>NC_090267.1:242136448-242450979 GCF_040414725.1 Anabrus simplex | reverse complement strand
TGGAGGTTAAAATCCTCGAACCGACCAGGAATTGAACCCGGGACCCCTTGGACCAAAGGCCATCATGTTAACCAGTTACCCACGAAGCCGATAATAATAAAAAGGAAAAGGCTATTTCAATGCAAGCTAAACTCAGACGTTAGAGCACGGTGATTAAATCCGAATGTCTCTGTGGAAGTGAATGCCTGCGAGTTACTGGAAAGGCTAGTCTAAGAAAAGCTGAGAAATTTGAGAGGAAGATCGTTCGAAAGACAACTGGCCCAAAGTAAGTACAGGCTGCGAGGGCGAGAGGAACTATATCAGAAAACCGAACGACTGATGGCGGTGCTTAAATTCTATGGCCACCCATTTAAAATGGATGACAAGCGGTTGACTAAGATTTTTTTTTTCCATAATCGATAGTAGACCTAACACATATGATAAATAGTTCAGGAAGGTCGGAAAGTACCGATCTCGATAGGTGCAGTCGCTTAAGTGTGGCCAGTATACAGTAATCGGGAGATAGTGGGTTCGAGCCCCACTGTCGGCACCCCAGCCCTGAAGATGTTTTTCCTTGGAATCCCATTTTCACACCAGGCAAATGCCGGGGCTGTACCTTAATTAAGGCCACGGCCACTTCCTTCCATTGCTTCGGCCTTTCCTATCCCATCGTCGCCATAAGACTGATATGTGCCGGTGCGACATAAAGCAAATAGCAAGGTCGGGAAGAATCTGAAAAATAAAATGGACTAAATCGTGAAGACGTTAACAGAACCAAGAACCACCAGTAGATCAATAACTTCAAGGGCTTCCATGAAGAAGAATAAGAAGAAGGGTTGAGTATTAGAAGGGTAGGCCTACTGATTGAATTTTCGTAACTTTTCAGGAGAGCAAAAGGAAAGTTTGTAAAATCTGTATTACTTTTACAGGATTTATATCTCCATCTTAGAAGGTCCGACTCCTTGGCTGAATGGCCAGCGTTAAGGTCTTCGGTTCTGAGGGTTCTGAGTTGGATTCCCGACTGGTTCGGGGATTTTAATCGCGTCTGATGGAGAGTGCTCTCCTGCCATTGTTCCCACCGGTTTCTACCTGCAAGGATTCCTGTAGCTCTAACATCTTATTCAACAGACGGTGGGTTGTACCGTCGAAAGCCCTCAAGATTCTTTTCAATTATTTCTCATTTCACACCAGGTTAATGCTGGGACCGTGTTAATTAAGACACGATCGTTTGCCACCCAGTCTTCGCCACTTCCTTATCTCTGCGTCATAATTTGTTTACATGTGTCAGCGCGACTTCCGGCCCGGAGACTGTGTGTTTGTGTTTGTTCCAACACTTTCCTCTTCATATTCAGACAACACGCTATACTACCAGCCACCACATAAACATGCAATAGTGTTTACATCCCTCCATATAGGATTAGCGTCAGGAAGGGCATTCTGCCGTAAAACAGGGCCAAATCCTCATGTGCTACACAGTTCACATCCGCGACCCCATTGGTGAGGGAAAAGTGGTAGAAGAAAAAGAAGATAAATCTATCTTGCTAGGGCATGTATATATTTTACTGACCTATGCTACTGGTTTTCTTTTAAAGCTATAAATTATTTGTGGAAGGAAATAACAATATTATGCAGCTGTCGGATTATGCAAACACTAACTGCATCAGATAGAAAAATATTACAGTTTGAAGAAGTTTCTCTTTTCAGATGGTTCATAATGTCTTTATAGTGCTATTTGTGTCCGACTTGTTGGCTGAATGGTCAGCGTACTGGCCTTCGGTTCAGAGGGTCTCGGGTTCGATTCCCGGCCGGGGCGGGGATTTTAACCTTCATTGGTTAATTCCAATGGCCCGGGGGCTGGGTGTTTGTGCTGTCCCTAACATCCCTGCAACTCACACACCACACACAACACTATCCTCCACCACAATAACACGCAGTTACCTACAAATGGCAGATGCCACCCACCCTCATCGGAGGGTCTGCCTTAGAAGGGCTGCACTCGGCTAGAAATAGCCACACGAAATAAAAAAAAATAGTGCTATTTGTAGAACACATTATCGCCAATGAAAACTATTATAGGTTCCTAAACTTAAATGTCCTACTTCTCATTGAGTCATTGTCTTCCCTATGGTATTCTTCTGTGATAGTGCAATCCTCATTATTCATGTTTTCCTGTTCTGCAAAGAAATCATACCAGAATTACAGTCACTTGGTTTTTGAGATCTTTTACTTCAGATTAATTTACTGGTATTTATTTATTTATTTATTTATTTATTTATTTATTTATTTATTTATTTATTTATTTATTTACAGAGGTGAAGTTGGGGCTCGTACCCTCTCTGACACTTAATCAAATAATTACATTTTAATAAAGAAATACTATCATTTAATTAGATAAGCATTCAAGACAATAACTTACAAAAATACATAATTAACAAAGTTAGCAATGCTCATCAAACAAACAAAAAAAGCAGTTATGAGAAACAATACATCATAAAGGATACAAACCTGGCCCCTACATATTATGTCATGAAACAAGTATGGCGCTAAATAATGAATGCTTAAATTCTATGTACACGAATTAAAAGTTATTATTTGTAATAATAACAATACTACTACTTAAAAATAATAATAACATTGGTTCTAGGAAATAACTTCGTACTTTAATTTCGAAATCACAAAGTCACTTACATACCATAATGGCCTAACCACGCAGTCATATCATACGGCATCAGTCAGTGGTGTTCAGAAGGAAATCTCTGCAAGCAATCTTAAATTGTGTACACGTATTGCAGTTCCTGACATCAGCTGAAAGTGTATTCTGAAGACCAGCCACGATGAAGGATTTGTTGTACTTAGAAGAACGGTTGACGGGAATAGTGAGCGAAGAGCCAGATCTAGTGTAGTAAGATTATGGAACGAGGACAGGAAATGAAATTTCAACGAAATATTCAGTGGGGGGGGGGGGGGATCATCTAGAATTTGATATACCAACGTCCAGTGGCGTACACTGAACCCCATCTACCCAGCGCTGCTGGGGTTAAGAACTTTGTATTAATGTTTTCTAATTATTCCTTAGAATGATTTTTATGATGTTTAACTTCTAATCCAAAACAAGTACAGCTGTCTCGACAATTCGCTCGCACTACCGCAGTTCAGCTTCTCCAGCGAGCTGGGTTTCCTTGCCGGCGCCATAGAGAGCTATCCCCAGCGAAATTTAAGGTCGCTTGGGTGACGCATGCACTTGAGGCTTCCTCGAGGCGAAGCTGTGGCCCCTCCCCCGACAGCAAATTTACGGCGACAGGCCAGCTAGCCTCGGTAAGAGGCGTTAGTTTTAATACTTGACACTCGAAGTCTTCAGCGCCACACACTAGAGACTTGCTAATAAAAATAGAGCCAGTATATTAAATCAATTGTAATTTAGAAGAATATATTTTAGTCTTGGGTTTCGGCATGTATACAGTTTTTTCGAGCAATTCATTGATGGCACGTGCAGAGTATGTGTTCCGATAACCGCAGAAAAATATTTAAGTTGCCCAGCATGAACACAGAGTTAAGCGCGAATGGTTGTCCGTGAAGGTGGTATATAGTGAAGTTTTGTAGTGTTCCTCTTGGAATATTGGTGAAGGTTTCGCTAGTTCTGTGGCATTCTTCATGAATATAACGTGTGTTATACGTCGTGACAAATATTTTTCCTCGTTTGTCGTTGATGCACGTACACTCAGTATGCGAGTGAAACTATAAAACTTCAACGACGGTAAAATACCAGTTGAATTATGGTGATTAGTTTAGATGAGGCTTTTTAAGTAAAAACAAATAGTCCCAGTGTATTTTTGTGAAAACCATGACTGTACTATCACGAAGCGTCACCGGATGAAACTGTAAGTATAACTTATTTTTTTAAATCTGCTATAGATTAAGTTGTGATGGTGTCGTTACTGCCGTGAATATCAATTTGGAAGTATGTGCGAGCGTGTGGTACAAAATATTTTTGAAAGATCTTTCTCACGTAGATATTTCCACGAAAATGCAGCCTTATAAAATGCCAATGTTGACTTTAGAGAGTGTAGTGGGGCTACGATTGTTTATATTTAAAAATCGGTTTTGCAGCTGGGGTAATGAATATGTTCACCGCACGCCACTGCCAACGTCAGTATATAAAACTTTCGCCAACCCTCGGGTTTCAGCCAGGAAAGAGCTTTGTAGATAGCAGTTGAGAATAGTAACTCAAATTGAAAACAAACCGAAGACTCGAGTTCAATGCTTGTTGCAGTTTTATAGTTTGTTCGCTAGTTGCGTCATCCTTCAAGAGCCCTGTAACCTGGCAGAAAATGTCGGTACGGACATGATACAGGCTTTTGGGTTTATGTCGTGTCAAACAAAAACCAAAAAAATACCAGGGCGAAAATCTTGTAGAAGTCTTTTTCGTGAACAGTCGAGATTTTCTTCGAAACTTGAAGAGTTTTCACCTTGTTTTCTTGACACGTAAGCCCAAAAGCCCATATCAAGTACGGGCCGTTAAAGCATCAATGTTAACGGTATGAAGTTTGTCGCATTTTAACTCTTCTAAATGCCATCACATTTCAATTCATAAGATAAATCCGTTTTATACCTGTGGGGATTTACCTTCTAATTGACCGGTGAGAGAAAATACGTCAATAATTACTACCTTACGATCAGGTGATGGAATAACGCAGGAAAGTGAATGTAAACATGCTGAAAGTGCTAACGCAGGAGTTTAAAAGCTCTTGAAGAAAGAGAATAAAAAGCACCCACGAAGAGTGAAAGAGGAGGAAACAACTTTCAAATAGGCGATCAGAAGAATGATTATGAACAAACTCGATAAAATTGATGGAAGTTTTATCAGTAGTGGGAATGGAATGAGCTGATAGAATAAAGTGGTTTTAGATCGAGATGGGACTTGAAAACAAACCGAGCGAAATTAAAATCAAATCAGCTGTCAATTATTCTATCAGTGTCATGGGGTTGATTATCCTAGATGTAGCATATACAAATGTAACCATATACAGTATTTTAATAAACTAGACTGGTTTTATGCAGCTAACCATGTCAGTTCTATGTAACTATTGTATTCTGGATGTACTCTAAGCCAAGCCAGGCAAATCAAAGCAAAGTTAACTCAAGGAATGTCATCTCCATACAGAACATGAATGCCCTTGGGAGGGATGTAAGGTATAGGCTTCAACTATCCGTGACCTAGACACTTAGCAAGGGAATTGTCTGGTTTAAACCAGATCGTTTGTAATGAGACTTTGTAGAATTATCAATCATCACATACTTAATGGTAATAATCATTCTGCCAAAACATAATATTTACATACTTTATGTTTTTTTTTTTTTTTTTGCTATTTGCTTTACGTCGCACCGACATAGATATGTTTTATGGCGACGATGGGACAGGAAAGGCCTAGGAAGTGGAAGGAAGCGGCCGTGGCCCTGATTAAGGTACAGCCCCGGCATTTGCCTGGTGTGAAAATGGGAAACCACGGAAAACCGTCTTCAGGGCTGCCGACAGTGGGGCTCGAACCCACTATCTCCCGATTACTAGATACTGACCGCACTTAAGCGACTGCAGCTATCGAGCTCGGTCGTACTTCATTTGTTGCTGTAGATTTTAAATGAAAGTGTATATCAAAGGCATCGATTGCAATTAAATTATCGGTAGTAAATCATCAAAACATCTCCGTCATTCCTACTGTTGTTGTATAGACTGTCCACAGCATTACAGCTGGAAACCGGAAGGTGCATAGTTCGTGTTAATACAATATAATATTAAAAGCATGCACATTTATACAGAGTGCCACAGGAATAGCCAACACATTTCTTTTGTCATAATTATGTCTTACGGGTCATCTGAAATTTGTGTTATGAAATTAAGGTCGCAAATGTGCAACAGGAGTTTAACTCTAGCAGCCTTACAGGCTGTGATGTAAGGTATGGATTGGTGGCCGGACAATGTTTCCTAACAACCGTGGAGGCTATGTCTTATTTTAAATTAGCAGCCGTTGATGGATGGCCATGACCGAGAGATATATTAATGATCATTAGATTTTCGCAAAGGGAAAAGTGGTTTCCATTTGTTTTTCATAACAACGCTATTTTATGCGACAAGACTTGTGTACTTGACCCATACGTACAATGGAGCTTGAAAATGCAGTTCACTATATCGTACATTCGGTATGGCCTCCAGTCCGGGCGCCCAACGTCTTCAAGGAGAGTGGACAAATTCCTGGCGACTTTCCAGCATGTACAGTCATTAATCTCGCCGTATGTATGATGGGTATTCGGCCCGAAGGCTGGTTTGATCCTCCACAGCTCTGCCAACAACTGCCATAAATAGCCTAGGCATCACTGAAAAGGCGTACTAGGAAATGAGGAGTGAGGTAGTTTCCCGTTAGTTTCCTCACTAGACCAGAAGTTTGGTATTACATAACAGTCTGCGAAGCCCACTGGAATGCTTGCACTAGTCGACACTATGAGTGATATTTTCACACCATTCATAACAGGGATTGGCTGCATAACGAATGGTGTTAATGGTATCGCTCATACCTCGGTCACTTTCATATTGTCAAAGCCAAGGATGAGACTGAGACAGGTCAATGAAAGTAACAAATTTATTTTAGCGTACACTGGAAGACATAGTGCACTGTAAACACTACATCTCGCCAGCAAAGACATAATCTCAGCGTATAACTGCACAGTTTGAGCAATCATTTCCTTAGCAGCTTGGGGCATCCCAAAGATTATATTATTATTATTATTATTACTATTATTATTATTATTATTATTACTGTTTTAAACTCTGCTTTACGTCGCACCGACACAGTTAGGTCTTACGGCGGCGATGGGATAGGAAAGGCCTAGGATTGGGAAGGAAGCGGCCGTGGCCTTAATTAAGGTACAGCCCCAGCATTTGTCTGGTACTAAAATGGGAAAGCACGGAAAACCATCTTCAGGGCTGTCGACAGTGGGGTTCAAACTTACTATCTCCCCATTGCAAGCTCAGAGCCGCGCGTTCCTAACCGCACGGCCAACTCGCCCGGTACTCAATGCATAACCTACCCACCATTCGGCTCAATGCACGGTGCAGGCAGCAAGATAGGTGCCTGACCTTTTCTTTTTCATTCGCTGAGGCTGGGAAGTGCTCTAGCACCCCCAAACTCTCCAGATTTATGCCGCCACGATTTCGACCTAATCCCTAAGATGAAGGAACGATTCCGTGGGATTCGTGTCCAAACAGTTAGAGACGTTCTGCAGGCAATCGATCACTCTCTTCGCACCATCCAGAGGTGGTATCAAAAGGATTTCGCGTCGCTGAGCCGTACGCAACGCTGGTTACTACATCAAAAGCATGTAAAACCTAAAACATTGTATGTATGTACAGTATGTATGTATTTATGTATGTACCTATAAAATAAATAGTTGTCACTACTAAATATAGCCGATGTATTATAGTTTGCGTATGCAGAGTAAGTAAACTTGGTAGCAATACGCGAATAATCTTAACATCAATATATTTATCTAAATTGGACCAACAAAACTTTTATAAGGTGTAGTAAACTAAATCTTTAGATTATTATTTTGAAGGCACACATGGACTACGATGTCTCGTCTCTATACAACGAGGCATGATATCCTTAACTGGGTGAATATCTTGGAAAATGTTAAGAGTACATACATCTTCACCATAAACTGCGTCCGACTCGTTGGCTGAACGGTCAGCGTACTGGCCTTCGATTCAGAGGGTCCCGGGTTCGATTCCCGGCCGGGTCGGGGATTTTAACCTTAATTGGTTAATTCCCACGGCACGGGGGCTGGGTGTATGTGTTGTCTTCATCATCATTTCATCCTCATCACGACGCGCAGGTCGCCTACGGGAGTCAAATAGAAAGACCTGCAGCTTGGCGAGCCGAACCCGTCCTGGGATATCCCGGCACTAAAAGCCATACGACATTTCATTACCATAAACTGCTTTGTGTTTGAGTGTCCAGTTTCCCACTGCAAATCTTTGTGAATGACTTGGCGCCTCTAGAATCCGGTATTTGCTACTAGCTCTACGGCTTCCCGAGACCAACTGAGGAGTTGCCTGATACAAGAAGCTGTTGACCCGGTTGCGACGACTGAGGAAAATTATCGTCACTTTGATGGTAGTGGTGTTAGCTGTTTTAAGGGGTAGTACAACTAGGCAACCATCTTCACACAACACTCATCAGAAGGAAGAATAAAAGGTATGCTATCGTTTGGACAATGAAGCTATCGGCAAAAGAAAGGGGAGGGCTCCTTAGCTCTCGCAAATTTAATACCGTTGGTTCGGAAGAGAACTAGTGTTGACGAAGGAAATTTGGGTGCGAAAAGTGAAAGCGAGGAATGTACCACAAGTACGTGGAAGCAATGGTAGACTGAGCAAACGAATCATTGTCAGCAATTCACGATCGGAAGTACCCCCAGGGGTTATCTATTGTAGACGCCTCTTACCATGATGTATTCCACCATTCCCACCCACAGGAGGATTTCGTCACGTTGACCACGCGACAGTCCAATATCCTTAGCTCGTCTGGCTCTGCAGTAATTGACATGGCAGACCAACGTCCTAAATGATCAGTTGTGCTACTTTTCTTGTCTGTGGTTCAACTTCCCGCTAAGACATCGAAGGTTTTCAGCGACGCAAGGAGGGGAAGTGGTTAGGATTGAGAAGGTACGACTGTGTCCTGAATTAAGGTACCAAGTATTTGCCTGGTATGAAAATGGGAAACAACGGAAATCCATATTTAAGGCTGCTGACGGTGGGATTCAAACCCACCATTCATCGAATGCAAACTCACAGCTGCGTCACTCTAACAGCGCCGCAACTCGTTCGGCCGGGTATTATTATTATTATTATTATTAATATTATTATTATTATTATTTTCATCATTATTGTCTGCCTCTGTGGTGTAGTGGTTAGTGTGATTAGCTGCCACCCTCGGAGGTCCGGGTTCGTTCCCAGCTCTGCTACGAAATTTGAAAAGTAGTACGTAAGCTGGAAAGGGGTCCACTCAGCCTCGGAAGGTCAACTGAGTAGAGGTGTGTTCTATTCCCACCTCAGCTATCTTGGAAGTGGTTTTCCGTAGTTTCCCACTTCTCCTCCAGGCAAATGCCGGATGGTACTTAACTTAAGCCCACGACCGCTTCCACGACCGCTTCCTTCCCTCTTCCTTGTCTATCCCTTCCAATATTCTCATCTCCCCACAAGCCCCCTGTTCTGCATAGCAGGTGGGGCAGCCTGGGCGAGGTACTGGTCTTCCTTCCCAGTTGTATCCACACGACCCAAAGTCTCACGCTTCAGGACTCTGCCCTTGAGGCGGTAGAGGTGGGATCCTTCGCTGAGTCCGAGAGAAAAACCAACCCTTTTGGGTAAACGGATTAAGCAAGAAAGAAAGAAAAGAAGAGAGAAAGAACGGAAGAATGAATGATTTGTTACTATTAATAATTATTATTTGAAAGGATATATATCAAATACTACAAGCAGGGTCGAACCACCCGTTATTTCAACACAAGGTCATAACCATGACCGGGTCGTAATCGATGAGGCTAAAACCACACTGCACATCTGCCACAATTAGTGCATATGCAACACAATACAAAGTGTCTCTGAATGAATTTTATTTCAATCTGCTAATTAGTAACGTACAACGTGCGACTTTCATTTAACAGAGAATTCTCCATATGTAACAGGCTAACGAGATGACACAAATGAAACATCCAAAGAGAATAACGGATAGGGAACAAAGCAGTATTTATTGGAGTTGTAGATTAAATTATATTTCGCCCACTCATCGTTGCAGGCTTTTTAGCGTCCCCTTTTATTAATGCCATGCAACCAGTTAGAGCGATCCATTACTTGCACATCTTTTCAAATACAATTCATCGCTTCGAGCTGCTTCCCTTTCGTCTATTTGAGGCTCATTTAATATTCTGTAAAGTATGAGACGGCTTAGTGCTGAAAAACTGGAGCAGCCACAGACACAACACAAATACTCAGTTGATCCTCTTCTGCATTGTATGAAATGATAACGTGATGAATATTTTGTTGTTAGAGGGAACCAAAATCACACAAATGGGTTAGGAAATTTTGGATTTTCTTCCAAAGAAATAATTTAAATAAACTGATAAAGTTGTTGAGGGGCTGCCTGGCCGAGGCGGTAAAGGCGTGCTCGGTTCTCCCGGAAGGACGTGGGTTCGAACCCCCGTCAGGAAGTCTTAAAATTTAAGAAACGAGACTTCCACTTCCGCAGGTGCATATGGCCCTGAGGTACACTCAGCCTACACCAAAAAAGAGTGCCAGGTTAATTCTTGGGGGCAAAGGTGGGCGGGCGTACAGCTAACCACTCTACTCCCATCACGTGCAGCGGTTAACAATGGTGGAAGCCTTTACCTTCCACTCCTCCAAGGGCCTCCATGGCCTGTAACGGGGGTGACTTTGTCCTTTGTTGATAAAGTTGTTGAATCCGGACATGGTAAATTGCCTTGCCATACCAAGAAATGATGTAAATTTCTTCCTGTGCACATGAGCTACGATATGTAAATGACCTCTTATTTATATTTGTATTTTTATTTATTTTATTAGCATTAAGTAAAAAGCACCTGCTACAAATATATTTGGAATAAAGGACAAGATAAGTAGAAAACTAGCACTTGCAATACACCAAGTGTCTTACCGAAGATTTGTCAAGCGCCTCTCCTCCGGTGTTTCTGAAGATATTTTCAATTTTGTTTTTGTAACGTGTAGATGGGGTCAGCCCAAACAAGGAATGTTCATTTAGTACATCATGCGACGTCCAACATGTCGTTTTGTTTTTCACTGGAAAAAAAATGTTTTCTACGCTGTAATGTTATGTGCTCAGTCGATAGAACGGCCTCAAATTAGTCTAGTGCAATATTACGTTCAAAGATCAGAAGAATACGAGAAAGACTCAGAAAGAAATCCTTTCATCTGCTAGTCTCCGATCTGACTGAGATTTGGTACAACGAATTCATTAGGAATGTCTTATTCAGCTATTTTTTCTATTTTTCTGATGCCTTACATATTGAAGATGTTGAACTATTATGTATTTTATGATACTTGTAGAAGAATAAGTTTCAGTGGTGTCTTTAAAAGTAGGAAAGATCACAATATGAAGATAAATTTGGAATTCAAGAGGACAAATTGGGGCAAATATTCATTTGTAGGAAGGGGGGTTAGGGATTGGAATAACTTACCAAGAGAAATGTCCAATAAATATTCAATTTCTTTGCAATCATTTAAGAACTTCTAGGAAAACTGACGACACACAAGGAACAGCGGATAATCTTACCGTCACTTTCAATGAAATCGTCCTTGAAACAGTTCACTGTATTCCGCAGCTGGCTTCTGCTTGGAGCCGCCTTTACCATTTTACTTAACAATCGCTATCGCAGCAACAAAGTTTAAACTGTTCACAAATTAGTTCACATAAAGGTCTAGATCTAATGAAGAATTAAATTCTATAATAAATCCCTTTCATCTTTAAATCTCCGATCTGACTGAGATTTGGCATAACGACTTCATTAGGAATGTCTTATTCAGCCGTATCAAAGTTAGATCCTCAGTCATATATTTAGCAGCTGTTTTGGGGTGTCAAATTCTGCTCATCTGAACATCGCACAGACAGGAGTGAGCGGCGGGGAGCCGAGGTTAGGGAAGTAATGTGTGTGCCAGAGAGAAAGTAGGACAGCGTGGCACATGAACTGGCCAGCCACGCCGCCTCTACCCGCTTCCCACCGCTCACTCCTGGCCATGCGCTGCTTAAACAAGCAATCAATCACATACCGAAACCGGTAGGCCTACTAAATATACTATTGGGCATCTACTTTTGATATTGCTGGATAAAATATTCCTACCATACCCTTTATTTACAATCACATTTATGTGATTACCCCAATGAAGATCATTCCTTATATTAACACCTAGGTACTTACAGTGATCCCCATTAGGAACTTTCACCCTATCAGCGCAATAATTAAAACTGAGAGGACTTTCTCTATTTGTGAAACTCAAAATCTGACTTTAATCCCGTTTATCATCATACCATTGCCTGCTGTCCATCTCACGACATTATCGAAGTTATTTTGCAATTTCTCACATCTATACAGAATAACATCATCCGCAAAAAGCCTTATATCTGATTCCACTTCTTTACTTTCTTTATATATATATATATTTATATATATATATATTTATATATATATATATAAGCGAGTATATATATATATATATAAGAGAACATAAGGGTCCAGTAATGCTGCCTTGAGGAATTCCCCTTGTGAAGTTTTAAATATCAAAACATGTAAATAAAATGATCAAACCGTGGAATTAATTGGAAGGATAAGAGAACATAAGGGTCCAGTAATGCTGCCTTGAGGAATTCCCCTTGTGAAGTTTTAAATATCAAAACATGTAAATAAAATGATCAAACCGTGGAATTAATTGGAAGGATGTATATATTTAATTTATGGTAGGCCATTCTAAATTATAATGCTTATATGCAGGGTTTTTATTCATCTATTTCACGTTATTATCGCTTTTCTTTGTATCACGGCAATTACGAAATTCGAACGAGGTGAGTTTTGACTAAGGTATTACATCACCAGTATTAATAGCTTGCATAAAATTTCCAGTAGCCCGAGTTCAAGCAACCGGACACGCCATGCTAATTTTAGCCCATCACCACTAAAAGGACATCATCTAGATTGCAGAATTACCCTGCCCCTCCATATTCTGAAGAGACAGTTAGAATTTGGCAACTCTCTCTTTTTCAAGCTGGCTACCTGAAGCTTATGAAGCCCGCGAAATTTCAACCTATGAGAATGAACGTTACGAAACAAGATAATGGATATACAACGATGTACAGAAGAAGGGATGGAACATCAGATCTTACTGGACCATGTGATGTGGGAGATACAGGGAGAGTTGAGAGCCTATATACTTCAACGACAAGAGCTCGAGAGAGTCATAATATCAGAAGGTCTTAACGTCTCAACTAGTGAACGTCGTAGCGTCTGATGGTCATGATCATAGAGGAAGAAAGTCTTCCTCATTGTTCTTATTATAATAAAGAAGACAGGGCAGTTAACAAGTGGACGTTCTCCGTTTAGTTTACAAGTCCACTTCACATCTGAGCAGAGCACTACACAAAGTTACTCTCATTGGGAACTGTCTATGTCAATGACATAGAAACCGGTTTTAACTTATCTGGAGCGGGAGATAATTTTATTACATCTTTAGTTACGCTACATTTCTGTAATGCAGAAGAATACAAGTGTATTCTCTCCACGAACGTAACCCAAGTTGGTTTTGATATTAAAATTAGGGCTCATTACCACATTGCATAATGAGTATTATAGGAAGTGTTAAGGTCAGAAAATTCTTTGTCCAATTAGTGGGCAATGCACGAATCGGAAATAGGACTGGTACGTACTACGAGAGATGACAACGGCTGTACGAGAGGACCATCAAACAACAGCACCTACATCGAACGTGTCCAGTTACCAGAATCTACAAATGGTGAGCTAATGGCATAAATTACAGCAAGTCTCCACGTAACACTTCATTTTATTACATTATATTTCATTCAGTTCTTCATCCGTTTTGGTTAAGTTCAGTTTTCGTAAATACGGCGTCACGTTTATCATCCTAATAAATCGTTATTTCAATTGGTACCTTCTTAAATTCTCATTAATGATCCTTAGTTTTCAATCTTGTGCGCACTTAATGGTTAGTGTTCTGTCACTCCACCTCTGGGAGTATGTAGAGCCTCATTACTTATTACTATTAATTGTCAACTATTGTCTTCAAGCCATAAGTCTGAAGGCTGGAGCCCAGGATATATTGTTTATGGAGAGGGAAATGAGCGAGTATTTACTTATATTAAACTTAAGTTGACCCGACACGTCACACTCTCTTAATTATTACAGGGTCAGATAAAGCTTCGCCTACTTTAATTCTCTGAGATCTATTTTCTAGAAATATAGCCACCCATTCAGACACTTTTTGTCTAGTCCAATTGCACTCACTTTGGCCAGTAGTCTCCCATGATCTACCTTATCAAATGGCGTAGATAGGTCAATCGCGATACAGTCCATTTGACATCCTGAATCCAAGATATCTGCTATACCTTGCTGGAATCCTACAAGTTGAGTTTCAGTAGAATAACCTTTCCTAAACCCGAACTGACTTTGTCAAACCAGTTATTAATTTCGCAAACACCGGGCGAGTTGGCCGTGCGCGTTGAGGCGCGCGGCTGTGAGCTTGCATCCGGGAGATAGTAGGTTCGAATCCCACTATCGGCAGCCCTGAAGATGGTTTTCCGTGGTTTCCCATTTTCACACCAGGCAAATGCTGGGGCTGTACCTTAATTAAGGCCACGGCCGCTTCCTTCCAACTCCTAGGCCTTTCCTATCCCATCGTCGCCATAAGACCTATCAGTGTCGGAGCGACGTAAAGCCCCTAGCAAAAAAAAATTTCGCAAACATGTCTAATATAATCAGAAGGGATGCTTTTTCAAAGCGTACATGCAATGCATATCGAACTGACTGGCCTGTAATTTTCAGCTTTATGTCGATCACACTTTCCTTTATACACAGGGCTACTGTAGCAACTCTCCATTCATTTGGTATATCTCCTTCATGCAAACAATAATCTCTGTTACATACCGACTCCATGCATTTAAATGCTTTATAAAGATAGAATGGGGTCTTCAGTTTAAGGATTTTGTGCGTAGCAACAGCTTTTGAGATTACCTGAATTTCATGGAGTTTCATCCACTACAGTTGAGTGTAATAAGATGTTGTGTGTTCATAGAGCGAGAGAGAGAGAGAGAGAGAGAGAGAGAGAGATGGAGAGTGAAATCTGTTACACTAAGATGCTAATATGATGTATACATATTTACTAACTTCTCGCTGACTGCCCGTTTGAATAGGTTTTTCTTTACAATCAGCTTTACGTTGCACCGACAGAGATAGATCTTAGGCCGATGATTTGATAAAATTGGGATAGGAATTAGGAGGAAGCAGCAGGGGCTTTAATTAAGGTACAGCTCCAGTATTTGCCTTACGTGAAAATGGGAAACTACGGGAAACCACCTTCAGGGCTGCCGATATTGAGACTCGAATCCACTATCTCCCGAATGCAAGCTGACAACTGCGCGCCCCTAATCGCACGGCCGTTTGAATAGTATGGCGTGTAGGAACTCCATTTCAGTGAGACCATTCCACAATGGAGCAGAACGATTGTGAAATCCTGAGGACTGCGCACCTATAGAAAGCTACATTGCCAGTGAGTAACATGGGCTGTATTTTATTTTCAAAACAATTTGATGGGGGGGGGGATATAAAAATATAAAAATAATAGGCTAATATAGGCGAAATCGAATTTGTCGTAGAAGGACGAGACAAAGCTCATTTAAGCCCCTTCACGCAAAGAACAAAACTCGGTAAGTCCTACGGGCCCAAAAACCATGTTTGAAGTCCCGAAAACCAATCGTTATGGAGATATTGGCACCACACTACCTCTGCTCTAGGAATCGGATAAAGAAATGAACTGCCGTAACCATGGCAACGTCAGCTCCAGGATTCTAGAGAGCGAGGTTATGCATGTACGTTTGGGCATAGCTGCCAACCAAAATTTGTACACATATGACTTACTATCTGGAAAAAATAAACTTGTGTGTAAGACACTCACAGGACTCCATTGGACGGGGATGGAAAGGGGGTGAAGTATAAAAACAATATATATGTTCTTGTTTGTTTGTATGGATGTGTTACTCTCCTCCTAAACCACTGGAGCGATTTAAACCAAAGATAAAATTCTGAAACCATGTTTACCTTTTTATGCTTTCAAATGAAGATCTTTTTAAATTATAGTGGGGAAGGATTTAATTAATCTGGAAAACCAGCTGCTCAGACTGGGGGAACTATACGGAGTTGGCTTCATCGGGTACAGTCTTAAGTCCGGCTTTGACCCTAGTATACCTTTAGAGAGACGAAACTACAGTGCTTTTGTATGTTAATATAAGAAAACATTGTAGACAATTAATATATAAAAATCCACGCAAACCGTACTTCAACTAGGCTATTTGAAACTTTCGTAAAATAAAAATATTTTAATTTAGTTTTGCTTTCCCCTGTTCTTTGTCTTCCAGTACGGTTTTGATAACCTTGTAGAATTCGGCACAGCCCACTTCTGGAACGGGGTTACCCATGTTCTATATCCACTGATAACAACACAAATATTTACCTATCTGGGAAACCACTCCCGACCTGTAAGTATCCGTATCCATGTAGCCAATTAGCTCGTTCATCATCATCATCATCATCATCATCATCATCATCATCTTCTTCTTCTTCTTCTTCTTCCAACAACAACTATTATTATTATTATTATTATTATTATTATTATTATTATTATTATTATTATTATTATTATTATTATTATTATTATTATTATGGCATACAGACTCCGTAGAGGCCTGGTTCAATCTTTCGATTAGACACCCTATAGGTGACCTGCGCATCTGTGAGGATGGTGACGGTGGTGGTGATTATTTTAAGAGGAAGTACAACTGGGCAACCATCCTCTTAACACTTATCGGAGGAAAAATATTAAAGGGATCCGATGATTTGAAAAATGAACGTATTGGCAAAAAAAAAAGAGCAACAAACAACAAGCGCCACGAAGAGCGTGAAAATGAAAGATTCCCTAGGCCTCGGAAACCTTATACCGTTGGGGTCGGAAAAAACAAGACTTGATCAAGGGAGGTCGGATATAATAGATGAAAGTGAGCAGCCTGGCACAAGTAACTGGAAGCAATGCCAGGACTCACAATAAGTTACGAGCACCGTGGTCGCCAACCAACACGACCCCTTTTAGTCGCCACTTACGACAGGCAGGAGGTACTCTACCGTGGGTGTTATTCTACACCCCCCACCACCGCCACCACACACACAGGGGGATGTGTGAGAATGGGGCTTCTGTCTAAGAAGATTAAGTCTAATATTTAAGATGTCGTAAATACTGAGTCCCTGAGGCAGTTGAATTGATCAACTGAGGTTAAAATTACTGACTTGGCGGGGAATCGAACTCGGGATTCCTTGGATCAAAGGCAAGCTTACTAATCATTTAGCCATGGATCTGGAAATAATAATAATAATGATGATAATAATGATGATGATAATGATGATGATGATGATGATGATGATGATGATGAAATAAATGGCGTATGGCTTTTAGTGCCGGGAGGGTCCCAGGATATGTTTGGCTCACCAGATGCAGGTCTTTCGATTTGACTCCCGTAGGAGACCTGCGCGTCGTGATGAGGATTAAATGATGAAGACGACACATACACCGAGCCCCCGTGCCAGAAATTTTTTTTTTTTTTTGCTAGGGGCTTTACGTCGCACCGACACAGATAGGTCTTATGGCGACGATGGGATAGGAAAGGCCTAGGAGTTGGAAGGAAGCGGCCGTGGCCTTAATTAAGGTTCAGCCCCAGCATTTGCCTGGTGTGAAAATGGGAAACCACGGAAAACCATCTTCAGGGCTGCCGATAGTGGGATTCGAACCTACTATCTCCCGGATGCAAGCTCACAGCCGCGCGCCTCTACGCGCACGGCCAACTCGCCCGGTGCCAGAAAAATTAACCATTGATGATTAAAATTCCCGACCCTGCCGGGAATCGAACCCGGGACCCCTGTGACCAAAGGCAACACGCTAATCATTTAGCCATGGAGCCGGAAATAATAATAATAATAATAATAATAATAATAATAATAATAATAATAATAATGTTTTCCCGTCATTTTTACAACCATGGGTATTAAAAGAAAAGGCATGAAACGGTATTCTTTCACGCGTCACTAAAACTCGTGAGACGTGTTTTTAACATATTTTAACATGTAATTACTCGTGTGGTGAAATTCGACCCTGCAGTCTTGAATATAGGTAAGCGGAAACCTAACCAACTCACTCAACCGAATCTTATGAGCAGAGAAAGGGCAAGTAAGGAGAAGCATTATTGACCTCCGCTAAGGTACTTTAGTCTACTGTACATGCGCTTCTTGTAAGGTCCACCACATTTCCCTGGCATGAAAGCAGTACAGAGTTGAGTAGACCCCTGTGCTAACGACCTGCAGGTGAGAATGAAATACGGACCACCTGGACATTAAATGACTAGGCATATTCGCAAACATTCCCACAGCCATTTGCCTAGGATCCATCCTTCCGCCAACGTCTTAATAGCCTTCGATTAGTCTTGTTCCTCAGGCTGACACAGAGCCTGTTCTCCGTCAGTGGGGAGTGGACAGAGCTTGTCCAGCCCCAGTGCACATCATTATTCAAATCGTAAGCAAAATTACCCATAGAGGGACGTTATCCTGTCCTAATGGAATAAAAACTCAGTGTTCTAACCTCTCTGCTCCCTGTGTGTAACGGCGGTCTCAATTTATCATCTGTCTTCTACCTTCCACGGTAAGTCGGAGGCTTGAGTTGAATGTTCTCAGAGGTTATAGTAATTCACAACGAATTAGCAGTTCATTCTCTACAGCTGTGCGTCTGCAAGTCTTTCCAGGACATTTTAAAAAATATTTTCTTCATAATAAGGAATAGCCTATATATTGTTTTCAAAAGAAAGCACTTTGCCCATTACGAAAAGAAATCCCTCCAGGCAAGTAACTCAATGTTGAAAAGATCCTAGGGATATGAGCTACGACTTTTAGGCAAATAAAATATAATAAAATAGGGCCTATGAGAATATAGCCTATTCTTTGTTTATTCCTAAAAAATACAATCCTCTTCTTAATCACTGTTAACCGGTCGATTACATTAACAGTTTGCCTTTCTGTACCACTACGACGCTAATGTGAGTCAATGCAGAGTTTCACTTAAGCCCTTATAACTACATTCGGTGTGGACATTCAAACGTTTAATCATCATCATCATCATCATCATCTGTTTACCCTCCAGGTTCGGTTTTTCCCTCGGACTTAGCGAGGGATCCCACCTCTACCGCCTCAAGGGCAGTGTCCTGGAGCTTCAGACTCTTGGTCGGGGGATACAACTGGGGAGTATGACCAGTACCTCGCCCAGGTGGCTTCACCTGCTATGCTGAACAGGGGCCTCGTGGAGGGATGGGAAGATTGGAAGGGATAGACAAGGAAGAGGGAAGGAAGCGGCCGTGGCCTTAAGTTAGGTACCATCCCGGCATTCGCCTGGAGGAGAAGTGGGAAACCACGGAAAACCACTTCCAGGATGGCTGAGGTGGGAATCGAACCCACCTCTACTCAGTTGACCTCCCGAGGCTGAGAGGACCCCGTTCCAGCCCTCGTACCACTTTTCAAATTTCGTGGCAGAGCCGGGAATCGAACCCGGGCCTCCGGGGGTGGCAGCTAATCACGCTAACCACTACACCACAGAGGCGGACCAAACGTTTAATACGGCACGTTAAACTGATATTATTCTACGAAAGCACATGGCAGTAACGTGCAGTTCGTGGTCTCCCTATTTCTCGGTTACAGAATGCTTGTTCATTTGAAACCGGGAGTGACGCTGTGGCTGGAAACCAATCGTTGACGATAACCTCTCTTCTTATCTGTTCTATCGAAAAGAGTAAAATGGCTCTTGAACTTGAAATTACATGACAGCCTGTAAAAGAGTCCATTAATGATAACTCCCTTGTTATTCTCCTATCGAAAAAGTGCACACGAGAAACACATTTTTAGAAATTGATTTCCATTAAGGTTGGTTCTGTGTATTTTTGGGAGGGTAAAATCACTGTTTCGTCTTCCTATAAACCCATACAGCAAATCGGGATTTAGAATTGACCCTAATACCTACACAAGGACAGATATAACGTTTGGTAGAAGTATACAGAGTAGTTCCTAGTTATAAGAACTCAACAAACGGTCGAACAGACAAATCGAAAAAAAAAAAAAAGCTATAAAGAAAGTCCGCTCGAAGTTGGACTGAAAAACGGTCCGTTAATGATGTCTCCCTTATTAATCCTCGTATCGAAGTTATGCACATGATAAAAAAAGGTTTAGATATTGATTTCCATTAAGGCAGGTAGATTTCCATTAAGTTTGGTTGTGTATATTTTTTGGAGTGCAAAATCACAGTTTCGGTTTCGTATAAACCCCCAGTCAATTCAGGGATTTAGAAACAATATTTGCCCTAAAACCTACCCAAGTACGGGTGGATTCTAAACAAGAAGTTTGGTAGAAATATATCTAGTAGTTTTCAAGTTATAAGAACTCAAACAGACAGCCAAGCTAAAACATATGCATATGGTCGTTATTACACCTGAAACGGATGACTGAATGAAAATTTAGCCAAAATAGTCAATGTGCAGATACAGGTCGTTACGATTTTATTTATATAGATAGATAAGTAAACGTATGGGTATATTGCTACACAGGGTGGTCGGAAACAACGTGAACCGGATATATGAGTGTAAGAAGGTTGGTCATACTGATAAATAATGTGAAAGAATTCGATACCTCGCGCCGTTGTAACTTTATCAGTTTACTGAAGGTAGCCAATCAGATCACTTCGCGGGCGAATGCAAATGGGCTTTGCGAGACGGTGTCGCTAAATCTGCTCGTGGCTACTCTTGAGGGTATTAAACACTAATCTTGCAGTAGCAAACAAGTTTTGGAGATAAATGATTGAAAGGGTAAGAACATGACATTTTACCGGCTATTATCGGAAATTTCTTTAATGAATTTAGATTAATAACTGTAGTTACATGTGGGTGACAATTTTCCACCTTCTAAAGCTATTAATTAGAGACGACAAAGGTGCTTGCTAATCAGCTCTTCATGGAAATTTATATCTGAGTCTTACACTCCAGCATGTGGATAAACACTCCCTAATGAAGTCGGCCTCTTCAGGAACTCTCCTTGTTCCCGTTAAAGCTACCTTAATTAGTAAGGCGCTCCATTCACGCTCCTTTTTCCCCTCTCCCCCTGTTAATAGGGCCATGGAACTTAAAAAATCTTCTACTAGAACAACATGAACCTGGTTTTAAATAAACACGTGAATATGTTTTCTCACAGGACTTGGATTTCATTTAATTTTATTTCATTTTATTTTGTGGCTTTGAAAGAGAAAATCTACATAGGCTAAAGATTCCTTTACATTGATGAAATATCCTCTTCGATCACAGGGATCATGTGATTGATTAAATACATCGTTATATTTATATACAGGCGCCTCAGCTGTAGATCATTGAAGTGTCCGACTCATGACCTATAGTTCATTGGTTCAATCCTGGCTGAGGTAGTCCATTTTTGAAGGATGGTTGGGAGCCTCATTCTACTCTGTTGTTGTTGCCATTGTTTTTGGCACGTTGATGATTTCTAGTGGCTCGCTCGGTGTCACCCGACAAAATTAAATTAACTCAGCCATAGGAAACTTCTTGTAAAATTCCGCTTATTTTGCTAGATAGGAGCACAATCGGAATGTCGAGATTACTACGCAGACCGCCAAGATGGCACCACTTCAGAAGGTTTCCAATGCGTTAGCTGAGGCCATATTATTATTATTTACCATCGACTCACGGCTTCACCCGCATAGTTACAGTTTCAAATGAGAATGGAAATCCACAGCTTGTTTCCAGTCATTCGATAAGGTCAGGAATGGAATGAATGAAGCCCCGTCTAGCGGCGAGAATAGGAATTGTGCCCAATGCCGAAGCCTAATGCACTCTTCTGGGGCAATGATTAATGACTGACAGTTGAAATGATGTGATATTGGAGAGTTTTGCTGGAATTAAAAATGACATGGAAAACCGTAGTACCCGGAGACAAACCTGTCCCATCTCCACTTTGTCCAGCACAAATCTCACATGGAGGGATCGGAATTTGAATCACGGAACCCAGCGGTGAGAGGTCGGCACGCCACAGCCTGAGCCACGGAGGTTCTTACAGTTTCCAATACTTTAAAAAGATATTCTGGCCGGGATAAAAATATGGCATCCTTGGTGTGGAGAACGCATGGTTAGATTCATTGCAGGTGACGTAAGAACCGCTTTAAATTGCAAGTCAGTAGTATACATGAACAGGAGTGGTGAGATTGTCCGGATTAGCCTAATATTAACCTCAAGGTGTTGGGTAGAACATATTACATCTCCTTCGCGTAATGTTACGGTGTGTACACCAAAATTGCCCGTAGTATTAGTGCGGATTCACCCCGCGAACTTTCATGCGGCGGCTGTAGCGCCCAGTGTAACATGTGCTATGAAACTTTAAGTTTGCGGCTATCGATTCCAGAAATGAGCAATTACTTATTTCTAGTACTTTCAAATGTGATTTGTTCGAGGTTTGAGCTTCAATTTAAAGGTCTATCATTACACGCAAAGAGACATATTCAACGATGATAAGAGTGCTGAACGTCACCTCTGCGTACGTTGGTTAAAACCTCTGCAACACAGCAACGTGACATATTGTGTGGAAATGACTTGCATACCTCCTCCGCCGTAGATAAAGAGAGTTTCCAAGATTTAGATATACTGTAATTGTTTCTTACTGCTCCGAAGCACATTTTTTTTTTTCTTTTAAACGAACTTTGGTTTGCTTTGTTGGCATTAAATGAGAGTGGTTCTACTATGTTGGTAATTACTTACTGTGGTACAGAACCAGTATATTATTGTTTAAAGTGATGATAAATTATTTCCATTCGTGTCGCCTCAAAACTCACGAGTCCCAAAACTCACGAATTCCAGGAAGAGGATTAGTAAGAACAGTTTCTTTACCTGGACCAGTCTCAAAACTCACGAGCAAGGCCAGTTCTTCTTACTAATGGAATAATGGAATACTTTAAATAATCTAATAACTTCCATCCGATTATTTAAATAATTGAATGAGTTTCAAATACCATTGTTATATCGCACAGAATAATCGGATACGTCATGGTCAGTATTTTTTTCGGTTTAAGTGTGTCTGATAGACAATCTAATCTATTGAAATAAGCGAATAGATGAACTCCTACAAAAAAAATAGAAATACGCCTTTTTTGTTTTCAAATGAATCTCCAAGTGTTGAAACTAAATGAGTGAGTTAACGTCTTGATCTTTAATATCTCTAAATAAAATTCCTTATTCAAGTAAATGCCGCCTTCTGGTTGCATAATGGAACTAAGGCCCAGTACTACCAACTGACAGTTTAACTAGCAGCAGACAATATACCTACTTTAATTGTATGTCGTCCGACTGCATGCATAAATTGTTAGCATACTGACCTTCGGTCCAAGGGGTCCATGAGGTTTCGGGTTCGATTTCCGGTCGGGTCGGAGATGTTAACTTTCATTAGTTAATTCCTATGGCCCGGGGACTGGTGTTCGTGCCATCTTCAGCCTTAGACTTCATCTTAGGTAGGGACTCATCCTCACAGATGTGCAGGTCACATATACGGCGTCAACTATAAGGACATGCACCAGACCTCCCCGAAGGCCACACGTCATTATCATAAATTTCTGTGAAAGGTAAAAAGTGCATTATATTAGCTTTGAGGCAACAGTAAAATATTTTAATAATAATAATAATAATAATAATAATAATAATAATAATAATTCACCTCGGTTTCTTTCATTCACCAGCCATTATTTTCCCCTTTGGGTTGGGGTGGCAGAATAACATCCACTGTATCCCCTGCCTGTCGTAAGGGGAGCGTGAGTCACCGCGCACCTCATCCCTCCTGCGGTCATCGCAAGCACCTGCTGTCCAGAGTCGTGAATTTTGAGACTCATTAGAATGTTTACTTTAGCTACCAGTTTGTAGTCGTGAGTTTTGATACTATTTTTAACTAATTTTAGTCCGTGAGTTTTGAGACGTAACCTTTCCATTCAGTCTGAACTGAAGATTGATAAACTTAATTTTCATAATGTCCCCAAGTGGCTCGTAGCGTAGAGCGCTGCCTGGCTATCTGAACTAGATTTAGTGGGTTCGATCGTGGCTCAGCTCAGTGATATTTGAAGGTACTTAAATACGCCAGCCTCTTGTCGATAGATTTAATGGTACACAAAATAACTCCTAAGAAAAAAAATTCCGACACCTCAGCGTCTCCGAAAACTATAAAAGTAATTGTTGTTCTTTTTATCTTCTCCTTCTGGTGCTATCTCCACACATAAGGTTGATAGCCATTATGGAGTATCTTTGTTGTGTATTCAGCCCGAAGGCTGGTTCGATCCTCAACAGCTCTTATAGATCGTCTGGGCGTCACTGAAGAGATATACTAGGGAAATGAGGAGTGAGGTAATTTTTCCTACTTTACGTCTCCCATTTCAGGATTGCCGTATCATGGAATAGCTTGTTTTTCAGTTTTAACATCATTTGACCATTAGTGTGGTAAACTAAATTCTGAGCAAAATGAATTTCACTGCAGCAAATCGTTCCACAGTGACAATTGTTCTGCTCTCCTAAAATATATATATTAACTGAAGGAGATTTGACATGCACATCTTCAAATGTTGTGGTACTCTTTCTGTTGTGGGCTGAGTGTATATTAATAGACACCTACACAACTCTCAGAAGAAGATGAATACGTGTTCTGAAGCTTTCTGTCTCCTAACAGGGTATAGAACTGACATTCCTCCAAATAAACCAAGCTGGCCTCTATCATATTGGCTATAATAAACAATATAATAAATTGCCATAATTTGATATTTCATAATGTTAATTATATATTTCCTAAAAAATTTAATTATAAATTTATGATGTTTGTTGTTTAAATGGGTATAACAGCTAGGTCATCGGCCCCTAATGGTACGAAATGAAAATAAAAACTTCAAAATGTATCCACTAATTAGAATCTAAAACGAATGGTGATGAAACAAAATGATTGTGAAACAAAAACAGTCAGCAGATCTAATTCACAATTTCTTAATTTCTGGGATAATAATGCCTAAAGGGGTTTAAAGTCCAGGTCGCCGTTCCCTCATTGTGGTACTAATCACAGGTAATGTAGACTCATGGTATTTCTCGCATGGTGGTACTAAACACAGGCAATGTAGACTCATGGTATTTCTCGCATGGTGGTACTAATCACAGGTAATGTAGACTCATGGTATTTCTCGCATGGTGGTACTAACACAGGTAATGTGGACTCATGGTATTTCTCGCATGGTGGTAATAATCACAGGTAATGTAGACTCATGGTATTTCTCGCATGGTGGTACTAAACACAGGCAATGTAGACCCATGGTATGTCACACACAATGGCACCACTCACAGGTAACACAAACCCGTGGTGTTTCGCACATAAGGGTACTACTCACAAGCAACGTAGACCCATGATGCTACGCACATAGTGGGACTAATGACGGGCGCTGGTATTCTCGTGGTGTTCCTCACTTAGTGGAACTAATCACAGGCCACGTATACTCATGGTGTTGCTCACATAGTTCCACTAATCATAGGCAATGTAGACCCACGGTGTATCACACATTACGGTAACGCCCACACGCAACACAAACCCACGGTTTTCCTCACATAGTGGTACCAATCACGGGCGCCAGCCAAACCCGTGGTGTTTCTCATAAAGTGGTACTCCTCGTAGGTAACGCAGACCCAGTCTGAACACAGCGGAACCGACCGGTGAAATGCACACGATGACACTTACAACAAGCAACTCGCAAGTTGGTACTAGTTACAAGTAACGTCGACCCATGGTGTTCCGCACGTGATGGTACTAATTACAAAAAGTCTCATAGTTCTAATGCCATCATTCCTTGGTTTCCCCGTTTAGTCGCCTCGTACGACAGGCAGGGGATACCGTGGGTGTATTCTTCATCAGCGTCCCCTACCCACAGGGGGTTAATTATAAATTAAAAGTTCCTGCGCTCCACCTGCATCGAAGACAGAATAGTGCGTAGACCAATAATTATACATCTGATCAATTTCTCTGACACTTTTCATCTCTCTCTTCAGTCTCTACATTAATTATTGTATAAGTTCCCGTAGCCAGGGAACATAACTTATGCACCGGTATATATATATATATATATATATATATATATTTTGTTTGCTACTTGCGTTACGTCACACCGACACAGATAGGTCTTATGGCGACGACAGGATAGGAAAGGCCTAGAAGTTGGAAGGAAGAGGCCGTGGCCTTAATTAAGGTACAGCCCCGCATGTGCCTGGTGTGAAAATGGGAAACCACGAAAAACCATCTTCAGGGCTGCCGACAGTGGGATTCGAATCCACTATCTCCCGGATGCAAGCTCATAGCCGCGTGCCCCTAACCGCATGGTCTACTCGCCCGGTTCCGGTATTTTTAACAGCCAGGTTCCAGATATACATTTCCTTTTCTTTACTACACATTTTCGTTCATTGTCCGTCGCCTTCCACTTCAACAAAGTTTCATTTATAGAAAGAAAGAGCTAAGCAATATTGTTGGACTTCACCACTAGTAGTATAATTGGATGGTTCTGCCGCACCTCCGCCGCCGCACGCCTTTGCCCGCCTCCTCCTCCGCCGCCGCCTCCGCCGCCTCCTCCGCCGCCGCCGCCCGCGGGAAATTTGAATTTTGGCGGGAAATTTGAATTTTGGCGCGAGATTTGAATTTGTAAACAAAGCCACGTGCTTTTTGACAGCTGTCATCGACAACAACGCATCGCTAACCTCACTGCTGCCATCTTGACGGGCCTAAACCTCACTAGTGCCAACTTAACCTAACTAGCGCGAGGTAAACAAAGCCACGTGTTTTTTGACAGCCACGTGCTTTTTGACAGACAACAACGCATCGCTAACCTCAGTACTGCCATCTTGACGGACCTAAACCTCAGTAGTGCCAACTTAACCTAACTAGCGCGAGGTAAACAAAGCCACGTGCTTTTTGACAGCCACGTGCTTTTTGACAGATTTGTAAACAAAGCCACGTGCTTTTTGACAGACAACAACGCATCGCTAACCTCAGTACTGCCATCTTGACGGGCCTAAACCTCAGTAGTGCCAACTTAACCTCACTAGCGCGAGGTAAACAAAGCCACGTGCTTTTTGACAGCCACGTGCTTTTCAACAGATTTGTAAACAAAGCCACGTGCTTTTTGACAGACAACAACGCATCGCTAACCTCAGTACTGCCATCTTGACGGGCCTAAACCTCAGTAGTGCCAACTTAACCTAACTAGCGCGAGGTAAACAAAGCCACGTGCTTTTTGACAGCCACGTGCTTTTTGACAGATTTGTAAACAAAGCTACGTGCTTTTTGACAGACAACAACGCATCGCTAACGTCAGTACTGCCATCTTGACGGGCCTAAACCTTAGTGGTACCAACTTAACCTAACTAGCGCGAGGTAAACAAAGCCACGTGCTTTTTGACAGCCATGTGCTTTTTGACAGATTTGTAAACAAAGCCACGTGCTTTTGACAGCTGTCATCGACAACAACGCATCGCTAACCTCAGTACTGCCATCTTGACGGGCCTAAACCGCAGTAGTACCAACTTAACCTAACTAGCGCGAGATAAACAAAGCCACGTGCTTTTTGACAGCCACGTGCTTTTTTGACAGCTGTCATCCGCCATCTTTAAACTACAGAGCACCGTGCTGCCCTCTTTCGTCACCTGTCATCAGCAGTGCTGCCATCTTGACGGGCCTAAACCTTAGTGCTACCAACTTAACCTCACTAGCTCGAGATAAACAAATCCACGTGCTTTTTGACAACCACGTGCTTTTTTGATAGCTGTCATCCGCCATCTTTAATCTATAGAGCACAGTGCTGCCCTCTTTAGCTACTTACCTTTGAAATGTGGTGGCGGATAATTTGAAAAATGCTTTTCGACAAGCAGCCATCTTTAATCCAGAGAGAACCGTGCTGCCCTCTAAGTGGTGGCGGCAAATTGAAAAATTCCACGTGCTCTTGTTTGAAAACAAACTCACGTGCTTTTTTTGACAGCTGTCATCTGCCATCTTTAATCTATAGAGCACAGTGCTGCCCTCTTTAGTTTGAAATGTGGTGGTGGTAAATTCCACGTGCTCTTGTTTGGAAACAAAGCCATGTGCTTTTTTGACAGCTGTCATCCGCCATCTTTAATCAACAGAGCACTGTGCTACTATCATGCGGGCAATTTCATCACCTGTCATCCGCCATCTTTAATCCACAGAACACCATGCTGCCCTCTTTGTGGCTACTACCTTAAGCACGTAGTAGCGGGCAATTTGAAAAGTTCTGTTAGCTATCATCCGCCATCTTTAATCAAGAGAGCACTGTGCTGCCATCTTTAGCTAGATACCTTTGAAATGTGGTGGCGGCAAATTGAAAAATTCCACGTGCTCTTGTTTGGAAACAAACTCACGTGCTTTTTCGACAGCTACCATCCGCCAACTTTAATCAACAGAGCATAGTGCTACCCTCTTTAGTTTGAAATGTGATGGCGGCAAATTCCACGTGCTCTTGTTTGGTAAACATAGCCATGTGCTTTTTTGACAGCTGTCATCCGCCATCTCTAATACAGAGAGCACCGTGCTGCCCTCTTTATCGTAGTAGATGTAAATTCGTCACCTGTCATCCGCAGTGCTGCCATCTTTAGCTAGATACCTTTGAAAAGTGGTGGCGGATAATTTAAAAAGAAAAATTCTACAGCAGCCCTCTCTCGACGCTAATTGCATAAGATGGCGAATATACATGACTCCTTAAGGGTGCTTACGCAAGATGGCTGCTATACACAGGTTCTTATGAGACGCCCTTGGGATGCTTGCGCAAGATGGCAGTTATACATGGCTCCTTATGAGATGCCCTAGGGATGCTTGCGCAAGATAGCGGCTGCTCTTATGGGACGGCTTAAGGGTCCTTGCACAAGATAGCTTGAGACGCCCTAAGGATGCTTGCGCAAGATGGCGGACACAAGATGGCGGCTATACACAACTCCTTATGAGACGCTTTAAGGGTGCTTGCGCAAGATGGTTGCTACTCTTAGCTTAGAGGCTAACGTGTCGTGATAGTTCGATTCATTAAATTTAGGGCTTAAATGCAAAATGTTAAATATATCGAAAACGGTGCACCGTAGAGCAAAACGGACAAAATTTTTCTGCCTAATACCTGGGTTCGCAGTATGAGGAACAAGAAAATCATAGTCTAATGATGGGATCAACGGTTCGGTTCCTACTTAGGCCCTTTGGCATTTGCTCTGTTTTAGCTTGTATTGAAGCGAGTCTTCGTAACATGATCAGGTCTAGCTATGGTAGAGAGTATAACGTACCGTGCAGGTTCGATTCATTAAATTTGGAGGCTTAAATGCAAAATGTTAAATATCTCGAAAACGATGCATCGTAGAGCAAAACGGACAAAATTTTTCCGCCTAATACGTAGGTTCGTAGTATCAGGAACAAGAAAAAACATAGTCTAATGATGAGATCAACGGTTCGATTCCTACTTAAGCCCTTTGCCATTCGCAGCTATCTATTTCTACAAGATGGTGGCTGCTCTTATGAGAAACAAGATGCCTTGAGACGTCCTAGGGATGCTTACGCAAGATGACAGACACAAAATGGTGACTATACATAGCTCCTTATGAGACGGCCTAGGGGTGCTCGCACAAGATGGCGGCTACTCTTATGAAGAAAGCTAGCTTAGAGGCTACTGCGCAAGATAACAGCTGCTGTTATGCATGTGGTGGAGGGCAATTTGAAATTCTATGTGCTTAATCAACAGAGCACCCTGCTGCCCTCTTTAGCTGAAATGTGGTGGTGGATAATTTGAAAAATTCTTTTGACAGCTATCATCTTTAAACAAAGGCGACTATACATAGGCTGTTAAGGCCTTATCATTCTCCTCCTCCTCCTCCTCCTCCTCCTCCTCACCCTCCTCCTCCTCCTCCTTCTCTACCTCCTCCTCCGCCTCCTATGTCAAGGCATAGCTTTATATCGAACAAGTTTAAACCTGCATCGCGAAGGCAAGCGTGTGCAGCGATAACATTATTGTGCATGTTTAGACTTTCGAAACATAAGAAGAGTAGAATCAAACGCTGTACTCGATACGACATGTGATCAGAACATTGATTGATGCGTTCAGAAAACAAAATAAGTGATCAAGACTAGAATCGAACAATGTACTCAATACATCATGTGTTTAGAATATGTCAGGGGATACGCTTGTTCTAAGAAGATCAGATTGAAACATAACAAGACTAGAATCGAACACTGTAATCGATGTTGTTAACCTCAACATATGATCAGAACATTGTTTGATGTGTTCAGAGCAAAAGTACAATTTTGATGATTTGCGCAGCTAACTCGCTCGGTAAACGATATAGCCAAAGTATATCTTCAAATTATTTACCTTCCATCATTCGTCTTGTGTGTAAAAATCAGTCGAACAAGTTATCGCATAAACATTGCTGAAAAAAAAATCGTGATAGGGTATGGAACCCAGGGGTTACATCTTATCAGAAGGGCAAAAAGGATGAAAGGACTCTTCCTCCTCCTTACCGCACATTCCTTGGCTAAAGGGCTAATGGGCTAAAGGGCTAAAGGGCTAATGGGCTAAAGGGCTAAAGGGCTAAAGGTGCAACAACCTCATCGATCGCTATCAGCAAGAACGCTTGTACTTTGTTAAGTGTAGAAAATTAATCTTTATTGGTAAATGGTTTTATGTTCAGAACAAGGAATGGAACCTAGGGGTTACGTCTTACCTAATAAAATCCCCGAGGTGCGATGAGTTACGTTTTTCGAACTAGTGTTTGGAACACTGAACTTTTCAAGATGGCAAGAGTGAGGTTAGCAATGTTCTGTTGTTGGATTTTAAATTCCACGCTACAACATGCATAAGGTGGCAGCCCTTGAGGTTTACTCCCGTAAAGATGGCAAGAGTGAGGTTAGCAATGTTCCGTTGTTGGATTTTTAAAATTCCCCGCTATAACATGCAAAAGGTGGCAGCCTTGAGGTTTACCGCCGTAAAGATGGCAGCAGTGAGGTTAGCGACGCTCCATTGTCCTTCAAAGTGAGGTTAGGGTTCGTCAAGAAGACAGCTGTCAAAAAAGCACGTGGCTATGTTTACCAAACAAGAGCACGTGGTCGTGACGTCACGGTCACGTAGTATGCTGCCTCAGCATGCAAAGTTCAATGTCTACACCTACGTAGTTAACACTGTGCTATGTTCACAAGATTTTTATACATCACTATTCTTTATGCTTTAAGTTCATTCACATAGGCTATGCTAAGATAGCAGCACAAACACATGCGAACTTTGTACATTCTAATGGAATAAGTTTAGTACTGTGTGCGTCATGGATACATGATGTGTGCACGCATTTAATCTTGACTATACGTAATGCTGCTGCTTTGTTTACAAGATTTTTATACATTGCTATTCTTTATGCTTTAAGTTCGTGCACGCACAAGCGATACTCGTACGCTCTAGCAGGAGAAGTTTAGTACGATATTCGATACATACATTATCGATAGGTGATGTGTACACGCTTTAGAACATAGCTCATCTTTATGCTTTAAGTTCGTGCACATGGGTTAGGGATACACAAAAGCGATTGCTACATGCTCTAGCGGAAGAAGTCTAGTACGATAGTAGATGCATGTAAAATCGATAGGTTATGCTAAGATAGCAGCACACTTACATGATTTTAGCACAATCTAGTGGGAAAAGTTTAGTATGATAGTCGTTTCGTGCAAAATCATTAGGTAATGTGTAAACGCTTCGAAACAAGGCTATTCTTTGTACTTTAAGTTCATGCGTACAGGTTATGCTAAGATAGCGGCACAATCTAGCGCAAGAAGTTTAGTACGAGAGTCGATGTATGTAAAATCGATAAGTAATGAGTACACGCTTTAAAACATGGTTATTCTTCGTACTTTCAGTTCATGCATCTTAGTTATGCTAAGATAGCAGCACAATCTAGCGGAAGAAGTTTAGTACGATATTTGTTGCATGCAAATCGATAGGTGATGTGTACACACTTTGAAACATGGCTATTCTTTTTACTTTAAGGTCATGCGTATAGGTTATGCTAGGATAGCAGCACAATCTAGCGGGAGGAGATTAGTACGAGAGTCAATGCATGCAAAATCCATAGGTAATGTGTACATGCTTTGAAACCTGGTTATTCTTTGTACTTTTAAGTTCATGTGTATAAGTTATGCTAAGATGCCAGCACAATCTAGCGGAAGAAGTTTAGTACGAGAGTCAATGCATGCAAAATCGATAGGTAATGTGTACACGCTTTGAAACATGGCTATTCTTTGTACCTTAAGGCCATGCGTATAGGTTATGCTAAGATACCAGCACAATCTAGCGGAAGAAGTTTAGTACGAGAGTCGATGCTTGTAAAATCGATAGGTAATGTGTACACACTTTGAAACATGGCTATTCTTTTTACTTTAAGGTCATGCGTATAGGTTATGCTAGGATAGCAGCACAATCTAGCGGGAGGAGATTAGTACGAGAGTCAATGCATGCAAAATCCATAGGTAATGTGTACATGCTTTGAAACATGGCTATTCTTTGTACTTTTAAGTTCATGTGTATAAGTTATGCTAAGATGCCAGCACAATCTAGCGGAAGAAGTTTAGTACGAGAGTCAATGCATGCAAAATCGATAGGTAATGTGTACACGCTTTGAAACATGGCTATTCTTTGTACCTTAAGGCCATGCGTATAGGTTATGCTAAGATACCAGCACAATCTAGCGGAAGAAGTTTAGTACGAGAGTCGATGCTTGTAAAATCGATAGGTAATGTGTACACACTTTGAAACATGGCTATTCTTTTTACTTTAAGGTCATGCGTATTGGTTATGCTAAGATAGCAGCACGATCTAGCGGAAGGAGTTTAGTATGAGAGTCAATACATGCAAATTCGATAGTTGATGTGTACACGCTTTGAAACATGGCTATTCTTTGTACTTTTAAGTTCATGTGTATAAGTTATGCTAAGATACCAGCACAATCTAGCGGACGAAGTTCAGTACGAGATTCGATGCATGCAAAATCGATAGGTGATGTGTACACACCTTTTTACTTTAAGGTCATGCGTATAGGTTGTGTTAAGATAGCAGCACAATCTAGCGGAAGGAGTTTAGTACGATATTTGATGCATGCAAAATCAATAAGTAATGTGTACACGCTTTGAAACATGGCTATTCTTTCTACTTTTAAGTTCATGTGTATAAGTTATGCTAAGATAGCAGTACAATCTAGAGGAAGAAGTTTAGTACGATATTTGTTGCATGCAAAATCAATAAGTAATGTGTACACGCTTTGAGACATAGCTATTCTCTGTACTTTAAGTTCATGCGTATAAGTTATGCTAAGATAGCAGCACAATCTACCTGCAGAAGTTTAGTACGAGAGTCGATACATGCAAAGTCGATAGGTCATGTGTACACGCTTTAAAACATAGCAATTCATACTGCTGCTCTGTTCCCAAGAATTTTAAGAATAGCTAATCCTAATGCTGCTCTTAGCGACGTCGAGCTAAGGATTGATTACGTGACCGTGACGTCACGACCACGTGCTCTTGTTTGGTAAACATAGCCACGTGCTTTTTTGACAGCTGTCTTCTTGACGAACCCTAACCTCACTTTGAAGGACAATGGAGCGTCGCTAACCTCACTGCTGCCATCTTTACGGCGGTAAACCTCAAGGCTGCCACCTTTTGCATGTTATAGCGGGGAATTTTAAAAATCCAACAACGGAACATTGCTAACCTCACTCTTGCCATCTTTACGGGAGTAAACCTCAAGGGCTGCCACCTTATGCATGTTGTAGCGTGGAATTTAAAATCCAACAACAGAACATTGCTAACCTCACTCTTGCCATCTTGAAAAGTTCAGTGTTCCAAACACTAGTTCGAAAAACGTAACTCATCGCACCTCGGGGATTTTATTAGGTAAGACGTAACCCCTAGGTTCCATTCCTTGTTCTGAACATAAAACCATTTACCAATAAAGATTAATTTTCTACACTTAACAAAGTACAAGCGTTCTTGCTGATAGCGATCGATGAGGTTGTTGCACCTTTAGCCCTTTAGCCCTTTAGCCCATTAGCCCTTTAGCCCTTTAGCCCATTAGCCCTTTAGCCAAGGAATGTGCGGTAAGGAGGAGGAAGAGTCCTTTCATCCTTTTTGCCCTTCTGATAAGATGTAACCCCTGGGTTCCATACCCTATCACGATTTTTTTTTCAGCAATGTTTATGCGATAACTTGTTCGACTGATTTTTACACACAAGACGAATGATGGAAGGTAAATAATTTGAAGATATACTTTGGCTATATCGTTTACCGAGCGAGTTAGCTGCGCAAATCATCAAAATTGTACTTTTGCTCTGAACACATCAAACAATGTTCTGATCATATGTTGAGGTTAACAACATCGATTACAGTGTTCGATTCTAGTCTTGTTATGTTTCATTCTGATCTTCTTAGAACAAGGGTACCCCCTAACATGTTCTAAACACATGTTGTATTGAGTACAGTGTTCGATTCTAGTCTTGATCACTTATTTTGTGTTCTGAACACATCGATCAATGTTCTGATCACATGTTGTATCGAGTACAGTGTTCGATTCTAGTCATGATCACTTATTTTGTGTTCTGAACACATCAATCAATGTTCTGATCACATGTTGAAGTTAACAACATCGATTACAGTGTTCGATTCTAGTCTTGTTATGTTTCAATCTGATCTTCTTAGAACAAGCGTATCCCCTGACATATTCTAAACACATGATGTATTGAGTACATTGTTCGATTCTAGTCTTGATCACTTATTTTGTTTTCTGAACGCATCAATCAATGTTCTGATCACATGTCGTATCGAGTACAGCGTTTGATTCTACTCTTCTTATGTTTCGAAAGTCTAAACATGCACAATAATGTTATCGCTGCACACGCTTGCCTTCGCGATGCAGGTTTAAACTTGTTCGATATAAAGCTATGCCTTGACATAGGAGGCGGAGGAGGAGGTAGAGAAGGAGGAGGAGGAGGAGGGTGAGGAGGAGGAGGAGGAGGAGGAGGAGGAGGAGAATGATAAGGCCTTAACAGCCTATGTATAGTCGCCTTTGTTTAAAGATGATAGCTGTCAAAAGAATTTTTCAAATTATCCACCACCACATTTCAGCTAAAGAGGGCAGCAGGGTGCTCTGTTGATTAAGCACATAGAATTTCAAATTGCCCTCCACCACATGCATAACAGCAGCTGTTATCTTGCGCAGTAGCCTCTAAGCTAGCTTTCTTCATAAGAGTAGCCGCCATCTTGTGCGAGCACCCCTAGGCCGTCTCATAAGGAGCTATGTATAGTCACCATTTTGTGTCTGTCATCTTGCGTAAGCATCCCTAGGACGTCTCAAGGCATCTTGTTTCTCATAAGAGCAGCCACCATCTTGTAGAAATAGATAGCTGCGAATGGCAAAGGGCTTAAGTAGGAATCGAACCGTTGATCTCATCATTAGACTATGTTTTTTCTTGTTCCCGATACTACGAACCTACGTATTAGGCGGAAAAATTTTGTCCGTTTTGCTCTACGATGCATCGTTTTCGAGATATTTAACATTTTGCATTTAAGCCTCCAAATTTAATGAATCGAACCTGCACGGTACGTTATACTCTCTACCATAGCTAGACCTGATCATGTTACGAAGACTCGCTTCAATACAAGCTAAAACAGAGCAAATGCCAAGGGGCCTAAGTAGGAACCGAACCGTTGATCCCATCATTAGACTATGATTTTCTTGTTCCTCATACTGCGAACCTAGGTATTAGGCAGAAAAATTTTGTCGGTTTTGCTCTACGGTGCACCGTTTTCGATATATTTAACATTTTGCATTTAAGCCCTAAATTTAATGAATCGAACTATCACGACACGTTAGCCTCTAAGCTAAGAGTAGCAACCATCTTGCGCAAGCACCCTTAAAGCGTCTCATAAGGAGTTGCGTATAGCCGCCATCTTGTGTCCGCCATCTTGCGCAAGCATCCTTAGGGCGTCTCAAGCTATCTTGTGCAAGGACCCTTAAGCCGTCCCATAAGAGCAGCCGCTATCTTGCGCAAGCATCCCTAGGGCATCTTATAAGGAGCCATGTATAACTGCCATCTTGCGCAAGCATCCCAAGGGCGTCTCATAAGAACCTGTGTATAGCAGCCATCTTGCGTAAGCACCCTTAAGGAGTCATGTATAGCCGCCATCTTATGCAATTAGCGTCGAGAGAGGGCTGCTGTAGAATTTTTCTTTTTAAATTATCCGCCACCACTTTTCAAAGGTATCTAGCTAAAGATGGCAGCACTGCGGATGACAGGTGACGAATTTACATCTACTACGATAAAGAGGGCAGCACGGTGCTCTCTGTATTAAAGATGGCGGATGACAGCTGTCAAAAAAGCACATGGCTATGTTTACCAAACAAGAGCACGTGGAATTTGCCGCCATCACATTTCAAACTAAAGAGGGTAGCACTATGCTCTGTTGATTAAAGATGGCGGATGATAGCTCACAGAACTTTTCAAATTGCCCGCTACTACGTGCTTAAGGTAGTAGCCACAAAGAGGGCAGCATGGTGTTCTGTGGATTAAAGATGGCGGATGACAGGTGATGAAATTGCCCGCATGATAGTAGCACAGTGCTCTGTTGATTAAAGATGGCGGATGACAGCTGTCAAAAAAGCACATGGCTTTGTTTCCAAACAAGAGCACGTGGAATTTACCACCACCACATTTCAAACTAAAGAGGGCAGCACTGTGCTCTATAGATTAAAGATGGCAGATGACAGCTGTCAAAAAAAGCACGTGAGTTTGTTTTCAAACAAGAGCACGTGGAATTTTTCAATTTGCCGCCACCACTTAGAGGGCAGCACGGTTCTCTCTGGATTAAAGATGGCTGCTTGTCGAAAAGCATTTTTCAAATTATCCGCCACCACATTTCAAAGGTAAGTAGCTAAAGAGGGCAGCACTGTGCTCTATAGATTAAAGATGGCGGATGACAGCTATCAAAAAAGCACGTGGTTGTCAAAAAGCACGTGGATTTGTTTATCTCGAGCTAGTGAGGTTAAGTTGGTAGCACTAAGGTTTAGGCCCGTCAAGATGGCAGCACTGCTGATGACAGGTGACGAAAGAGGGCAGCACGGTGCTCTGTAGTTTAAAGATGGCGGATGACAGCTGTCAAAAAAGCACGTGGCTGTCAAAAAGCACGTGGCTGTCAAAAAGCACGTGGCTTTGTTTATCTCGCGCTAGTTAGGTTAAGTTGGTACTACTGCGGTTTAGCGATGCGTTGTTGTCGATGACAGCTGTCAAAAGCACGTGGCTTTGTTTACAAATCTGTCAAAAAGCACATGGCTGTCAAAAAGCACGTGGCTTTGTTTACCTCGCGCTAGTTAGGTTAAGTTGGTACCACTAAGGTTTAGGCCCGTCAAGATGGCAGTACTGACGTTAGCGATGCGTTGTTGTCTGTCAAAAAGCACGTAGCTTTGTTTACAAATCTGTCAAAAAGCACGTGGCTGTCAAAAAGCACGTGGCTTTGTTTACCTCGCGCTAGTTAGGTTAAGTTGGCACTACTGAGGTTTAGGCCCGTCAAGATGGCAGTACTGAGGTTAGCGATGCGTTGTTGTCTGTCAAAAAGCACGTGGCTTTGTTTACAAATCTGTTGTAAAGCACGTGGCTGTCAAAAAGCACGTGGCTTTGTTTACCTCGCGCTAGTGAGGTTAAGTTGGCACTACTGAGGTTTAGGCCCGTCAAGATGGCAGTACTGAGGTTAGCGATGCGTTGTTGTCTGTCAAAAAGCACGTGGCTTTGTTTACAAATCTGTCAAAAAGCACGTGGCTGTCAAAAAGCACGTGGCTTTATTTACCTCGCGCTAGTTAGGTTAAGTTGGCACTACTGAGGTTTAGGTCCGTCAAGATGGCAGTACTGAGGTTAGCGATGCGTTGTTGTCTGTCAAAAAGCACGTGGCTGTCAAAAAACACGTGGCTTTGTTTACCTCGCGCTAGTTAGGTTAAGTTGGCACTAGTGAGGTTTAGGCCCGTCAAGATGGCAGCAGTGAGGTTAGCGATGCGTTGTTGTCGATGACAGCTGTCAAAAAGCACGTGGCTTTGTTTACAAATTCAAATCTCGCGCCAAAATTCAAATTTCCCGCCAAAATTCAAATTTCCCGCGGGCGGCGGCGGCGGAGGCGGCGGCGGAGGAGGAGGCGGGCGGAGGCGTGCGGCGGCGGAGGTGCGGCAGAACCATCCAATTATACTACTACCACTGATGATAACAATGAAGATTTTCTCCCTAATCCACCCACTCAATATGCGAGCCATGCTCGAAATCCTCTCTTAACATGTAAAAGCGCAATTAAAAGGCAAGTTGTTAGAATAACGAAGAAAATGCATTCGTATATTTGTCCCAGGAAGAATGGTCAACATTCAGGGACATGACAGAAATGATAATTTGAATGGTTTCCGGGATAGAAATTTAATGTTGGTCTACATTAAATTTTGAGCTAGTGGCGCGCACGTATGCCTTACCCACCCAACCTCTTTGACGTTTAGAAATGGGTACAAGTTTTCCGCATGTAATGTTTTCCATACACGTTTTCATGGGACATTGATACGTGTAGAAAGTCACCGTTTTCTGGTGGTAAGACTACACTGCACCATTTCAACAATGTGTTGATGTTCCTGCTAAGGTTATTGAACCACGCAAAGTGTTCAGTGGCATCTTGGAAGGGAATGTGCGATGAGTATTTGAGAGGAAGATGGATGAAACCAGTGTCATTTCAGACCACAGAAAGGTTGCGAGGATCAGATATTCACTATGCGCTGTGTAATTGAAAAATGCTACGAGAGGAATAGACAATAATACTTACGTTTAATAGATCCAGAGGCATATGACAGAGAGCCAAGGGAAAAGATGTTCCCCGCAGGGAGGACAATGGGATTAAGGGTAGGTTATTAAAATGAATCAAAGGCATTTATGGTGACAACTAGGCTGCAGTGAGAATTGACGGTAGAATGAATAATAATAATAATAATAATAATAATAATAATAATAATAATAATAATAATAATAATAATAATAATAATAATGTTAATGGCTTTACTTCCCACTAACTACTATTACGGTTTTCTGAGACGCCGAGGTGCCGGAATTTAGTCCCGCAGAAGTTCTTTTACGTGCCAGTAAATCTACCGACACGAGGCTGACGTATTTGAGTACCTTCAAATGCCACCGGACTGAGCCAGGATCGAACTTGGCAAGTTGGATTCAGAAAGCCAGCGCCACTCAGCCCGCCACGGTAGAATGAGTTCTTGGTTTAAGTTACTTGCAGGGGTTAGACAAGGCTGTATTCTTTGTTGTTCATAGTTTACATGGATCATCTGCTGAAAGATATTAAATGGCAGGGAGGGATTTAGTTACGTGAAAATTTAGTAAGCGGTTTGGTCTATGCTGACGACTTGGTCTTAATGGCAGATTGTGCCGAAAGCCTGCAATCTACTAACCTTAGAACTTTAAAATACGTTCAATGAGTGTGGTAGGGAAATTAGCCTTGCCAAGACTAAACTGATGCCAGTAGATAACAATTCTAAGAGAACTGAAAGTCAGATTGGGGAAAAAAAGTGGAACAGGTAGATAACATTAAGTATTTAGGATGTGTGTTCTCACAGGATCGTAGTCTGGTATAGTGAGATTAAATCAAGGTGCAGTAAAGCTAATGAAGTGAGTTCTTAGTTGCGATCAACAGTATTCTGTAAGAAGGAAAAGTCAGCTCCCGGACGAAACTATCTTTACATCAGTCTGTTTTCAGGCCAGCTTTGCTTTATGGAAGTGAAAGCTGGGTGGATCAAGATATCTTACTCATAAAGTAGAAGTAACAGACATGAAAGCAGCGAGAATGACTGCTGGTATAAACAAGTGGGATCAATGGCAGGAGGGTACTCGGAATGTTTGTTTGTCCAACCCTTGTCCCGTTTCCCTACGGGGTCGGGTATGAGGTGAGATGAATTTGTCGTGGCGGTTTTTTATGACCGGATGCCCTTCCTGACGTCAACCTCATCAGAGGAGTTAATGAGAGATGAAATGAATGACGTGATATATGATAGTAGGGAGAGGGTGAAACCCGGTGCCGGCACATAGCCTACTCCTGTCGAATAGCACCAAGGGGTCTGCTCAAGGCTTAACGTCCCCATCCGACGGACGAATCACCATCAACAGCGTCATATGCCCTCACTCCATATGAGCACTGCGGAGAGGTTTGGAATTTAATCCAGGCTTTTGGCACGCAATCTAGTGATTAGAAATTGTATACCACCACCTCCCCTACCCTGCCGGCCAACATTCTGATGGTGAAAATTTTTTCGACCAACGGGACTCGAACCGGCTAACCTCGGTGTTAGACCGTTTTTAGACTTCAGCGCCTTAACGATCATGGCCACCAGGCGGGCGCAGGAGGGTACTCGGAATGAGGAGATAAAATCTAAGTTAGGAATGAACTCGATGGATGAAGCTGTAGGGCTTCTGAGAGATGATTGAAGGAGGACAGGTTAACTGGGAGAATGATGGACTCTGTTATGGAGGGTGAAAGAAGCAAAGCGAGACCAAGAAGACGATGGTTGGACTCAGTTTCTAAAGACTTGAAGATAAAAGGTGTGGAACTGTACGAGGCCACAGAACTATTTGCAGACTGAACACTGAAATGCGTAACATTCTCTAAAGTAGATATATGGACCTCCAAGGGTTCAGTATGTATGGTTCATCCTGGAGATTACTAGTCTATTATAGCACACTCTCTTATGAAGAAAACTGCCGACGTACAGCGAATGACAAGAGGCAACGTAGGAAAGAAAAATAAGTGCTGAGGAGAAATATAAATAACATGAATGCTGCACCTGCGACTACCTGTCCATCACTGTGGCAAATTGTGTAACTCCCGCATTGGACTGTACAGTCATCTCCGAACGCATAGATGAAGAGTCATCCTGTCTGGAAGACGAACCTACTCGATTACTAGTGTTTGCTATCATCATCACGTGACTTATAATGCAAGAGTTCAACACAAGAATTTAAAGAATAACCAAGGAAACAAGGGAAGATGATTTGCACCGGAATAGTATAACTAGCGAAAACTGGTACATATTCCTGGAATTAATAATAATAATAATAATAATATTAATAATAATAACATTAATAATAATAATAATGTTATTTGCTTTACGTCCCACTAACTACTTTTACGGTCTTCGGAGACGCCGAGGTGTCGGAATTTAGTCCCGCAGGAGTTCTTTTACGTGCCAGTAAATCTACCGACACGAGGCTGTCGTATTTGAGCACTTTCAAATACCACCGGACTAAGCCAGGATCGAACCTGCCAAGTTGGGGTTAGAAGGCCAGCGCCTTAACCATCTGAGCCACTCAGCCCGGCATTCCTGGAATTTAACCCCAGACATTCATTCTACCTTCCCCTCCCCTGTCAGTGTCTCCTTCCACGCTAAATACAAAATCATTCGTAGCAATTTCGTTACTTTTTGCCTTTTTTTGATAAAATATACCACCTTTTTTGTATCCTTACGTTATATGAAAAATCAAGGTTATATTTGAAATCAGAACTAAGAATCAGTTAACAATCTAGTTTCCCACGAGTTTTCTGGCCCCCTTTTTTACAATTTGCTTCGCACCGACACAAATAGGTTTTATGGCGATGATGGGCTATGAGTGGGATTTAATTAAGATACATCCCCAGCATTTGCCTGCTATTAAAATGGGAAACTACTGAAAACCATCTTCAGGGCTGCCGACAGTTGGGTTCGAACCCACTATCTACGGAATGCAAGCTCACAGCTGCGCAACCTCAACCGCACGACCAGCTCGCTCGGTGAAGGCCTAGCCTATGTAATCAAGGAGGTAGTTGCCGAGTTCAGGCACTGTAGCTGTTAGCTTGCACGCGCAAGGTGGTAGGTTCGAACCCCTGAAGGTGGTCTATCGTGCCGAGCGAGTGGCTGCGTGGTTTGGATCGCGTAGCTGTCAGCTTGAATTCTGGAGATAGTGGGTTCGAATTCCACTGTTGGTAGCCCTGAATATCGTGTTCCCGTGGTTTCCCAGTTTCACTCCAGGCAAACTCTGGGGCTGTAACCTTGATCAAGCCAACGACCCTTTCTTGTCCCGTCGTCGCCATAAGACCTATCTGTGTCGGTGCGACGTGAAAGAAAGTTGTTAAAAAATGTTTTTCGTGGTTTTCCGTTTTCTCACCAGACAAATGCTGGTAATGTACATTATTTAACGCCACGGTCACTTGGTATCTAGCTTTTTATTATTATTATTATTATTATTATTATTATTATTATTATTATTATTATTATTATTATTATTATTATTATTATTATTATTATTATTATTATTATTTTTGCAAATTGATTTACGTAGTGCCAACACAGATAGGTCTTACGGCGACGATGGACGGTAAAGGGCTAGGAGAGGTAAGGAAGCGACCGTGGCCTTAATTAAGTTACAGTCCCAGCATTTGCCTGGTGTGAAAATGAGAAACCACGAAAAAACATCTTCAGGGCTGCCGACAGTGGGATTCGAACCCACTATCTCCCGAATACTGGATACTGGCCGCAATTAAGCGACTGCAGCTATCGAGCTCGGTGGTATCTAGCCTTAGCTGTTTTAAATAATAATAAGAATAATAATAATAATAATAATAATAATAATAATAATAATCGTGTATGTCCTTTGCTATTCGAATTTTGAAGTCCATGAAAAGTTCTTTTGTTCTTCCCCTTGCAAGTGATCAAGAGTCGAAGTGGAGAAACAAAACGAAAGGTTTGACTTATACGTTGTTTAAATGTAAACAGACGTTACCTGTCACCCCGTAATCTATTATTCCTTTCGATAGCCTTTCAGATTCTATTGTGTATGTATTGTCTGAGCATCCAAACAAAATTTCTCCGCGTCTCTTGTTCAACTCTTGAAGACACAGCGTGGGATAAAGTAATCTTCCCGACCCGCATGCGACAACTTCAATATGCAAATCGGAATCATGTAACCTTCTCTAGGTTAATGGAGTGACTTGATGTCATTCGGCAGTTGACAACACCATTGTTCCCCACTTCAGCGCTACCTTACGGCTATTAGACTTGTACACAGGTAATTACAAAAGGCATGCTTCTAGCACGAACCATTCCAATGTAAATTGAGTGAGCGGGAGGGTTCAACTCGCTCTCATGTACAAAGCCTCAAGCTGCTTGCAGCTTACTACCACGGCATGCATAAAATTTAAATCAAGCTTAATTCGTGTATTTATACATTGCGCTGCGCTCTAACTCGAATCATACTAATTTTGAATGCTAGCGCATTGTTTTCATCCCACAGAAAATGTGATAGCTCCTCTCAAATAGAATCTGGAATTAGCTGAAGTAATACAAACTAAACAATGTTGCGGCTTATTAATTTACTACGCGCATTACTCACAGAGTACAGCAAAAATGGATAAGGGGCTGCCTAGACGAGTTGTTTGACCCGGAATGACGTGGGTGCAATTCCCCACGTTCTTCTTCTTCTTCTTCTTCTTCTTCTTCTTCTTCTTCTTCTTCTTCTTCTTCTTGGGCAGGCAGGCGAACAGGCAGACATACACCGTCAAAAGGCCCGTAATTTTATTTGGAGTACCGCGTCAACGGGGCAGGTTGATTGACAGAATGTTACACGAACGGTGATCCCTAATAATGAAAAGTTGATGGAGGGAAGACTAATTCAAAAGTCAAGGAAAACTAGCTGCAATGACAGGGGAAAATTTTTATTATTTGTACTGCCCAGAGACAGTAATATTATTTGTCACTTTGTTTTGATACATTAAAATAAGATTGATCTGATGTCTTTTTTTCTTAATGTGCTTACCCTCCAGAGTTGGTTTTTCCCTCGGACTCAGCAAGGGATCCCACCTCTACCACCCCAAGGGCAGTGTTCTGGAGCACGAGACATTTGGTCGGGGCATACAAATGGGAAGGATTACCAATACCTCGCCCAGGCGCCTCACCTGCTATGCTGAACAGGGGCCTTGGTGGGTGATGGGAAGATTGGAAGGGATAGACAAGGAAGAGGGAAGGAAGCGGCCGTGGCCCTAAGTTAGGTACCATCCCGGCATTTGCCTGGAGGAGAGGTGGGAAACCACGGAAAACCACTTCCAGGATGGCTGAGGTTGACCTCCCGAGGCTGCGTGGACCCCGTTCCAGCCCTCGTACCACTTTTCAAATTTCCTGGCAGAGCCACTACACCACAGAGGCGGACTACTGTGATATCGCGGAAGAAAAACATTTCGGCTACAGTAAGTAAACGAGGAATTAGGGTGTTTTACGGGGATAACAATTATAATTATCGGTTATGACTAATGGAAGTATATCCATTAACATTAGTTCTGTAATTTTTGACTGCATTTTAATACAACAATTTAGTTTGCGGCTGTTGAAAGAAAGACCTCCTTTCGATACTACATAGGAGAAAATGAGTTTTGTTTTGTATTGTTACAGGCATTAAATAAGGAATTTAATTTATTATTAGTTACTGAACCCTTTAGGTCCATATAGAGGGATACCTACCTTTCTTACCTATCAGCAAAATTCAGGAGATCTGTCTCTTGGGTCGTATTGGGTTCTTCGTCACTTGCTGAGGTAAAGGTACGATTCAGTAATTCTAATCTATCTACTGGAATGTAAGGTATGTTTAAAAGATTCCTATTTATTCAGGAAAATTCTGAAGCAATCTGATATGTCAACGGTATCATAGAAGTCAATTGTGTCCGCTGGACACCACAATCATTTTTACATAAACGTCAGAACACTGGTGTGAGACTTTAACGTAACTGCCTGACGGGCATTCATACTAGAAACCATTGTCTCAATTATTAATCATTTAAGAAAGGAAAGTCTGGAAATCCTTAAATTCGGCTTCCATGTGAGACCACATGTACCATCATAGTGATTCGTTATGGTCCAGCCCTCGTAACACGAACTCTGGACTCTGGGTATAATTAAGGCCGTCCAATCGGTGTGTGCCACACAGTGGTTCTACGGCATGGACCCTTAATTGAATCGATGTGACCTGCGTCTATGTCATGGACCGACATCTACTCTTCTAAGTTACTTTAAAGTCATTGTGGATGATGACCGCAAGGAAATGATGCTACAATGGCATATGGCCCTAATCTAAGTCACTGAGGTTGATGACCCCCTGACCATCCAAGTTTCTAGGCTGAAGGCTAAACACAATTAAGTTACATCGGTTGATGACCAAAGTTTCCACTTTACTATCCCCAGCACATTCACTGCTCAATCAATCAAAGTTCAATAATTACAACAATAGCAATGCTCACAAACTTTGTGGCAGTAAAATCCATTTCCTTTGGATATGTCCCCTTAATCGTTACTTTATATTTAAATATTCCCCCAGAAAAACGAACTAAAATTTCCAGAATGCATCTCCAAGTTATTCGCTTGATTAAAGTTATTTCAAATGCGGTTTCACTGAATTTAATGAGTAAATAAATTTCAATGATTTAACGAAATGTTAAAGAACAGTAACTTTTATCTCCGCGGACTATGGTTTCTTCACAAATTCCTACGCAGCTGTGATGTAAATTCAATCTTGTGATATTTATCTGGCTGGAAAAGAATTGTTACATAATTCATGTCCAGTTATATATCTTGTCTCATGATTTCACACTTTAAAATCTAATCTAGTCCTAACCGTTATTAACACTTGGATATCCTAATAATCTACGTACAAACCAAACAACTCGCCATATAATTACGATGTCATATCTCGTCACACCATTTATGAATTTTGCACACCCCTCACAGACAAACCGATCATCACAACCATCGCTCTATATTTTGGACAACCCTGAATTTGGTTACTCTGTTCCTTATACTCAAAGTTCGTGATTTCAAATGTTCATTACGTCCCCAATTAAACAAATTTTACAGTATTTCACAATACTCAGATCATTACCGGCTATGAATTTCAACTAAATCCAGCATTTTAACGTTCTCCCTGGCCGAGAAATACAATCTCAATTCCACGCGTGTCCCGTTATATCCACGCTGTTTTCAGTGATGTGAAACACCCGGTTCGTTCTACCTGACTGACTTCTCAAAATGCTCCCTTTTAAACTCCGCCGACATAATTAAACAAATACGATATTCTAACCAACAAAATGCACAGATTATGCTTCAAGATGCCCATACTAATTATACGCGTCGCCAATTATCTAATACCGCTATGGATTTCTATGAATTTCTTTCCATTCCCAACATTATAAAATATACCTCGGGCTATCGTGTCCCGGCTTCAATGACAGGACTCTAACCTGATTCGCACATCTCATCTCAACTCATATAAAACATTCCTCGAGCTTCCATGTCCTGGCTTCAATGACAGGTCCAACCTGATTCACAAATCTCATATCAACAAAACTAACCTCTGTTTCCCAGCTCCACAATTATCATCGACAAAGAACTACAATAAAATCCTCACTAGAAATCTCGACGTCTAATATCGCACAACGCATTAATCATGAATAACTTCGCATAAATGATATCGTATTTAATAACTTGACTTTTACGAGAAATGACTGAAACATTCTACTAGATCTTTTTATTGTCAGTCAGACACTGTTTAAAATGGGCCTAGGAAACGTTTATCTCCGTGACCAAATTCATCACCCTAGGTTCTCACCCGACAGCGCGCTTCCACTCGATTAAAAATGAGTGACCATGGATTTCTACATTACTAACGTCAAATTGCAGACAGGAAAAATTTACGTCGACTGAACATCTTAATTTGGCATCACAAAATATAGGCAGTACACTCACACGGATGACGATCTACATTGGACGTTATATCACTTCGAAACCCTATTCAATAACTTTTTGCAACATTATACGGCACTCGCAAGACTTCAAAAATTTATCCAAGTGGGAAATAAAACAAATGACTCAAGTCGTACTCTCACATTTACAAAACTTAGTAGGGGTGACCACTGCGTCGTATATCCCCATTCAAATACACTTTTAGAGATCATGAGACAAGATATAGGAGTTAGTAAGATGGAAAGTCACCTACCTCATGTAGTCACACCATTGTTCGTCATAGGGCTCACCTGCGACCCTGGCATTTTATTTAGCCATTTTTACATTCATGGCTTCACAGTTCATTATTAATTTTCTTCAGGTTTCCTGGAATAACGCATTAAAAAAAAGAAAATACCCTTCACTTGTTTGCTGAGCGCACACGATGGACTATAATTATTTCCGCACACGAATTACTTAATCACATTAGAATTTATTCAGTACTTTGACCGTCCTATCTGGTACAATCATCCTCATGGAGACAAGCCCTAACCACAATGGCTGAAATCTGCAGTTGAACTCAGTCTACTTTCGTTGTTTGATTTCGCAGAGCAGCTCAAACAATTTTTCGTCCGCTTTGTATCACAAATGCCGGAGAAGGAGACTTCGTCATGGCGTCCCTTCATATTTATAGCAGTTACCCCCTCTCTTCGGATATCTCCCTTCGCCGCCAAGAAAATTTCTATAAATTTTCTGACTTAACTATACTGTAATTTCAAGAGTTTTGAAAGTGACTACATGCTTGCTACATTTCTGGCGGTAGTGTTCATTATACAACATTATTTAAACATATTTATATAAACTGTGAAGCCATGAATGTAAAAATGGCTAAATAAAATGCCAGGGTCGCAGGTAAGCCCTATGACGAACAATGGTGTGACTACATGAGGTAGGTGACTTTCCATCTTACTACCTCCTATATCTTGTCTCATGATCTCTAAAAGTGTATTTGAATGGGGATATATGACGCAGTGGTCACCCCTACTAAGTTTTGTAAATGTGAGAGTACGACTTGAGTCATTTGTTTTATTTCCCACTTGGATAAATTTTTGAAGTCTTGCGAGTGCCGTATAATGTTGACATTATTTAAAATTTATACGGGTTCGATTTGTGAGATGATTGACCCCCTTTGATAGGCACTATATTTTTTTGACTTGGCTTGGATCACGCCATGTACACGCGCTTTGAAATAGTTCACAAAAATGACTTGAGATTCTTCCGCCGTCGACACGTGTGGCTGACGTCACGTACCCCAGAGCGTGGGACCGAAGGTAATCACCCCCTCGTCACGTGTCAAATCCATGCTATCAAGAATCCAACTTTTAGTTTAATTGTTAATTTATGCATAATATTCCTAGGGCACAAAGGTCATGGGTTCAATATGTACTAAACACAGGGATAATACGACCTAAATATACTTTTCGGCGTTTATAAAAAAAAAATTATATGCCACACAAGAGACCAATATTTTCATGTTGACAATTACTTAAAAACAAATCAATTATTTCGTTATTAACTATTTTAATACTCGGAGGCCCTGGGTTTGATTCCCGGCCTGTCAGGGGTTGTTAATTGTAATGATTAATATCCCTGGCCTGGGGTCTGGGTATCTGTGACGTCCTTAATCTTCCTTCCATCACACACAACATTCCTTATTACCGTTATTCCAATTACACGCAGGTTCATACAATATGGTGCCAGTAGGGGCAAAAGATCCACATGGGTCCACGCCCCGAACAAATAGCGTTAAACAAACTATTTTAATGAGAATAATGTAAGCTATTATAATTTCTCTCCCAAAAATGGAAAATAATTTCTTACATCCTTGTCATTAAATTGCTTATATTATATCTCTTAAGATGACGATGACGATTCAGTCGCTGACTGCCTGGCACGACGTTCCCTATTATCACCTGACTCGTTCCCCCTTCCCCGGCTGCACATACGTTGCTTGAAGGACAAAATGAAATGAAACGGCGTATGCTTTTAGTGCCGGGAGTGACCGAGGACAAGTACGGTTCGCCAGATGCAGGTCTTCTGATTTGACACCGGTAGGCGACCTGCGCGTCGTGATGAGGATGAAATGATGATCAATAAGACACATACACTCAGCCCCCGTGCCCGCGAAATTAACCAATTATGATTAAAATTCACGACCCTGCCGGGAATCGAACCCGGGACCCCTGTGGCCAAAGGCCAGCACGCTAACCATTTAGCAATGGAGCCGGACGCTTGAAGGACAGTTCCGAACAGACGAACAACTCCAGCCTGGACGCCAGTGCATCAAATGGATGGAACGGCTGCTGGGTGTATGGTGTTGTCTTCGTCACCATTTCATCCTCATCAACGCGCAAGTCGCCTACGGGAGCAAAATCACAAGATATACATCTGACGAGCGGAACATATTCTCAGACACCCCCGGCACTAAGATCCATACGCATTTCATTTCAGTGTGCTCATAATGACAGGTCATGCATGCGCACACCAGACACTCGCAAGCACCTTCATTGTGCTCTATTATCATATTACAACTGTAACCCCACCACCGCGCATCCTGGCTACGCCACTAAATTTTATTAGGCTACAAAAAGCTGCTAGGAAGATTCGGTTACGGTGAGTGCGGAATATGTTAGTAGAAGATCGCGTTCATAATAGTCAATGTTACTATAGATATGGCGAAGATGGGATAGGGAAGGCCTAGGAATGCGAAGGAAGCGGCCGTGGCCTTAATTAAGGTACAACCCCAGAATTTGCCAGGCGTGAAAATGGAAAACCACGGAAAACCATCTTCAGGGCTGCCGACAGTGGGATTCGAACACGCTATCTCCCGGATGTAAGCTCACAGCTGCACGACTAACTGCGCGGCCAACTCGCCCGGGATATATTTATTTTAAGTGGCTACTTATATATGGCGACATCACTGCCTCTCACCCTCTGATGTAAGCTAAAATTACATTACCGAAAGCGACATTTTAGGTACATTTTTCCCAGTATCCATAAGAGGTGGTGTTTTAAGAGGAAGAACAACTGGGCAGCTATCCTCTATTAACACTAATAACGAAATGGAAAAACCGAGCTCGATAGCTGCAGTCGCTTAAGTGCGGCTAGTATCCAGTATTCGGGAGATAGTAGGTTCGAACCCCACTGTCGACAGCCCTGAAAATGGTTTTCCGTGGTTTCCCATTTTCACACCAGGCAAATGCTGGGGCTGTACCTTAATTAAGGCCACTGCCGCTTCCTTCCCACTCCTAGCACTTTCCTGTCCCATCGTCGCCATAAGACCTATCTGTGTCGGTGCGACGTAAAACAACTAGCAAAAGAAAATTAAGAAATGGAAGAAGTCCGACACTTCTAAGAATGAAAGTATCGGAAAAAGAAAAAGAAGGACCACGTAGGGCGTGAAAATGAAAGACTCCCAAGGCCTCGCAAATCTAAAGCCATCGTGGTCGGAAGAGTACAAGAGTTGACCAAGTGTGGTCGGACAGTAAAGTTGGATGTGAGTAGCCTGACACAAGTAAGTGGAAGCAGTCCAAGACTCAGTTATGGAACCTGCAGGTGCCAACCAACGTTCTCAAGTCCAGAGCCCGTGGGCCCCCTCTTAGTCACATATTACAACATGCGGGGGATACGATGGACGTAATCTACCGTCCTCACATACAGAGGGAAGGATCCATTTGAAATAGAACAATCGAACTTCATTTCTTTAATTGCGTAACAACTTCAAGGAAAAGTTGAAGGACATTATTTTCCCCTAAAATATTAGTATGGCTATAAACAGCTGAACATTTTTGAGTGGAAAATGTTTTATTTTGAAAGCTTTTTTAACAGGATAAAACACGTTTATGGATAATATCAATCAATCAATCAATCAATCAATCAATCAATCAATCAATGAATCACCACTGATCTGCATTTGTGGCAGTCACTCAGATGGCAGATTCCCTGCCAGTTGTTTACCTAGACTTATCTAATGACTCTCTTGGCAAATTCCTCTAAACTATTTTTTTTTACAAGTTGTATTACTACGTCGCACCGACACAGACAGGTCTTATGGCGACGATGGGACTGGAAAGGTCTAGGAATGGGAAGGAAGCAGCCATGGCCTTAACTAAGGTACAGACCCAGCATTTGCCTGGTGTGAAAATGGAAAACCTTGCAAAACCATCTTTAGAGCTGCCGAAAGTGGAACCCACTATATCCCGAATACTGGATACTGGCCGCACTTAAGCGACTGCAGCAAGCGAGCTCGGTCTATAAACTAATATTTGCCCCAATTCACCCCCTTGAGTTCGAAATTTATTTTCACATTATATTTCCTACTTTTAAAAACCCCATTCAAGCTTATTCATCTACTAAAGTCATTCCATTCCATCTCTCCACTCGCAGCTGGAAACATTCCGCTTAGTTGAGCATCTTGTCTCTTTACTTCCAGCTCTTCCCTGCCTAAGCATCTTAACATTTTCGTAACAACTCTTTTGATGGAAATCACCCACAACAAATCGTGCTGATTTTCATTTGATTCTTTCCAGTTCTCGAATTAAGTAGTCCCGGTGAGGGTCCCATACACTGACCGTATTCCAACTGGGGTGTTACCAGAGACTTATATTACAACCTCTAAATACCCTCGCACCCATATGAAGAGATCTGAAACCTTTATTGTAAGTTGTAGGTTTTTTAGGCACTAGTGTTATCAACTTGGACAAATGGAAATATTTTTAATGAAAATTGTACCTAAAACTGTTGCAGATATTTGAATTTATAATTGCGGTTTCTTGCTAATTACATCCCTATTCTTTCTTTATTCGTGTCAGAAGTATCAACTTATAGATATTTAACAAAAAGCAACATCTACATTTCTACTATTGATGACCTAAGGGAGAAAGACAAGTTGCTATTATAATGCAGTTTGCCCAGTTGGTGATGTGGTCTAAGAAAAGTATGATAGTCTTGAATCAAATAGTTTCTTACATACGAACCTACAAAATGTGCCTTAAAACACACATTTTACGACAGGTACGACAGATTCAACAATTATATCAGATCTGAGAAATGTGTCAATATGTCATGAATATTGCAAGTTTTCCTTACGTGACAGGCAAAATATCGCAACTTCTCAAACTTGCGGAACTTGTTACAGAAACGCGACTTGTTTTTCAGATCTGAAGTGTACTGCTTTACGCTCTAGATGGCTGTGAAGAATGTTATTGATCATTGTATGCGATGCAGGAACGATCGACTGTTAGTACGTAAAAAATAAGTGGTAAAACCCCAGACTGAAATTAATGATAACGTTATTGGTTTTACGTCCTACTAACTACTTTTACGGTTTTCCTAGACGCCGAGGTGCCGAAATTTAGTCCCGAAGGAGTTCTTTTACGTGGCAGTAAAACTATCGACACGGGCCTGACGTATTTGTTAGCACCTTCAAATACCACCGGACTGAGCCAGGATCGAACCTACGAAGTTGGGGTCAGAAAGTCAGCGCTTCAATCGTCTGATCCACTCAGCCCGGCAGAGACTAAAATTTAACCTATATTTTACCGTAGTCATTCAGATAGAAAGGGAACTTATTTTGAGAAGATTACGATATTCAACAGGCAATGCAGTATACACTCAGAATTTGTTTTTGAGGTATGAGTGTTCGTGACTGCAAATGATGCCCTATTGAAATGATAATGTGTTCAGCTGATGTCCTGCTTATACGAAATTTCTCTGTGAATACAAAGTTACTGAAGTAAAAGTATGTTAATACGTTGTCTAAAATACCGGCGTGTTCGTATTTCAGTTCCTTCATTTCTCACGAAAATAAAGTCTCAATTTATGCACACTTTACATTACCTGTCCTCTCTGTAGTGACTATTCCACAAATTTGTAAATGTGTCGAAAAATAATTACATATGTTTCATAAATTTATATGTGTCCTAAAATTTGATAATTTTGTCAGCTGTCAGTTCAAATATTTCATGTAACATACATTTTTAAAATTGTCGTAAAATCCACAAAACTTTTATGACAATTTTGTAAACATGTAGCCTATTATGAAACATAAAATTGTCAATATGTAAACTTATCTGACAATTTCCTGTCACCCGTCAAATCGCAATATTTATGGAATAGGGCCCAGGGGGCATTAATTTGCTCATTGATATCATATGGGATGTAAGATTGCGGTTGATAACGGGCCGTTACGTCAGCTTTGCCTCGTTCAAATTCTGTTGAACTCAACATTAATAAACCAGGAAAGTGATTGGCCAGCTGCAGCGCTAAGCAAACACTAGTGCCCTCGTTATTCAGACACGTCAACTGATGAATAGGTCATTTAATAATATTTGATCCGATTTACTTTACTTGTACTGTTAATGAAAAGAATGATTTTTATTTCTGTTCAATTTTAATGGCTGCTGTAAATTATAATTAGGTTATATAGTGTTCGTGATGGGCTTAATTATGCAAATTTAAGTTAGAATGAAGGAAACTCTGTATCTATTTGTAGTAATTATTAACTAAAGAGGACGCTGCTCGATGCCTTTACTTTAAACATACCGGAACGAGAATAAATCAGGCATTACAAGTAATAAATGGTATAGAGAAAAGTTTGCTGATTTTAGACAAAGCGCGGAGACTGAAGAACGTTCCTTGTTTGCGTTCGTTAGTCGCGTTTGTCTTTTTGTTCCTTTACGATGCAACACAGCCTCCTCGTTTGCATACTGTTGTTCCCTCTACCTGTACTGTAATTTACCTTTTCGTCACGGCTCCAGCGAATTGAAGAGGTGGCAGTTTTACCCTTTCAAGAAACGTTGTCTGTATTTGCATATGATAGATCGCCCTCTCAATGTATGCAAGCTTGTTCCTATCAATCTGTCATCCGAGAGGAGAGAATAGCCAATCACGCCCCGACAAGACATGCTTCATGACAACATGATTTTCTCTGCTTAGTAGCAGAGAACAAAAGAACTTCTTTTATGCAAAGTTTTAATAAATGAATTCTTAGTTAATTCAATGCTTGTAACACGAGACTAGATAACTATCTTGACACTAAATATGTTGTCTTCAGGTGTTCTTACGTTTACATAATTAATCATTACATTTAATGTCTTTAAGTTTAAAATGTTTTTAAGATCTTTATTAGAAGAGCAGAAATTTGAGTGATGATCTTGGGAAGGCTATTTATTGTATTATGTTGTATATAGTCTTCGTGCTAATCCTTCAGAGAGTAGGAACGGTGAGCTGTAGGAAGAGGAAGTGCTCATTATTGCCAACACTTTGGGGACAGGGCAACGAGACTGAAACTACTGCACATGCCCTTGGCTTCTCATTGTGGGTGTTGTTCAATTGGCCCGATGGTTACAGGAATTTGGAGATCAACCAATTAGTGGCGTCGACCTGATCCGACGCTAAAATATCAAAGCCAAGGATCGAAGAAGGCTTATCGTCCGCTCATATATTATAGCAACTGTCCCAATAAAATTACACAGGACAATATAGCAAATACATGTAGCAGCCTTTCGGCCTCGTCAAATAACTGGCCTTTAGGTTAGGTTAAGTTCCGGTCTAGAAAGCCAAGAATAACGGCCGAGAGGATTCGTCGTGCTGACCACAAGACACCTCGTAATCTGCAGGCCTTCGGTCTGAGCAGTGGTCGTTTGGTAGGCCAAGACCCTTCAGGGCTCTAGTACCATGGGGTTAGTTAGCATTTTTGAGGTTAGATTAAGTTAAGTTTGGCTCGATTTTCGTCTTGTCACCTTTTGAATATTTAAATCCTTCAAAATCGACTAACTTCAAGCCCCTGTCACTTATCATGGGAAGCATTGTATACGTCTGAAAGTACTACACTACACTGAGACTGTTTGAGATCTGATACTGAGTCTAATGAAATGAGGTAGTTGTTGATGGTTTGGGGGTTAGGTTAGCAACCTATTCGGGAATCCCTGCCTCTACCTGCCAACTACCCGTCGGACCAATTCAACCGCAAATTTTCGCTACAGAAGAAATATATCTCTGGATTGTTTTGACTGGCGGACAATTTGGTACTACCCGTCAGTGTATCAGGATCTCCTGAGGAATGCAATGAATCTCCTGATCAGGAGAAAGATACCGTCAGCACGGCCATTAAAAGCTTAGAGGTCTACTTGGAAGTCGAATGCGTTCCAACTGACGAAAGTAGACCTGCACCCAAAATGTAAAATACAGCGCCTAGACTCTGTTTTTAAACATGGGTATACTGCACTGTATTTTTGAGCTGGGGGTCGACTTTTGCGTGAACAGTTTTCCAGCATCACGGTAACCATGGCAACCAGTATACGTCATCTATACTAATATTATAAAGAGGAAAAATTTGTTTGTTTGTAATGAATAGGCTCAAAAACTACTGAACCGTTTTCAAAAATTACCACCTGTAGAAAGCTACATTGCGAGTGAGTAACATGGGCTGTAATTTATTTTCAAAACAATTCGAGGTGGGGGGCATGGGGGGGAGATATAAAAATAATAGGGCTAATATAGGCAGAATATCGAATTTGTCGTATAAGGACGAGACAAAGCTCAATTTAATCCTCTTGACGAAAAGAACAAAACTCGGTAAGCCCTACGGGCCCGCAAACCATGTTTTAAGGCTCTAAAACCAACCGTTACGGAGATATTGGCACCACACTACCCCTTCTCTAGAAATCGGATAAAGTAATGAACTGCCGTAACCATGGCAACGTCAGCTTCAGGATTCTACAGCAGCGAAATTATCTATATAAATAAAATTGTTTCTGTTTGTCTGTTTGTCTGTCTGTTTGTCTGTTCCACCATCACGTCGAAACGGCTGGATAGATCTCAACCAAACTTCATATTTAGAGTATACTGACCCCGGGGAAGGTTTCGATATGCATATCATTTTAAAATCTTTGAAAAGACGGGGGTTTTATAGGAAAAACGGTTTTCCTCCATTCTCTCTTATACTATTATAGGCAAAATATCGAATTTGTCGTATAAGGACGAGACAAAGCTCAATTTAATCCTCTTGACGCAAAGAACAAAACTCGGTAAGCCCTACGGGCCCGAAAACCATGTTTTAAGGCCCTAAAACCAACCGTTACGGAGATATTGGCACCACACTACCCCTGTTCTAGGAATCGGATAAAGAAATGAACTGCCGTAACCATGGCAACGTCAGCTCCAGGATTCTAGAGCAGTGAGATTATGCATGTACGTTTGGGCATAGCTGTCAACCAAAATAGGTACAAATAAGACTTAATATCTGGGAAAAAAATATACTGTTGTGTAAGGCACTCATAGGACTCCTTTGGGCGGGGATGGAAAGGGGGTGAAGAACGAGTGTAAAAATCTTACTATATATAGAAATGGAAGTGTGTGTGTAAATGACACATCTCCAACTAAACCACTGGAGCAGTTTCAACCAAACTTGGTACACGAATCACTTACTATCGGGAGACGATCACTGTGGGGGGTAAGCCATCCCTAGCGCCCTTAAGGGAGAGGGTCAGGGGGGTGGTAGTTACAATAATAATCGAGAATAGTGTCGAATTCATAGTTTTCGGGGTCGCTGAGTTGAAAAGTGATACTCTAGAATTTTTTTAAAATCCAGCCCCCTTTTAGGTTGGGAGCAAAGGGTGGGGGGGGGGGGGGTGGGGTGAGATATAGAAATAATTAAAAACAGTTTCGAATCCATAGATTTCAGGGTCTCTGAGATGAATAGTATTACTCCGGATTTTTTGCAAATCCAAGTGGGGAGCGAAGGGGGTGAGATATAAAATTAATCGAAAAACTACATATAAAAATATTATCTTCTTCTTCTTACTATATATAAAAATTGATGTATGTGTGTGCGTGGGTGTGTGGGTGTGGGTGTGTATATGACACATCTCCTCCTAAACCACTGGAGCAATTTCACCAAACGTGGTACACTTATCAATTAGTATCAGGAGACAAACCGCGTGAGGGTAAGACACCCCTAGCACCCTTTTGGCAGGGGGCGAGGGGAGTGGTATAAAAATAATCTTATAAATAAAGTTGTTCGTTTCTGTTTGTCTGTTTGTTTGTTTGTTTGTTTGTTTGTTTGTTTGTTTGTTTGTTTGTTTGTTTGGCTTAAGTGTGGCCAATATCCAGTATTCGGGAGATAGTAGGTTCGAACCCCACTGTCGGCAGCTCTGAAAATGGTTTTCCGTGGTTTCCCATTTTCACACCAGGCAAATGCTGGGGCTGTACCTTAATTAAGGCCACGGCCGATTCCTTCCAACTCCTATCCCTTCCCTGTCCCATCGTCGCCATAAGACCTATCTGTGTCGGTGCGACGTAAAGCAACTAGCAAAATAAAAAGAATAAAAATGTTTGTTTGTTCCACCATCACGTCGAAAGGGCTGGATAGATCTCAACCAAACTTCATATTTAGAGTATACTCACCCCGGGGAAGGTTTCGATATGCATATCATTTTAAAATCTTTGAAAAGACGGGGGTCTATAGGAAAACCACAACGGTCTTCCTCCATTTTCTCTTATACTATTGATTTTCTGCAAACTCTGTGGACCGTATGTGAAAGGTCTCTTCATCACAAACAACTTTCGTTGTGTTCATAATTTACCTTACTCTTCAAATGACGGAGAAATTTACTATTTTCTGCCGATACCATGCTCGGCATTGAGGGACCGACAGAGCGATAACGAATATATGGGTTACCATGGCAACGTCTCTGACTGCTTGCCAGCAGGGAAGTAACGTATTGTCATTTTCCTCATCATTCCTTTAAATTCGTGGTTGTTCCTTGGGTAGAAAGCAAGAGAGTCGTCAATCGGCCATTCTGCGGGATATTGGCGGAATATCATTGGAGGTTATAACCGTCCTCGAATAGCATAAGTAATAACACAAATATTCATCTTCTTATCTGATTACCTAAGAATCCCTGCGCCTAAATTTCTCTCCGATTACCGCTTTCTTATATCCATAAGTCACTCCGGCATAATTTATTGAGGAGCATTTGATTTTCCAATACATTCACTTGGTATTTATATATTTGTCGTCATCCGGATGTCCTCTGTTATAATCTATTTTCTATTAATTTCAACTTACTAAACTGTATTACTTTCTTCCTTAATTACCACGTATGTATGCGAGTGCTAATCCCGAATGCTGTACACTCTTTCCTTTGAGGAAATATTCTAAGCTATGCAAATGTATAACTTCTGGCCCAGGAAAATTCCGAAATATGGATGCAATTTTAACGGCGGTGCAGACCTTCGTTTCGGGGTAATTGGTGGCTAATCAGTAAGTCGTATCAAAAGTCACAAAGCAAATTGCGTTTCATTTTGGAGAGATCTACAACTTTTGTCCTGTGACTTTTCGTCGTATTTCTATCCCTAATACATTAAACACAAGTTGATTTTGTACTTTTACACGTCTATGTTATCATTTGGCACACTTATAGGAAAGGTAGAATCATGACATTCGGCACGCACATTGACATGACCATTGGCAATGTTATAGCCAAATTTTATGATTCTAGCTGTCACATGAGAATAAAAAATATAAAGTAGCATTCAAAAACTGTACAAGATTTCACCCCATTCAATGACTCTAACTCAATCTAACCCATAAATAAAGGAGATACGAGAAGATGTCATAGGACCAACCATGTAGAGCACTGAAAGGGGCGTCTGATGGTGAAGTCCGTTTGTAGATACGTCGTACAGTTGCAAAGCAGTAACTATCGAAATAAAGGTCTACACTTCTAGAGTATGTCTGTACATTGACAATTTTGGCGAAATTTCCGTACAGTTATCCGTTTCAGGTGTAATAATGACCATCTGCATATATTCTGTTTTGGTGTCTGTCTGTTTGTTTGTTTGTCTGTTTGTCTAAAACTTGGAAACTACTGGATATATTTCCACCAAACTTGATATTTAGAATCCATCTGTCCTTTGGTAGGTTTTAGGGCAAGTATTGTTTCTGAATCCCTGAATTGACTGGGGGATTATACGAAACCGAAACCGTCATTTTGCAACCAAACTTAATGTAAATTTAGCTGCCGTAATGGAAATTCATTTCTAGGCCTTTTTCCTCATGTGCATCATTTCAATACGAGGATTAATAAGGGAGATATCATTAACGGACCGTTTTCCGGTACAAGTCCCACCGGACTTAACTCAAGAGCGGGTGCGTGTAAAGCTTATGTTTTACAACTTGAAAACTACTGAAGATATTTGAGTCAAACTTTATATTAACATCCACCTGTCCAACGGTAGGTGTTAATCGTCAATAACATTTCATGTTCCCGGAATGGACTGGCGGTTTATAGGGAACCGAAATGGTGATTTTACTCTTCCAGAATATATACAGTACAAGACCAACCTGACTGGAAATCGACCAAACATGATGGAATTCCATCTCTAAAACTTTTTTTCATGTGCATTTTTTCGACAGGAGGATTAATAAGGGAGATATCATAAACGGTCCGTTTTTCCGGTTAAGTCCAGCGGATATAGCCCAAAAGGTGTTGTACGTGGAGCAGGTTCCTTATTTATCTATGTAAATAAAATCGTAACTACTGTGTGCCTGTACATAGACTATTTTGTCGAAATTTTCGTACAGCTACACGCTTAAGGGGTAGTAATGATCATCTGCATATTTTTTGGTTTAGTATCTTGAAAGTTCTACTTTTTACACTTCTCACTGAAAACCCAGATTGCGGCATAATCTGCCAGTCGAGAAAGAAAACTGAAATTTGGCAAAATTTTACGACTTAGCCTGTAACGGGCGGAAAACTTCCAAGAGCTTTAAATTTTTCCCTTTCTATCCCGAAGAATATCGAAATATGGAGGCAATTTTAATGATGGTGCAGACCTTCGGGAAGTATCATCACATAACGGATGGCACAATCCCCGTTCAATTTGGAGTGATCTACAACCTTGGTCGTACGACTTTTTGTCGTATTTATATCCATTTTACGTTTGACTTTTCTCTATTTCTCGATCTTAAGTAAAGTAGTACTTTTCACATACATAATTCATACCTTCCATCACTTAGAGGAAAGATAGAATCATCATACTCTACACGAAAATTGGTCCACCCAGTAGCCATATGTGAGCCAAATGCTATGTATGTAGCTGTCACTTAATTATCCGAAAAGCAATGCAATGTGAGATAATCTTACACAAATTTTACCCAAGTTTCTAACTCAATCTGACCCATGAATAGATGAGATATCATATGACCAGCAATTTAGGCCGCTAAATCCGGCGTCTTATGGTACAATCTTTTCTCGATATGATGTACCGTTTAGAAGCAGTTAATCTGTAAATGAAGGTCTGCAATATTGTAAACAAGCACATACTTTCGTATGTCGAACTATATATATTCACTGATGTCGATTTTGTAGCGATCGAGAAAGGGTGTGTCTGCTATTGTAATCAGTACTCCGCACACCGACTATGACTGGCAGTAGGAATGGAGTCCTTCTCCAATTCCTGTGTAACTGGCATTAATGAGGCAGGCCTACCATTGTAATGAATAATTCACTTCTCGATTTGACTTTCAGAAGGCAAGGGAGCATGCAGCATACAGTCTTTGGCTGTAGGCAAGCGTTCCCGCAGTTATAAACAGATGTACCCATCTAAAATGTGACTGGCATTAGGCATACTGGCCTGCTATTTTGATGGAAACTCATCAACTTGGTGTGACTGGCAGGAAGCTGGCTGGCAGTTGGAAAAGGGGCCTATCATTATAATGATAACTGCACAACTCAATTTTGACTGGTTGTAGGGAAGTTTCCTGCCATTATAATAAAAACTCTTCAATTTGTAATATGTCTGGAGGTAGGAAAGGGGGCCTGCAATTGTAACGGAAACTCCCCAAATAGATTGTGACCGCGCAGTAGGCAATGGGGCCTGCAATTATAATGTAAACTTCCCAACTCGATTGTGAATCGCAGTAGGGAAGTGAGCCTGTCGTTATCATCACAAATCCGTAACAAGCACTTTACACTGGAAACAACGTATGGGGACCTCTGCATATTGTTTCTCGGATAACGCTAAGAGACATGCTATTTTAAAACAATCTTATTTACTGCATGTACAGTATTTACTTCAATATTCGTATACAATGCAGAATACCGTAGCGAAGCACGGGTACATTTGCTAGTCTACAATAAATCACGAAAACTTAACATGTTACAGACATGAAAATTGATATTTGGAATCCCCTTTAAAAATAAAAGAACACAAATATTCGTTTTCACAAAATCCACTTAAGGGGGGGGGGGTGAAAAGAAGTGAGGAAGGAGTTGAGTTATTTATACGAGGATACATATATCTCAAAGAAATAAAGATGCTACAGCCTTTAAAATTGGTACTTGGAATCTCCTTTAAAAATGAATACACTCTTTTAGGAAAATCCAATTAAGGGGGTGAAAAGAATAAAAAACGGGTGAATTTTTAAAATGAGTATCTTCTTCTATAGCTTTACTCACACATGTGGGGTTGCGGGTGCGAACTGTGTCGCACATGTGGATTTGACCCTGTTTTTCGGCTGGATACCCTTCCTGCCGGCAACCGTATGTTTAGGGATGTGATCTATACTTCTATACTAATATTATAAAGAGGAAAAATTCGTATGTTTGTTTGTAACGAATAGACTCAAAAACTACTGAACCGATTTTAAAAATTACTTCACCTATAGAAAGCTACATTGCCAGTGAGTAACATGGGCTGTATTTTATTTTCAAAACAATTCGAGGGGGAGGGGGCGACGACAGGAGATATAAAAATATTAAAATAATAGGCTAATATAAGCGAAATCGATTTGTCGTACAAGGACGAGATAAAGTTCATTTTAAGCCCCTTGACGCAAAGAACAATACTCGGTAAAACCTTCGGGCCCGAAGACCATGTATTAAGGCCCCAAAACCAACCGTTACGGAGATATTGGAACCACACTATCCCTGCTCTAGGAATCGAATAAAGAAACGAACGGCCGTAACCATGGCAACGTCAGCTCCAGGATTCTACAGCAGCTAGATTATGCATGTACGTTTGGGCATAGCTGCCAACCAAAATTGATACACGTATGACTTACTATCTGGAAAAAAATAAACTGTTGTGTAAGACGCTCATAGCACTCATTTGGGCGTGGATGGAAAGGGAGTGAAGTATAAAAAGAATATCCCCGGAGATCTCCTTAGTATAGCGGTTAGTAAGCGGTTGCCGACGGACCTCCGTTTTTACGTACTGGCTTAGGTTTCAGCATTTTGCGGAGTCTGTTACCTATAGTTTAAACTATTTTCTATCAAATAAAGGAGTAGTAGGATCACTGATTAGTGCCGATATTTTGGTCCACTTTTACGATCATTGTAAACATGAAAACCTATATACTTGAAAAAAATTCTCTACATTTATACTCAGATACATTATATGATGTGCGACATGAGAATTATAATTCTCGATAATTATAGTAGTTTCTTTTATGCATCGCGTATTTACTCGATCATTTGTAATAGTTACGAAATGTCGGATCAAACAAATACATTCAATAATATTTATATTTGTGGTACTATCTAGCGGAAGTGTACTTACACTAAACCTGCAGCTTTGTGAAGGGAGCAGGTATATCTAGGTGGGAATGAAGGAAAAACATGGTAGTAAAAGATCTTAGAGGTCGACGCTAATTAGGAACTAATATTTAGAGGCCCCATGAAGAAAAGAAGAAGAAGATACACTATAATTCCAAACATGACAAATAATTCCTACGTACTTAAGTAAATACACCAGTGATATAAATTTCTAATGAAGTCAGTCACACCGATAGTATGAGTAACTAAAGCCAGTTTCTGATAACCCGTACGAAGAACGGGTATTTCTGCTAGTCTATGTATATTTTTACGAATTGGCTCCCAAGAAAAGGAATATGCTACTGGTTATTACGTCACACAGACTCAGGCAGATTTTAAAAGGTACAGCCGTAGCATTTATCTGTGGAAATGGGTAACCACGGAAAAGCATGTTCAGGGCTGCCGACGGTGAGGTTCAAACCTAACAACTTCCAAATACAAGTTAACAGCTGCATGGCCCGAACCGCACATTCAAATCGCTCGGTTCCCAAGAAAAGCAATTCGCTTACAAATTGGCTCTGAACTGCATCCGACCTGGCTCCGAAGCACTGCAATGATCCTTACTGGGTCAACATTTACTTCCCAATTTTAACTATCTGCATTCCATAAGTCTGGTTAAGAATATTATTGCAGTTGTGCAGTACTTCAATCATTAGTTTCGTCTTCTTTAGTAGTTTGGTTGTTCTTTGTTTCTGTACTGCTTCTTACTGTTCGTCTTGATGCATATCTTATTTTCGGATACCAATTTCTTAAAACAAAATATTATAATAATTTCGTGTGGCTATTTCTAGCCGAGTGCATCCCTTGTAAGGCAGACCCTCTGATGAGGGTGGGCGGCATTTGCCATGTGTAGGTAACTGCGTGTTATTGTGGTGGAGGATAGTGTTATGTGTGGTGTGTGAGTTGCAGGGATGTTGGAGACAGCACAAACACCCAGCCCCCGGGCCACTGGAATTAACCAATGAAGATTAAAATCCCAGACCCGACCGGGAATCGAACCCGGGACCCTCTGAACCGAAGGCCAGTACGCTGACCATTCAGCCAACGAGTCGGACAACAAAATATTGGAATAAGCGGAATAAATCTCAGAATTCAGTTGCGAATGAAGAGAGACACAGCAGTTACTTTTATGAGAAGTAGAATCCGAATATTTAGCCTACCTTTCAGACAGGAAATCAAGGAATTTAATTGTCTTCAAATCTTCAATGAAAAATCTTCGTTTTTTTCATATTACAGTAAGAAGCAATTACATTTTTCCAAAGAACATTAAGCTGTAGACTCAAATTGCAAGGTGAACCTTTAGAGGAGAACTAAAAAGGATTGAACTACCTTTTCAATATGTGTATCACAGTTACGGATATAAAAATATACGTTTTACAGCATTTTCACCATCATCATCATCATCATCATCATCATCATCATCATCATCATCATCATTTTCATCTTTGTATCCTTCCAACCAGCCGGGTGGGATTTTTCTCCACTTTGCTCTATCTTGATGTACTTGTTTTACAGTTTACCAAGTTTCTCCTTGAGTTTCTAGATCTTCTTTGATCAGATCCAGCCACCTATTCCTCTGTCGTCCCTGTACATTCCTATCCAAGTATTGTCTTGGTTCGGCTCTCCCTCATCTTCTTCACATGTCTAAACCAACTGAATCGTGCAGCACTCGGTCCCTTCCATTGACAAATCCACCAGCATCTCTTCTCTGACATCCTCATTCCTAATTTTATCTTGTCTTGTCTTCTGCTTGGCTAACCGCAGAAACTTTCATTAGACGCATGTAATTTGCTTCTCTATTCACTACGCAGCACTCCAGGCTGTATGTTATGACATGCATGAGATATGCTATAAACATGGCCTGTTTGCCTCTCACTTCCTTGTCCCATACTAGGTCCCGCACTTGGTAGAAGAAAGTGTATCCCTTTTTTACACCATTCTGGGTAAAATATCTAATTTTCTTTCGAAATATATTGCACACATTGCACCTTTCATAACTTTGGACAGCACTGGAAGTTAGACATCATAAAATATTGGTCATGATCGTAAGTTATGCATAGTTGAATGGGACTTTATTTTATATTAGACATATTGATATTAGTACTGCTTTCTAAGACTTCCTGTTGTTGAACCCAAAGAATTAGACATTGGTGAATTAGACATCAAATGTTTAGACGTGCTGATCGCTAACCAGCTGCTGCCGCAACGGAGAGAGAAGCTGTTAATTTCACGATTGTAAAGGTCTGAAATCCTTGAATACTTTATATAGTCCCCGCATTACATTTACGGTAGTTCTGTAAATATAAATTATATCCTGTAGGCGGTTCGTATCAGCTAGTCATTTGGTTACACTCGCTGGAAGCTCACTCGGTCTTAAATGGAAAATTTCGTCCTTCAAATTAAAGTAATTTAACGGGATGTGAAACATCTGCTTCCATTATCAATTCACAGAGTGACAGTGAAAAGAGTGCTGGAATTACTTGAAACAGAAACTAGTTCACATTGGAACGTTCTGTCTATTACAGGAGATTTCTCTGAAACCACCTACCATTTGTCGGCGAAATGTATAAAGGAACCTCTCTGAGATAAATTGATGAATCATTCTACCTTCGTCCCATTCTTTAGGTGGAGTAATCCTTTTCTATTGCCGTTTCAAAGTAGAAGCTACAATATCTCATATGATATTAATGTTATCTGACTGAAGATTTGATAATCACGTTCGATAAGCTGTCACGGCAAATCAAAGAAACCCTCCTCAAGATGAGAACATTATCAGGGATCATCTAGGGGAGTGTGGATGCGCCTTTGTTCCCTGTCTTCCTTTACTGTGGTGACTGGAGCGTAAGGGATTTAAACACCCGGCTGTGGGTCTGTAGTAAGATTCTTCCTTTTGTGATATATTATTGGATTAGATCACTTATGAGTAAGGCAACTAAGATGAGAGTTCAGTCACCGTTACTTTGCGGTCACGTTTTTATGAGGATGCTTGCGGAGTTCCTTTATAAATTAGCAAAATTCCGGATGCCATTTTGACACAATCAGTTCATACTAACGAATCCTTCTGACAAGGAGAGTGCAAGAAGTTCTTCTTTAGAATGTTGTTGAATCTCCCACAATTGAAATATTTAAAGGGTAATTGGAAACCAGAACTGCGTATTTGAGCGTTACAGCGTTGGCATACCGATTACTATATATATATTTTAAACAATTCGATATCAGTTGTTGAAGTTAGTTAATCAGATCACCTCGCAGGTGAATTCAAATGGGCTTTGCGAGGTGATGTTGCTAATACTTCACGTGCCTTAAGATAGGTTTCAGAGAACTAATCGGAGAAAATCACGGACCTCCGAGCTGACAGGATCGCGTTACAGTCACACTGGCTGAAACCTACGATGTGTTCGCGTTTGATGCTGATTTCTCTGCATGGCTCTCAAATCGATCTCAACGTACGTACGTACCATCGCCTCACAAAGCCCATTTTAATTCGCCCGCTATGTGACCTGATTGGCTAACTTCAGCGGCTTTATCAGCTGATTATATATAAAACGGATTATATATAAAGCGGATTATATATAAAATCTTAAGCATTCAATTATAAATTTCAGTATAATACAACGACGCGAGATATCGATTTTTTTCGAATTGTTTATTAGTACCCGAGTATCACAGATACCCCGTTCACGCTATTTCCTAACACTCTCTATATATTATCAACCAGAGTGAAGTTCTACATTTTGCAATCGTATCTAAGGGTAAGTAGAAAACTGAGTAATGTTGCCAGTCACTTGACGTACTGTATATTCTTTTCGTCAACATAAACTGTTTGCTAGAAGACTAGAGGGCTATATCAGGTGCAAGGAGCACGTTTTTAACCTTTGTGACATAAATTATTATTGCATTTATTATATGAAGCTTCAATTATAACCAGTTAAGTTCTGCCATATATGCTCCTACGTTTAAAGCATGGTTTGTTAACACGTACAAATAAATACCCGTTTTAAAATGTACTGGAGCGAGCAAGCACAAAATGCTTATTTTCAGAATGTGAACACTGTGCATTTATTGTATGTACTTTTTGCTGGAAAATACCATTGTTTCCAGCACTGCGTTATGACAGTCCATTAGCATGATCTGCAGTGAACATGCAGTGGAATAGTAGTTCCAGTTTTATACGCACGTTCGAAATTGTTTGTTTGTTTGTTTGTTTGTTTGGTTGGTTGGTTGGTTCGTATTTGATCCACATTCAAAACACATACAGGTCTGCAAGGCAAGATATCTTTATTGTTATTACAAATACAACAGAGTAAGGCATATAAAACATGTTCCTCAGTGTGAGATCTTTTGTACGACCTTATTTACGTTGGAGAGGTAGCGAAATCTAGCATTTCTCCAACTTGCTAGTCTGGACTATTTCTTTCATATTTCTTTCATAAGCAGGAACTCCATGCACTTTCCATGTGAGTTCTTGACATGCGACCTGACGTCTATCGTGAAGACAATAATAATGCAAAATAAGCTGACGTGAGGTGTCTACACTGAGATAATGCTAGATCACAGACTCACCACAATTCAAGATGTTCCGCAAACTTCTTGCATACACGAATCAATCAATCAATCAATCAATCAATCAATCAATCAATCAATCAATCAATCAATCAATCAATCAATCAATCAAGATCTGCATTTAGGGCAGTCGCCTAGGTGGCAGATTCACTATCTGTTGTTTTCCTAGCCTTTCCTTAAATGATTTCAAAGAAATTGGAAATTTATTGAACATCTCCCTTGATAAGTTATTCCAATCCCTAACTCTCCTTCCTATAACTGAATATTTGCCCCAGTTTGTCCTCTTGAATTCCAACTTTATCTTCATATTGTGATCTTTCCTACTTTTAAAGACGCCACTCAAACTTATTCGTCTGCTAATGTCATTCCACGCCATCTCTCCGCTGACAGCTCGGAACATACCACTTAGTCAAGCAGCTTGTCTTCTTTCTCCCAAGTCTTCCCAGCCCAAACGTTGCAACATTTTTGTAACGCTACTCTTTTGTCGGAAATCACCCAGAACAAATCGAGCTGCTTTTCTTTGGATTTTTTCCAGTTCTTGAATCAAGTAATCCTAGTGAGGGTCCCATACACTGGAACCATACTCTAGTTGGGGACTTACCAGAGACTTATATGCCCTCTCCTTTACTGCACGTTCCGAAGGAAAATGGGAACTTGGAAGGTTTCACGCAATGTAGTGAAAACTATGTTAAACACTTTACGATCAGGAATTCGACGAGTCGGAAAGTGCCGACGATATTCGACGACAGCAGCAGGAGCACTACCATCGCAAAAGCCGTCAACATAGACGACATCTGTATATTTTTCAATAGTGTAGGTGTGTGGCATTTCAGCCAGCGCGTATACAAACTCAGTTAACCTATACTCCTTTCTGGTACACTCTCAGTCCCTAGCACTACTTCATTCATGACACACCATGGCCAACTCTGCTAGTTTAATGGCAGAAAGGAATCCCAAGCAAAGATGTAGAAAGCAACCAAGTATGTTGTGCTAGAATAGAACGTCAAAGAGGTTCAGTGGGTAAGACATGTACGTACAAACCAGTAGCCGAAAAACAAATGTACATTAAATGTGTTCTATCTCAGAAACTATTCGGAACAGGGTATGCGTCCGTATGCCTTTCTTTGCTTCAAATTATCTTTCCAGTCATATCCCAATCCTTCCTCCTGGGACACTCTGTATATAATTCATCTTCTTCTTCTTCGTCTTCTTTATCTGTTTACCCTCCAGGGTCGGATTTTCCCTCGGACTCAGCGAGGGATCCCACCGCTACCGCCTCAAAGACAGTGTCCTGGAGCTTCAGACTCTGTGTCGAGTGATACAACTGGAGATGATGACCAGTACCTCGCCCAGGCGGCCTCACCTGCTAATCTGAGCAGTGGCTTTGCGGGGAGGGGGGAGGATAGGCAGGGAAAGACAAGGAAGAGGGAATGAAGTGGCCGTGGCCTTAAGTTAGGTAGCATCCCGGCATTTGCCTGGAGGAGAACTGGGAAAACACGGAAAACTACTTCCAGAATGACTGAGGTGGAAATCCAACCCACCTCTACTCAGTTGACATCCCGAAGCTGAGTGGACCCCGTTCCAGCCCTCGTATCACTTTTCAAATTTCGTGGCAGAGCCGGGAATCGTACCTGGGCCTCCAGGGGTGGCAGTTAATCACACTAACCACTACACCACAGAGGCGGACTGTATATACTTTATTATTGTAATTATATTCCTGCCTTTGGTGGCAGAATCTAGTGTTTATAAGCACTATATCTTTTGGTGAGGGCTAGATCAAATTTGTTACTTCCATTGAACTGTCTGTCTCATCCTTGACTTTGACAGTATGTTGGTGACAGATACGAGCGATGCTAGAAATGCCACCCTTACGCAGCCAGTCGCTGTTATGAAGGGTGTGAAAATGTCGCTCGTAGTGTCGGTTGGTGCTTATATTTCAGTGGGCTAGTAAGTTCTGACTCCGAGAAGAAATCAACGGGAAACTATATCAATTCTCATTTCCCTAGTATGGCTCTTCAGCTACATCTAGGGCAGTAGTATTCAACGTGTGGTACGCGTACCACTGGTTCGGTCCGGCCCCTCGGTGTAGGGGGCAACGTGTCCGCCTATCACCCGGCGGCCCCGGGTTCGATTCCCGGCTGGGTCAGGGTGTTTTAATTGTAATGACTAATATCCCTGGCCTGGGGACTGGCTGTTTGTGACGTCCTTAATCTTCCTTTACGCACACACAAAATTCAACACTACCGCCATTCCAATTACACGCAGGTTCCTACAATGTGGTGCCAGTAGGGGCAAAAGATCCACATGGGTCGACGCCCCGAACAAATAGCATTTAAAACAAAAACAAACAAAAAACACTGGTTCGTCTCAAGGGGTACGCAAATTTATCGTAGCTCCTAACTGTTTAAGGGGCTGCCTGGCCGAGGCAGTAAAGGCGTGCTCGGTTCACCCGGAAGGACGTGGGTTCGAATCTCCATCAGGAAGACGTGAAATTTAAGGAGATTTCCACTTCCGGAGGTGCACATGGCTCTGAGGTTCACTCAGCTTACACCAAAAATGACTACCAGGTTAATTCCTGGGGACAAAGGCAGCCGGGCGTAGAGCTAACCACTCTACCCCATCAAGTGCCGAGGTTACGGATAGTGGAAGCCTTTACCTTTCACCCTTCCAGGGGCCTTCATGGCCTGTACGGAAAGGACTTTGTTTTGCTTTTCCTAACTGTTTACGGTGAGCAGTTCAGTAAAGGGTAGAGCGAGCTCATTTTCAATAAAATATTATATCTGTTTAGCGTTTTTGTCTGCCACTATACACAGTCCTCTTTCTGAATTATTAATTGACTAGGTATGTACAACTACTTACAAATGATGCATAGCTTTTTTAAAAAAATATTTTGTTTCTAAATCCAATAATTCACTTCAAGATTTCTTCAGTAAGTGCGTATAGTACAACAGTATTATCACATAAGTAATGAATCTCGTACAGGTAATGAAAGCTGATGAGAAAAACACGTTTCTCCATCTGTCTGCTGAAGGCTTGCTCCGTTGCCTGAAAAGGGAACAGCAGACTCCAATGGTCGAATAAGTAGGAACTGAAAATGGCAGGAATAATTTTTCGGCCATTGATCATCGCTCAGTTTTTGGCTTCTCCTGTAAAGTTTACTCCGAAGGAGTTATGAGATTTCCTTTTTCCAGCCACAGTACATATACAGTATATTATAGTATATTATTGATTTTATTGGGGAACAGGATGGTGTAGGGGCTTAGCTGCTTGCCTGCCATCCCGGCGACAGTGCTTTGATTCCAGGTTTTGCAGGAATGGGATATTCATTTGAAAATCCCTTTGTGTCAAGGAAGGGCATGTGGTTTTAAATCGCCAGCCACTACTCTTTTTGCTGGGGTGGGATTTTCAGTTAAAAATCCCGTGGTGTCAGGAAAGGCATGTAATCTTAAATCCCCGGCCACAACTCTTTCAAGCTTCAGTTCGTTCAGGGACCTGCACAAGCGGAATACGCTGCGGAAGATGATTATTATAGTTATTATTATTTGGCATCTATCAACAATAATTTGTTATTTATAGTATAACAGCAGTATACTCATACTTCTGGGGTACGAAGTTAAAACAATTGGATTTTGGGGATACGCAAACCAAAACTGTTCAATATCACTGGTCCGGGATTAAACCAGCCTTCGGACTGAATACTCAAGTGTTCCAATTTTTAAAATGTATCTTTACCACAGTTTTCGTAAGAACAGAAACTTCATAAGTAAAATATCACTCAGTATCCCTCAATAAAAACTGAAAATGGGTACAGAATTATACGAATCGAGTGTCGAAAAGAACCATTTATAATGTACGGAATAATGGGTTAAAAATATAATCAGTAGTCATGATACATTCTCATTATCATGGGTGTCACATATTTGATTACAAAACTCGATAGAGACGTCTGTATGTCAAATGAATCCCTAAAAAGTGTGAAATAAATTGCTTTCATTTTTCATTCCTATTCTATCACTGAGTGTAATGACTAGCGATATTAAACTGAATATCATTATATTCCCTTTAGACTTCATCTATATATCGCAACATAACGGCTGAGAGAGAGGACGCCCCTATGTAACAGGATACTGCAGGAGCGAGCAGTCTCATATTAAAACGATTCTCGGCTATTCACTAGCTTCCTATGAGCTGGAGATCACATTTCTACTTGCTGATCGGCTTGACAGCCCGGGTGGAAATGTTACCAGCTTGGAGCCATAGGGGGCCATCAACAGGACACCTGCTTTAATGTTTGATGAAGTGGTTCACAATGCGTTTCAATATAAGAAGTCTGTTGCAGTGGCTTCGGAGAATCTACCATCAAAGTACAGACTACCGTAAGTACAGGAATAAATGCGTATTATGGCAAATCAAGTGAAGTAAACAATGTTCTCTTTTAACATAGAATAGGTCCATAGTTTTGGAACCGTACTTGGGCCGGTGAGCGTTACAAAAATAAAAAATTATGTGTATCTCTGTATGGCGTCTTCGAACGAAACAGTACGGCCACCAACTTGAGGTACTAAAATCGCTATGCCAGCGGCTATAAATTAGTGTAGCTCTGGAGTCTGGTGTAGTAGCACATCGTGTAAGGTGCCATTTGACTCGTGCCAGTGAGTTCTACAAGTAAATGGCAAAGAAGATTGAAAAACAGGTAGAAAAAACAATAAAACTTACCCATCATAGTGTGTTGTTGAAAGTGCTCTCTCTCAGCCCGCAGACAAGCGTTGTAGCGTGTGATGATATTGTGGTACACTCTTTGTAATTTAGCCTCATGAATCGGTGAGAATTGCATTTCCTAATCTACAGCACGCGAAAGAACGCTGTACAATTCTTAATTTAGAAGTCATCAAACGCCTAAACCAATCAATTACTGCCGTATAAGAAGCAATCGCACTGTACGCTATTCGGAAGCTTATCGCAGACAGCACTTAGCCAATACGTCAGAATGCCCACTCCATCTTTCACCATTGCAAATCACCCTATCGTCCATCCTACTTCATTAAATGTCCCAAACCAGTCGAATCTCCTGGCCAGAAAGAATGCGTTACCTTATAGGAAACTTTAGCTCAGCTCTGCTATATGGGTCAGGTTGCTATTGCATAATCCAGTCACCCAGATATGACACAGGGAATAACTGGCAACTCGACTGAGGTTCGTATTGTAAAAGTAGGTGTTGAAAGCCTAGGCCTCGAACGCGCCAAGATCACCGAGCCTCACTTTTAATGACGTACGATGGTATATCTTTATTGCTTATTTTTTCAATACAATTTGCTTTACGCCGTACTGACACAGATAGGTCTTATGGTGACGAAAGGATATGAAAGGGCTATCTCCCTTGTGGGTGGGGATGGAATAATAACACACACGGTATCCCGTGCCTGTTGTAAGAGGCAACTAAAAGGGACTCCAGGTGCTCTGAACTTTGGAGCGAGGGTTGGCAACCATGCGGCCGTAGCTGAGTGCTGGCATTGCTCCTCACTTTTATCCTATCCGACCTCTCTTGGTGAACTCTTGTTCTTTTCCGACCCCGAGCGTATTAGAGCATGCTAGGCGTAGGGAGTTTTTCCTTTTCACGCCCTTCGTAGCCCATGTCTTTCTTGGAGCGATTAATTTTTCGAAGTGTCGGTTCCCTTCCATTTTATTTTCTCCTTCATTGGTGTTAAATCGAGGATGGTTGCCAAGTTGTAATTCCACTTAAAACAATAATTACTACCACCACCACTAGGAAAGGCTAGGGATGGGAAGGAAGCAGCTTTGGCTGTAATAAAATTACCCTCATCATTTGCCTGTTGTGAAAATGGGAAACCACGAGAAACCATCTTCAGAGCTGCCGACAGAGGGGTTCGAACCCACTATCTCCCGAGCGCAAGTTAACATCTGCGCAACCCTAAGCGTACGGCCAGCTCGCTCGGTGACGTATGATATCCTACACATTACAATGACTGTTGTTTTTAGCTGAGGTGTGTTATGCCTCTTCCGCCAGCACTGATCACCACTAGAGGGCATTAATGCTGCGATTCGAAACTAACCAACGACGTGTACACAAAATTGAGTTACGGGTAACAATATTGCAGGAAAAAGTTATTTAACCAGCCTGTGATAGTGATAGACCGAGCCAGTTGGCAACGCGATGCACGGTATATGGCTGTAGGCTTGAGTTCAGGAGATGGTATATTAGAACCTCACCGTCGGCAGCCGTGAAGATGATCTTCCCTAAGTTTTTAATTATTTCCTTGTGGATGGGGACGGTAAAACACATCCACGATATTCCGTACCTGTCGTGAGAGGAGACCGCCCGTTTGAGCGGTGGGTTGTGCAGAGAAACGTCCATTTGGCACTCATGTCGTGCAGTGTCGGTGTGTGAATGATCTCTGGTGATACATTAACATCCCTGACACCTCGTAGAGCAAAATGGAACGTCAAAATCGACATGCACGCAGGCTACATGGCGTTGAATTAAAATGTTGACGCACGGTAACTTAGTCATATATTTATTATTATTATTATTATTATTATTATTATTTGCGAATGACCACTTCGGATCACGCTATAGTTTTAGTTTTTCTTTGTCTGAAGTTTCCTCTTCCTGCAGTACTCATTCATATCGGCGCTGTGCTGTTTCTCCTGTTCATCCGTCCAGGCTCTTTCCGTCTGTGCAGTTCTTTCGGCTTGAAACCCAAATTTTGAATCACCGTCCGAAATGCGTTTCTGTCTAACATTTGAACTTCCTGGATGTCGGACTTCTCTAGATATTTACGAACTTTCTTAATCCATGTCGTCGTTGTCTTCTTGTTCCACAGATAGTCGAATGCCTTTTTGGTTATTCTGGATTTGTCCATTCTGTACACATGTCCTAGAAATGATATCCTCCTCTCTTTCATGGCCTATGACATTTTTTCCACATTTTTGTAGACTTGATTGTTGTTCCGAAGACCCCAGCCGGTCTCAGTCTGGATTGGGCCCAAGATTTTCCGTATTCTTCTTCTTTCTATGATGTCCAGCTTCGCCAACTTGTAATTCATCGGGAGGCATTCGCTGGCACACATATATTCTGGTTTTACTACGGTGTTGTAATGCCTTATTTTGGCATTCCATAAGATGCATTTTTGTTGTAGATTTTTTAAATTAGTCTATAAGCTCTCTCCATTTTTGAGATACGATCGTGAACAGCAGCTTTATCTACTCCGTTCTCTTGTATTACGTTACTGTTGTTGTTGTTGGTATAAATTTGCGAATAATCCCACGCAGAGTACTTAGAGGCATGCATTTGCCTCCCTTTTTGCCCATATTTCTTTCATTCTTTTGTTATGGCCTTCCTTACTGTCTTCAGATCAAGTTATTCCGGTATTCTTCTTTGGTCTTTCCTCTGGGTCAACTTGTCATTTATGAATTTTGGATTAGAACATTACCCGGTTCTGGTGGTGGTGGTGGTGGTGGTGATTATTGCTTTAAGAGGAAGTACAACTAAGCAACCATCCTCTATTTAATACTAATCATAGGGAAAAATGGAAGGGGTCCGACAATTCGAAAAATGAAGATATCGGCCAAAGAAAGGCAAGGGCCACGAAGGGCGTGAAAATGAAAGACTCCCTAGCCCTCGCAAACCTAATAGCGTCGGGGTCGGAAAAGAACAAGAGTTGACCAAGGGAGGTCGGATAGGATAGATGAAAGTGAGGAGCCTGGCACAAGTAAGTGGGAGCAATGCCATGACTCAGCTGAGGGCCCCGTGGTCACCAACTCACGCTCCAAAGTTCAGAGCCCCTGGGGCATACCCGGTTCTGGACATCTGCTGGTGTAATTCCTGTCTATTTCAGATCAGTTTTGATTTCACCAGTCCGTTTCATTATGTCTGCTTTGGATTTACTCCTGTCTTTTTTCCGCTTAAGTGCGGCCAGTATCCAGTATTCGGGATATAGTAGGTTCGAACCCCACTGTCGGCAGCCCTAAAAATGATTTTCTGTGGTTTCCCATTTTCACAACAGGCAAATGCTGGGGCTGTACCTTAATTAAGGCCAAGGCCGCTTCCTTCCCACTCCTAGCCCTTCCCTGTCCAATCGTCGCTGTAAGACCTATCTGTGTCGGTGCGACGTAAAGCAACTAGCAAAAAATAACTCTTTTCATAGAATTCGACTATTTATTTCGTAAGTTTCTCAGAGTGCATTCGTTTAATTTGTCCATAGACTCTTAGCCAGCGTTCTCTAATGTCACTGTGTATATTTTTACATTGTTTGATTTCCTGTCTGCTTCTAAGTCGACTTTGTCCGTAGGCGAGTTTTGGGCCTAGAATGTATCTTTTGCGTTCTTTTTCTCAACACTTTCATTGTCTTCTTTCCTCTTCAAAATTAGCTTTTCTGAACCGTAAAAACATTCTGGTTTAATGACTGCATTGAAATGTTTTAGTTTTGTGTGCTTGGAGATACATTTTTTGTTGCATATATTTTGGTTTAGTCGATATGCATTTTTCATCTTTTGGCATCTAATTTAATTAGCTTTTGTTTCGAGTTCGTTTTCCTGGATTGTTTCACCAAGATATTGAAATTATGATACTCGTTTAATTTTACCGCATTTTGTCATATTTTGACTCCATGAGTTTTTGTGGTTGTTTGTAGCAGGTCATGTATTCTATCTTTTTAAAAGATATCTGGAGGCCGACTTTTTCCGCAGTTTCTTTCAGTTCTGTCAGATTTTGGGTTGTTGAAATGTCTCCGGTTAAGATTGCTAGGTCGTCTACAAATGCTAAGCAATCTATTGCTACTCTTCCTCTGCCTAAAGATATTTGTTGGTGAATTTTGTGGACCAGTTTCTGTTTGCGCCATTTATGTATCACTTTTTCAAGGCACAGTTGAAGAGTAATGGAGAGAGTCCATCTCCTTATCATACTCCCGTTTTGATTTCGAACGGATATGAGATTTCCCTCATGAATTTAACCATGGACTTGGCGTCTGTCAGTGTCTGTTTTATGATTGAAAGTGCTTTCATGTCTAAACATTGTTCTTTCAATATTTGGAAGAGTGACTCGCGTGCAACTGAATCATAGGCTTTTTTGAAATCAACAAATGTGCAGACTTAATTTTTAATAAAAATTCTCTGATGGCTTAGAATTAGCTTTAGGTTCAATATTTGCTCTGGACACGATTGACCTGGTCTGAATCCTGCCTGTTAGTCTCCGATTTGTGGTTCTAGTTGCTGTTGTGCTCTATAGACAAGATACTGAGATAGAATTTTGTATGAAACTGATACTAGAATGATTTACATCTGTTCTGTCTCCTTTCTTTTGTAGTGGGTGAATGAATGTATTTTGCAGTCTTCAGGGATTTGTTTTTCAAATGTCTTGCGCGATTTTGATGATTTCTTTCATGGTGCTTGGGCCTGCTGATTTGAGGACTTCCGCTATGATTCCATCTTCACCCGGTGCCTTATTTTTTTCAAGTGTTGATATCTACCTTGCGATTTCTTCTTCATTTTGTGGTAATGAATTTGGATTAGTAATTTCAGGTTCTTGCAGTGAAAATCTTTGTGCTGGTTCTGGGCAGTTGAACAGTTCTTTAAAATATCTGACGAGTTGCTAGCAGTTTACTTTGGTTGTTTAATGCCAATTGTCTATTTTTTTCTTGAAGCAGATATTTTGTTGTTGATATCATGTGAGCTTAGTTTTGAAGTTATTTTAGAAATTTATTGAGTGTCTTGTTATTATTATTATTATTATTATTATTATTATTATTATTATTATTGCTGGTCCCATAGTGTAGGGGTAGTGTGTCTGTCTCTTACCTGGAGGACCCGGATTCGAGGATTCGATTCCCGGCAAGGTCAGGGATATTTACATGTATCTGAGGGCTGGTTCAAGGTCTACTCAGGCTACGTATTACAATTGAGGAGCTATCTGACGGTGAGAAGGTAGCCTCGGCCTAGAGAACCAAGAATAATGGCCGAGAGGATTCGTCGTGCTGACCACACGACACCTCATAATCTGCAGGCTTTCGAAGTGAGCAGCGGTCGCTTGGTAGGCCGTGGCCTTCCGGGGCTTTGCGTCATAGGGTTTTATATTTATTATTATTATTATTATTATTATTATTATTATTATTACCAACTAACTATGATAAATTCATGTGACTATTTCTAGCCTGGTGCAGCCCTTGTAAGGCTGACCCTCCGACGAAGGTGGATGGCATGTGCAGTAAGTGTATGGGAAACTGCATGTTATTGTGGTGGAGAATATTGTTGTGCGCGGTAATGAGTTGAGGGGTGTTGGGAAGAGCACAAATACCCACTCCCAAGCCAAGGAAATTAACGATTTAAGATCGAATCGCCGACACGGCCAGGAATCGGACCAGGGGCTCTATGAAGCGATGCCCACTACGCTGACCATTCGACCAAGGAGCTTGACCTCAGCAAATATGGAGTTTAGGGAGCGTAATTCATTTAGCTTTCCTCGAGATGAACTTACAGAAAATACGTAGATTTTTATACACGCCAGTGAAACTGTGCTTTTTTTTTTTTTTTTTTTTGGCTAGTGGCTTTACGTCGCATCGACACAGATAGGTCTTATGGCGACGACGGGATAGGAAAGGCCTAGGAGTTGGAAGGAAGCGGCCGTGACCTTAATTAAGGTACAGCCCCAGCATTTGCCTGGTGTTAAAATGGGAAACCACGGAAAACCACATACAGGGCTGCCGACAGTGGGATTCGAACCCACTATCTCCCGGATGCAAGCTCACAGCCACGCGCCCGTAACCGCTCGGCCAACTCGCCCGGTAAACTGTGGTGAAAACTGGTTACAGCACGGTGAATCTGAAAGTAGTTCGATGCAACATTAGCTATATTTTAGCTACGTACTGTTTTAAATATTACAGATTGTTTTGTTCAGCCACGCGTAAAGAATTCAGGCTGAGAATTGCTGTTACCGGGCACATCCGGTCCTGCAACTAAGTCTAAACAGCAAACAAAAGTTAACTTTTAAAAAAGTCGATAGCGGGTGAGGAAGTGTGAGTGCCGTTTGGTGTTCTCTGAGCCCACTGGTCACGTAATCTCCCCCGGTGATTCCATTGAAAGAAGCCGTGGCCCCTGCCCTCTGACATTTCTACTAACCTTTCTGAGTATCGAGTTTACCATTGTATAGTCCAACCCCTCCACTCGATTGCCCCCGGTCCTCCCTCCTGCAAATGTGATTTCGAGATAATTAAATTGAGAGAAAGCTCATAACCAACACCTGTGACTCCGAGTATCGAATTGCATCGGGTAGCATTTTCTAAATCACACTGGTACAACAATGGTGGGTATTAACAATGGCCCATGTGTGATTTCAGTATTATGAGGAAGCTGTGATTGATTATTTTTCGCTAGTGGCCTTACGTCGCACCGAAACAGATAGGTTTTATGGCGACGATGGGATAGGAAAGGCCTAGGAGTTGGTAGGAAGCGATCGTGGCCTTATTTAAGGTACAGCCCCAGCATTTGCCAGGTGTGAAAACGGAAACCACGGAAAACCATCTTCAGGGCTACCGACAGTGGAATTCGAACCCACTATCTCCCGGATTCAAGCTCACAGCCGCGCGCCTCTAACCGCACGGTCAACTCGCCCGATGTGATTGATTTTGGACTGCTTAGGAACATCTAAGGCTGTGTGGGTTAGCCCTTAATAATAATAATACAACTGGGCATACAGATACAGGCATAATCGAGTAGCAAAAGTAACCCACCAGAAGCTGGCTCATCTGTACCAACTCACTCAGCACTGGAAGTACGCTCCGTAGCTAGTCCTTGAAAATGCATGCTGCCGTCTTCGTTCGAGAAGCAATACTGCCGACAATACAAGATTCAATAGACTAGATATCATGTTAGTTGATAAACCCAAGGAAGCCTGCTGCATCTTTGATACTGCATGCCCCGTTGTCAAGCAGTGTTGCCAACTTAGCAGATTTTCCGCTAAATTTGGCGGAATTAGAAGACTGTCGGCGGAGGGATATATCACTTGTACTCCAGTCTGTCTCCAAGCTATTCCGTATCTCTCATCAGGAGCTAGCAGTCACATGAGGAAAACGTGTTATTTGGATTTGATATAAGATCATGGTATCATAAATTTTTAATGCGTGGGGAAAGGGTACTTATCTCTTAGTTGACGAATTACGACAGATAATGAAACTCTGAGAGTGTAGCATTTATGTTTATGCTATGAAGGAAGACCGTTTAATGAAATGCCCTGTTCCGTGTGTGGCCTTTAAGGTAGGGGATTCACCTAGTTTGCACCCGGCAGTAAAACGCCTACAAGTTCTAGGTCGCCGGCTCGCAGGCAGGGGTTAATCCCAGTGAAACTCACAGATCAGGTGAGAGCAGACATTTATTATTATTATTATTATTATTATTATTGCTAATTTTTATCGCTCATTATTTGACATCTGATTTCTTGGCGGAATTTTAGGGGATTTTCGGTAGTATTTAGCGGATCTTGAAAATATAAGTTGGCAACACTGTTACTAAGCATGATTCTTAACATGGAACTCGAAATCTAAAACACAGAACCTTGTAGTTTTACAACACTGTTGACATCAAGAGCATAATCATGGGATGTACAATTTTGCGTGGAATATAAACTACAGAGACATCACTTTTTCACTTCAAAAATTCCGCGTGCGTTGACCGCGATTCGAAGCGTAGCACCCTGGTGAGAAACTAGTGTCTATACCTCTCGGCCATTACGTACCTAATCTCCCAGTCCCTCAGTCAAACAATTTTTACTAAGTACTAGCTGACGTGTCCAAGCTTCGCTGCGGAATTCTACATTGTATACATAATTGATTGTGATGTAGTGTACACGTTGTAAGATTTAATCATATTTTATGGCTCTTTGCCATACACGAGAAACACCTCGATATTCCGGGATGATGCATTGCCTATTTAGCCGGAATGACGATATCTTTCAAATGGTGAAATAAATTTGAAAATCGGTCCAGTAGTTTCTGAGGTTACCCGTTATGGCTTATACATAAACAAACTCACTCTCTTTATATGTAGGTATAGAAGTATAGGTAGATAGATAGATATTGTATAGGAAATTAAAGTTACGAAGAAAATGCATATACAATTTTTCCTGCTAAATCGGATTTTAATTACACCAGCTCTGCTCCAATGTTACAGTTCAGACTGCTTATACACTTTTAAGGACCCCAGACGTATGTTTTCCTCTGACTTGCTGCACATTTTCTTCCGCTACGTTGTCCGCATAAGAGAGAGTGTGATAGTAATAGTGGAATACTGTTAGAATTACGAAGGACATGCTTACGAACATTTTTTTCTAGGAAATATAATCTTAAGTAGGCCTACATTCATTGATTTAAACAAGCAAAATATGACGAACACTTTCAAGTAAACCTATTTTCTGAACAAACGCTTATTAGAAGCCCCCATCATTTGGTTCAACGAAACAATTGACATGAAAGGTCATTTTTTATTTTTTATTTAATAGTTGCTTTACGTCGCACCGACACAGATAGGTCTTATGGCGACAATGGGATGGAAAAGGGGTAGGAGTTGGAAGGAAGCGACCGTGGCCTTAATTAAGATACAGCCCCAGCATTTGCCTAAATTTAAAATGAGAAATCACGGGAAACCATCCTTAGGTTTGCCGACAGTGGGGTTCGAACACACTATCTCCCGAGTACTGGCCGCACTTAAGCGACTGCAGTTATCTAGCTCGGTAAAGTTGAATTTAGTAGTACTGCAAGCATTGATAAACTTTAACGGTTTGTCTAGTAATTTATGATAGAAGGTCTACAACAATATGCAACACACAATAGAATGTCATTTTGCTAGACATTTGAAGTAATTTATAGACACTAGGTAACAAACTAACGAAACATATCCAAAAGTAACGTAGAGTCGAATTCAATCGATGATTGCAGAATGCATCTGATTCACTTCAGTATAATATTGAGTTTGACAAAAAAACTATGTAAAAATTATAAAGATTTGTTTTAATGTATGAAGTTAATTCCTCTGGAAAGAATACCTCAAGCCATTTATTATAACTCTATTGTCAAAACAAACTCTTTCAATATACAACTGTGAATGCAATTCATACTTGATGGATCCAGGTCTTTCTACAATCAAAACGACCGTAATATAAAATGTAATCATAAATTACCTCGAATCACAGAATATTAACGGAAACAAATTCAAGTAACTCACACACCACTGCCGTGACATAAATACTTTAACATGAGTATTATTCCACTATTCAAAGCATCGCAATAATGTTCATTGTGGTCTTTTGTTGTTAATCCGTGCATACATTCTTCACATGTTATACAGAAACGGAAAATATGAACATTAAACAACGTTATCTCTAAAACAGTATATCGTACAACTTACAGAATGTCCACAGTTTCCTATTTTCATTTCACACTTAGACGTCGTAAAATACTATTCCAGAAATCTTCATTTTCAGCTGTTTCTGACCTCATAGGCAGTCGATTTCTTAACATCAGATATCTTCTGATTTATGTGAACTGCATTGTCTGGATATGCCAGACACAAATGCATATGTTATGATTCTGCGACTTAGAAAATTGAAATATGCTGAAGTTCAGGCCACTAATACACTAGTAGACAGATATAAACCTTTCACTTTCACTGTCGTAGACAAGCTGTATAAATATCGACACACTGAATGATATTTTCTGAGATGCAGTTGCGATGTCCGACAACGTATTAAATATACACTGAGTGGCCAAAAGTCATGGGAAGACACTGAATGTGATGTTAATAACGAGTTGCTCCTCCGCGAGCCCTCAAAACGGCAGCAATAGGGCGAGGCATCGACTCTACAAGGTGTTGGAATCGTTCTGGACGGATCTGGACCCACGCATCTTGCATTGCTACTCACAATTGGTCTTGTGTAGTTGATGCGAGGTTCATGGAGCGTACAGCAGCATCGACATCATCCCATAAATGCTCGATTGGATTAAGATCGGGTGATCTGGATGGCCAATGTATGGCCGTAATATTACTGGAGTGCTCCTCCAACCACCTTCGTGCCACCACAGAGCGGTGAAAAGGCGCATTGTCCTGTTGAAACATGGCATCTCCATCAGGGTACTCTAGGGCCAGAAAGCGATGCAGATGGTCTGAAATAATGTCCACATAACGTGCACCTGTCAGCGCTCCCTGGAGCCGGCCAATCGGGCCTAATTGCGACAATCGGAACGCCGCCCAGACCAGAAATGAGTCACCTCCCGCCTGGACACAACCTTATTGACACACAAGATCAATAGCTTCATGGAGCATACCCCACACTCTCACGCGCCCACCAGCTCGGTACAACTGGAACCGGGATTTATCAGACCATAGCCCACGCCTCCACTGTTCCATGGTCCATTGCCAATGTTCGCGGATCCATGCACATCGTTGAACTCTGTGTCAAGATGTCAGCGAAGGGACACGAATTGGTCGTCGGCTAATGAAGCCTATGCGATGCAGTTGCCTCCTCACTGCCCTAGTAGAAATGGACTCCTGACTCCCAACATTGAAATGGGCGGTGATCAGACTCACAGTAGCCCGCCGAGTTCCCAGAATGGCTCTGTGGTGGCGACGTGATGTCCGTTTGTTAAACACCTGTGGTCTTCCCGTGAAGCGGTTTACGCGGGTGATAACTTTCTCTCTGCGACATTGAAGATCCAACCTCGACACTGTTGTCCTCGCAATCTTCGCAATCCTATAACCGATGCGCCGTGCGCCGATGATCATCCCACGATCAAAGACTGTTAACTCGCGACGTGTTGTCAACTTCACGACACTGGTGTCTGTGACAGACTGCTCAGCTACGCCGCAGCTAGCCGCAACGCTCAGAGATCATACACGGCAAATTTTCTCATGGGACACCCCTTCCCGTTACTTTCGCCCACTTAGTGTACCTAACTGGTCGTTTTCACAAATTCCTTGAAAGTATTTCAAATGACATTTGCATGGTGGTCCAGTTACTCTCGCCGGTATCTCTTTCCCAGCAGTTGATATGTTGCATCCCTTTAAGTTTCGCTACTTTTATTTTGTTACGTTTGTAATCTGCACTATTTGAGACACGCCATTTGCGTTTATTTGGTTTTTGGCTATCTCATCCATAAACTGATTCCATACTGACTTTCACAAATAGAACCAATTAGTTCACTTTATCACAAAACAATTGCGCGACTATCACGCTGCAGAACGATGTAAAACAAAGATGCAAGGAGATGGAAACATCTCACAGCAAGCCACCAGCTGGGCGAAAACGGCACCTCAGTCCTGGACTCCGAACATACCTGTACTCAACGAATGATTCAATCCCCTTTTGCCGGCGCTATATCTACGTCTATGTCCAGATATTCATAATCTGCTCATAACTCAATATCGTCGAAAACGTGACTCAGGTCCTTTCTGCAGTCATCGATTCAATTATAAGCAAATCTCAATAGGAATATTGAAAGGACATGAGCGTACACGTCACAATGTAACAATATTGTAGGCCAAACTTTTAGGACACATTCGTGAAACGTAGAAGAATCAAATATGTTATGTGGACATGGCTCCAGAAACGCTTCATTTTAATGTTAAAAATGCATTTAGGATTAATGTACCTAATAGCAAAGGAAACTTTCACGTCGGGGACTTGAGATATAAACGCTCGCTACCAACACATGCAGATTCTGAAAAAAAAAAAAAAAAAAAGAAGAAAGAAATGTGAAGAAGTATGGCCGGAATTCTACGCAACTGACGCCATGATGAAGAGGAAATGACCTGCCCAAACCAGAAGCTACGACTCATATTAACGAGTTTGGCTATACATGGGTTCCACCACAAACACTGTGCGACAGCGCACTACCACGATGTAAAGGAAGACTGCAAGTGCACGCTATGCAGTAAAAGATGTGAGCGCTACCACATAGAGGTATGCAGGAAAATAACCCAAACGATGACTGAGTCCAGCAAAGAGACCTAATTACAGTACCTTGATATCATTAACTGCTGTATAAATAATTTATCGGTATTAATGTATTAACTTTAAGTGTACCAATTGGCCATTCGGCTGTAATAAATTTTCAAATTAATTTTCTACAATACATAGTTCATCAGTCCTGGAAAACACGCAAAACAAAACGTACCAGCATTCCACACGAAACTCTTTCTTACATGAAATGTTCATAATGCTCTCTGTTAGCATCGATACATGCATCAACCCGCTGTCGCGTTGAATCCCGGCAGCGCCTATGTATCCCTGGATGTATGTATCATTGCTAATGGAGGGCATTACCGAGCTCGATAGCTGCAGTCGCTTAAGTGCGGCCAGTATCCAGTATTCGGGAGATGGTAGGTTTGAACCCCACTGTCGGCAGCCCTGAAGATGGTTTTTCCGTGGTTTCTCATTTTCACACCAGGCAAATGCTGGGGCTGTACCTTAATTAAGGCCACGGCCGCTTCCTTCACACTTCTAGCCCTTCCCTGTCCCATCGTCCCCGTAAGACCTATCTGTGTCGGTGCGACGTAAAGCAAAATAAAAAAATAAAAAATGGAGCGCATTTAGAGCATTTTGTGTAAGAAAGACTTTAATGTGGTATTCTGGTACGTTCTGTTCCTGTGTGTTTTCCATTATTAATGTACAGTGTTGCCGAAAAGTTTAGGGACACCCACATATTTCAGACTTAAACAGAGTGTCCCTACACTTATTATTTATTTTTAAGTACAACTGATATAAAATACTCTAATATCATGCTTGGTTGAAAATTTGAAGACTGTAACTCAAATACTTCATGAATTATGACTTTTTTGTCTTTTATGGCCACCCAAAATTAACCTTGATTTTGAAGAAACGAAATAATACGATTAAAAAGCCATCCAACAATGCATACTGATTGTTACATGGTTGATAGGCGATAAGAACACCTTTAAAATGACCCCTGTTAGAAGGTGTTAAGGGAGTTCTTACTTAATTTGCCGTCATTTTAGTAAAATTTCAATTCCTGTAAGTTTTAGGCTTAATAGCATCGACTTTTGAATTGCTGCAACTTTTGAACGAAGGCAATTAGCGTGATGACGTTTTCACGGATGGAGTTCTTGTGTTGCAGTGGTTGGGGGAGGAGGGGGCTAACTGAGCGCGCAATCAATAAGGTTATTTGTTTTACGTCCCACTAACTACTATTACGATTTTCGGAGACGCCGAGGTGCCGGAAGTCTCGCAGGAGTTCTTTTACGTGCCAGCAAATCTACCGACACGAGGCTGACGTATTTGAGCACCTTCAAATACCACTGGACTGAGCCAGGATCGAACCTGCCAAGTTGGGGTCAGAAAGCCAGCGCCTCAACCGTCTGAGCCACTCAGCCCGGCAACCGCTCGCACGTAACCACCAGCTCATGGGTGTTCATACCTTTGTTAAGTTTTGAACCTAACTGTATGCTCAGCTATTTCCGATTTGAAATTTTACTAAAATGATGGTAAAATGAGAAAGAACTCCTTTAACACCTTCTAACAGGGGTCATAATTCATGAACTGTTTGAGTAACAGTCTTCAAATTTTCAATCAAGCATGATATTAGAGTACTTTATATCAGTTGTACTTAAAATAAATCATAAGTTTAAAAGCATAGGGACACACTGTTCAAGACTGAAATATAGGCTACTTGTGTCCCTAAACTGTTTGGCAACACTGTACTATGTAGAGTTGTAGAAAATGAGTTCTAACGTGGAAATAAATCCTTTCCAGATCTTTGTCCATATAACAAATTTTCTTCTACTACAGTACCTGACCTGAGAGTCCGGCCGTGCTTTATTGTCACATGCTGTATACTTACCATGCAATTATCGGTCCCCTTTTCTTCAGTCAAACAGTTAATTCGAATGCTACTTGAATATCTTGTAAAATGACTTCGTGCCCCAGCTTCTCGCTACCGAACTGTTAATCGAAACGCAGTAGCTTATACAAGATGGCGTGACTTTTCACACTGCTCATATTGTGTTTGACTTCCTGAGGGCAATATTTGGTGATCATGTCATGTACAATCGATATTTAGAGCGTCATGACCTTTGGTCCCCTTCGCGGTGGGATTTAAATCACAGTGACTTCAATCTGTGGTGTTTCTTGAAAGAGGTATTTAGGACCCAATAAAGCAATTGAAATACCAGCGTGTATTCTCGAGTGTGCTAGAATTATTGAAGACAGGTACCACAAAGTCACCGCGAATATGCGCGTTCGTCCTGAAGAGGTTGTTCGCCGTAATAGAGGCCACATAGAACATGTATTAAGTGACATTTCCGTAAGTAAGCTATCTGTATGTGGAATTTCATTACTGAATGCTACATTGTAAACGAGCACTGTATTTAAGATATAAAGGTGCCCGCTCTGTGTGTGCCGCTCTCTAGATCCCGTAAGTACTTTTCATTCACTGCTGAGTGGTATGCGCCACGTAGCTGTAAGCTGACATTCTGGAGTTAGTAGGTGCTAATCCTATCATCCGCAGTCACAAGATAATTTCCAAGTTCTCCTCATTTTCACAGCATGCAAATGCTGAGGCAGCACAGTAAATAAAGCCACGACCACTCCTTCCAAGTCCTATCTGTTTGCTGTCATCATCGACGACATTAAATCGCAAGAAAGAAGAATACGTCTCGCTCCCTTCAATTGCAATCGTATGAAGAACAAACAATCATCAATCAAGTCACCACTGATCTGCCTTTAGGTCTGTCGCTCCCAGTTATTTGTTCTCAAGTATTTTTTTAAAGTTATTTCAAAGAAATTTATCGAACATCATCCTCTAAGGGCCGTCTTCTCCATTCATTTCTACTGAATACTAGGTCCTTCTCTAACTGCAGTTCTTTGAAGTCCGAGTTTACAGGAAACTTCTGTCTCTTACGGGGCCTACCTCCTCTTCTGTTCTCGGAGGAGGCTTATCCAACAGGTTTCATCCCACATCGTCTCCTTTTGATGTGGCCAAACCAACTTAGTCTTGACTCCTGGATCTTGTCTTTAATGATAGTCACCTTTACCCAGTCCTATATAGTTTCATTTCTGATTCTATCCTTCCTCGAGATGCAGCACATCCATCAAAGCATTTTCATTTCTGCCACGTCCAGCTTTCTTTCAAAGGCTTTTTTCATTGGCACCGTTTTCAAACCATACGTTAAGGCAGGACATCACATACGAGGTTTGGTGGTATCCTCCAGCAGCTCCTCTTCATTTATATCAGCAAGACCGGACTCTTCTGCTGAACTCAGCTCTTATTTTACCATCATTCTGCACCACTGAAGCCAGATATCCGAAGGTTTCTGTCAGTGAAATAGATTTCCCTTGGAGATGTACCAGTCCAGTTTCTTCACCCGGATCTATTCAGTTTTGATCGAAAATCTTTGGTAAATTACTGAATTCCTAATTCCTCTACCCTTAAAAACGAATATTTGCCCTAATTTGTCCTTTTGACTTCCCACTTAGTCTTCCTACTATGAAATGTCCTAATTTTTATAAACTCTATTCAAACTTATTAATCTACTAACGTCATTCCACGCCATCTCTGCACTGACAGCAGCTTGAACATAGTGCTTAGTCGAGCAGTTCGTCTCCTAAAGTTCGCACTATTTTTGTAACAACAATCCTTTGTCGTAAATCTTCTTCTTCTTATTATTTATCTTAATCTGCTTACCCTCCAGGGTTGGTTTTTCCCTCGGACTCAGCGAGGGATCCCTCCTCTACCGCCTCAAGGGCAGTGTCCTGGAGCGTGAGACATTGGGTCGGGGGATGGAACTGGGGAGGATGACTAGTAACTCGTCCAGGTGGCCTAACCTGCTATGCTGAACAGGGGCCTTGGTGGGGGATGGGAAGATTGGAAGGGATAGACAAGGAAGAGGGAAGGAAGCGGCCGTGGCCTTAAGTTAGGTACCATTCCGGCATTTGCCTGCAGGAAAGGTGGGAAACCACGGAAAACCACTTCCAGGATGGCTGAGGTGGGAATCGAACCCACCTCTACTCGGTTGACCTCCCGAGGCTGAGTGGACCTCATTCCAGCTCTCGGACCACTTTTTAAATTTCGTGGCAGAGTCAGAAATCGAACCAGGGCCTGAGGGTTGCGAGGGTGCCGGGGTGCGGGGGTGTGGGGGTGCGGGGGTTTCCTCTCGATCCTTTCCAGTTCTTTAATCAAGTAAACCTGGTGAGGTTCCCATACATTGGAACCATACTCTAATTGGGTTCTTACTAGTGAATTCTACGCTATTTCCTTCACACCTATACTACAAAACTCTCATATCGCCTGAGGATGTCTCGGTGATCCACAGGTTAAACATTATTGTTCAACGAGTATTCAGATCAGTTGTTATAATGCCATTTCCAAGTAAAGAATCAACTTGTAATTGCCGAGTATTGCAGATGTCACTTAGTAAGTTAACTCCGGTTCAACAAATAAATTTAATTAAAAATTATCATTAAAGAAGGAAATTTCACGTATTTTCTGAGTAATAATAATAATAATAATTGCTTTACGTCCCACTAACTACTTCAACGCTAAGGTGCCGGAATTTAGTCCTGCAGGAGTTCTTTTACGTGCCAATAAATCTAATGACACGGGGCTGACGTATTTGAGCACCTTCAAATACCCCCGGAGTGAGCTAGGATGGAACCTGTCAAGTAGGGGTTAGGAGGACAGTACCACAACCGTCCGTGCCACTCGGCCCGGCTTTTCTGAGTGAGGTAGTAGTACTGTGTGTCTACGTTTTCCTGAAGTCTAGTATCATTTTAAGGAAGGCAGTTTGCTAGGCTTTTTTGTCCACAAGTTCACTCGTCCAGTGTGCTCTGTGATCCCATTAGTTATGTCGCCACACAGGGCGTTTATCTTTGTGTTTCGTCATCCCATTGCTGCGCCTGTGAACAGCACTGGATGTGACAGCTGAAGGTAACCTCGTGCTGGATAATGGCTCGGCCTGAATATGATGCAGTGTCAACATTATGTAAGCGCGGCTCATCTGTCATCCTCCACATTTCAATTTTGCAGCATTAGCGCGTCTGCTTTAAGCTCCCGGTTATTATAGGACACTTTCCTGCTGTCTAAATGGACTGGGTTAAAGAGAGAGATACAACACCGGCGAGGGTAATACTTGGTAGCTGTGGTTTATGTTCATTGTGGAAGTTATTATAAAGGAAGTTCTTTTTAGTTTTGACACTTCCAGGACCTGCCTGTTATAATCTCTTTGACAGTACATTTTTATATCTGTTAGGTATTGTTCTGTTACCATGTGTTTTCTTTTTCAGGTAGTTTATAATCATTCAAAATTACAGTAGTTTCGGCAAGCTGAACGTGAAGTTACAAATTAACTCAGTCGAAACTGAAAAGAAATGGCTTTATGTATCACAAAAATAAGTATTATTCTTACATTTCTCCTTCATCACAGGGCACAGCACATTGTACGTACCTTCAACTGACTTCCCAGTCTTACTTACAGGTGTAATAATATACAAGTTGCTATGATTTGAAAGTTGTTGAGTTATGGCTTTCAAGGTTTCTGTCGGTTCTGTTAAAAATTAACGCAGTCCTAGTTGGCTCAGTAGGTTTAGTCACTGATGTACTGCTCGTGACAGCAGGATCGATTCCATCCAAGGTCAGTAGTATTTTAAGGGTGTTTAAATACAATGTCCTTTGCTTCTTGTGCGTTATATAATTCAAGAGGGGAAAAATTCTATTCTTGTCGAGGCAAGGCAAATCTGTATTTCCAACCAGTAAATGTACCCGTACTTCGCTACAGTATTCTACCTTGCATAAGGATTTCTATGGAGAGTAAGATTATATTAAATTGCATGTCTCTTAGCGCTATCCAAGAAACAAATTAGGGAGGACGCCATATGTTGTTTCCGATGTAAGGTGCACGTTGGGGAGTTTTTATGATAATAGCAGGCCACATTTCCTACTGCCATTCGCAATCAAGTTCAGGAGTTTCTACTACAGTGAGTAAACAGCCGCACGGGAAGACCAGGTGTGTAACGAACGGATATCACGTCGCCTCCGCAGAACCGTCCTGGGCGCTCGACGGGCTACTGTTAGTCAGATCACCGCCCAGTTGAATGTTGGGAGTCAGGAACTCATTTCAACCAGGACAGTAAGGAGGCAACTGCACCGCATAGGCTTCTCCAGCAGACGACCAACTCGTGTCCCTTTTCTGACACCTTGACACAGAGCTCAACGACGTGCATGGGCCCGCGAACATGGGCATTGGGCCATGGAACAGTGGTGACGTGTGGTATGGTCCGATGAATCCTAGTTCCTGTTGCATCAAGCTGACGGGTGCGTGAGAGTGTGCCGTATGGCCCATGAAGCTATGGATCCCGCGTTTCAAGAAGGTTGTGTTCAGGCGGGAGGTAGCTTAGTTCGGGTCTGGGTGGTGTTCTCATGGTCGCAATTAGACCCCATTGTCCGGCTATAGGGAGCGCTGACAGATGCACGTTATGTGGGCATTCTTTCAGACCATTTGCATCCTTCTCTGGCCCTAGAGTACTCTGATGGAGATGCCATATTTCAACAGGACAGTGCGCTCCAACAGGTGGTTGGAGGAGCACTCCAGTGAATTTACGACCATGGATTGGCCCTCCTGTTCCCCATATTAATCCAATGGAGCATTTATATGATGATGTCGATGTTGGTGTACGCTCCATGAGCCCCGCACCAACTACACACGACCAATTGTGGGTAGCAGTGCAAGATGCGTGGGTCCAGATCCCTCTAGAACAATTCCAACACCTTGTAGAGTCGATGCCTTGCCGTGTTGCTGCTGTTTTGAGGGTTCGCGGAGGAGCAACGCATTATTAACATCACATACAGTCTTCACATGACTTTTGGCCACACTGTACTGTATATCGGCTGGCTCACTTTCCAACTGCCATTCACAATAGAGATGGTGAGTTTTCATTATAAAGATAGGGCCCTTTTTATAATGTCAGTCACAGTCGTGTTGGAAAGATTTGATTACGATCGAGAAATGCAGCGCTATGTAACGTATAAAAATCGAGGTACGACAATACGGCATAGGACCGAAGTTGAAGATCTCTTCAAATTGAGCGGTGATTGTGTAATCTGTTTTGTGATATGACTTACCGTTTAGCCAGCAGTTACCATGAAACGAAGGTCTGCACCGTCGTTAAAATTGCCTCCATATTTAGATATTTTCCGGGACCAAAAATGTACTCATTGAACAGCTTGAATTTTTTTCTCAAAGGAATGTGTGTCCAGGTTTCGGGATTAGCACTCGCAAACATAAGGAGAAATTAAGGAAGAAAGTAATATAGTTAAGGAAACTGAAATTAATAGAAAATAGGATTATAAGTGAGGACAGCCGGTTTTTAATTGCGTCTGATCAATATCTGTGGCTCGGGGACTGGCTGTTTGTGTTTGTCCGAACACTCTCCTCTTCATATTCTTAATTCGGTGATCACTGGTAGGGAGGGATCTGGTCCATTCCCTGATGATCTTCTTCAGGACACAAATAATATGCATGAGATTTCATCTCCTTGTCTTACCCCTGTTTTGATTATTATTATTATTATTATTATTATTATTATTATTATTATTATTATTATTATTATTATTATTATTATTACCGAGGTTTTAGCGGCAGCTAGAGGTGAAAGAAGGTGCGGGTGTGAACGGGTCCCAAGCTACAAAAGTAAAATTAATTTAAAATTTAATAAGGATATATTTTCTTTTCAAGATAAGTAATAACACATAGAACAGGTACTTGGTAGCCGAAACACAATTTGAAATGTACAATTACAGAGATTACAGGATTTGGGCTCCGAGAGCCAAACACACTATTCTTGAGCTAGAAGCCCAACCTTACGATATACAAAATTCAACAAAGGGGCAGAAGGCCCCAATCATGCCCTGGAGCACTAGCTCCTCTTTACACAGAAAAGCCTCCTCGAGGCATACAAAAGTCCAATTCCAAAAGAGCAATCTGCTCTCAAAGTTTAGGCCAATTACGGGCCACACCAAACTCCACCTTCAAGCTGTCCTCTAAGGACATATACACAGGGGTAAAATACCCAACCTACTGAGGTCTATTAAATGAAAAGAAGGTTGATTACATGACCTCTAAAATAACAATTTGAGAGGAGGCGAACTTGCACTCCTGATACACTTTGTTTAAGACCTACTTGGCACTAGGCCGTTAATACAAGGGCTAATCCCATACTAAAGAGGTGACTTAACAAGAAACAATTTACATTACGTCAAGGAAGAATAGGTTGTGAAAACTAAGTTCACCTCAAAACAATATGAGTGGGAGCTCGAGAGGGTTAGCACTCTCTATCCCAATATGTAGCTTTAAAAGAGAATAGATGAAAAGAGTAGTTACATTTTAGGAAGAGGTTACATGGTGGAAACGCTTCGAACCCGCCCCGAGAGTTAAACTGCCGACCTAGCAAGAAAAGAAGTTATTAAGAGGCCATTACCTGGTGTTGAACAGCTGGTGAAGAAAGAGGCGCTTCCCGCCCCCCGCTATGTACTTTACACACGAAAGGATGGAACAGAAGTGGCCCGGAGACCCAAAAATCAGCAGTTTATATCCTCTCGCGGAAGGTTCGAGGCGTTAGGGGAATGAAAACACCCTCCCACAAGCACTTTATTGGGTAGGATACAGCAACATATTCAAGTTGGGGGAAGATAGATCCGATTGGGCAGAAATTAATTAAAGAAATTCGGGATTGGCTAAATACAAAACAAGGGGAAAGAGAGGGGTATACAGCCAACTTAAACAATAGCAGAAAGAAATTTAACAAGAAACAAACTTTTGAAATAAAAATTTCTCCAAAAAAACCAGTTCTTTCACTCCGCACTAGGGTGCACTATTGTTGATCTTCAGTAGTGTCCTCTAGAAGAGAAAGTTCACACTTCTTGCTACAAGCAAAACAAAAATACGTCGAAAATGACACAGTTCAAAAACTCCAAAATTTCCAGGTAGTGACATCTTCTGAGAAACTTGAAAATTAACACCGTCAATAAAGTTCAGACTTCCTCCAGCAGAGGAGTTTCAACTGGCGCACATTTTAAATTAGCGGCGTGGAGGTGTACCGCCCGGTACAGACCTCCACCCCCAAAAGTTCCTCCAGGGGTGACACATGAAATCTGTTTTAAACAAGGTCCAAGTTAATATGAAGATTGATTGCAGAAGCATTTTATAAGATTTTCTTAATTTGGTTTGATTCAGTTTCAAAATTTTGTTGTTGCAGGTGAAGTAAAGTCTTTATGTTTGTAGAAGTTGAATTCTGAAGATAAACTTTTAATACTTAAAAGTGATGAAAAATTTTGCAATGTCCACCAAATATTGCTGTTGAATTCCAAAGTGTAGTCATTGCTTATAGTAACTCTCCATGTAGTTGATGTTGATTAAGTTGGAGGGCCAGACCGGCCGTTGCAGCTTGCGTCCAAACGGAGGCCGCTCGGACCCCTCAAGTACCCAGAGATACCGCTCGCCCGCACTATGAGGGGAGCTGCGGGCAAGTAGCAGGTCGTGCGCCGCACATCAGCCTTGGCCGGGAGGAGAGCTCCGGCTCGCCGTGCACATGTCGTCCTCGCTGGGGTCGAGGGGGCCCTTCCTCTAGCCCAGTCGCGGCACGGCGCCGCGCGGCTGCGGGGGCACTGAAACATTAAAGCTAGGCGGCAGAATTGTTGGACTATCATAATTTTTTGAGGGCACAGGCTTGTTGGAGAGGTTGAGGGGCCAGCGGCGTGCAGAAATCCATGGCATTTAATATAAGCAAGCCACAGTGTGTATAGCAGGAGACGGGAGCGTGGTAATGGCCATGGTAAGGACAAAATGGCAGTTTAACGGATCGGGGAAGGTTTTACAAAAAGCTTACATATAAAACAAAATATTATAGGAGGAGCAGAATGCCTTAAGAGTGGAAACCCAAAAAAAAAAATATATATATAACCTTCATATTCCTATCAAATTATATGAAGCAAGTTGACACAAAATTTACACTGGTTTCACCTGTGACAGGTGAACCCTAAATATCCTCTCGGTGGCTGGATTACTTAATAACAACGTAACCGGCGTAAGAAAATCGAGAATGATACAAGGCCCATGAAATCTGGGGGCAAGCTTGCCCGCGGGAACAAAGTTCTTGACCATAACTTGGTCACCTACCTTCAAAGGGGTGGGTCTCCGTCCACGATCATACCTTTCCCTAACCTTTTCATGAGACACTTTAAGATTGGCTTTAGCCTTCTTCCAAAGATCTTTAATGTTGTCAGGATCTATTGTCTCGGGTAGAATGTCACTCAGAGACCAGAGGTTAGAGAGCGGCGTGTTGGGAACAAACTTGAACATCAACGAGGCTAGAGTAAATTTATGTGATTCATGAACCGCCGAATTCAAAGCAAAAGCTAACCAACGCAGGGACGTGTCCCACCTGGAATGATCTTCATGATGATAGGCAATAAGCGCGGACCTGAGATTACGATTAACCCGTTCAGCCAGAGATGGTTGAGGGTAATAAGCAGAAGTAGTTACGTGAGAGATGGACAAGTCAAAACAGAATTTACGAAAAAGATTTGATGTAAACGCCTTAGCATTATCAGACACAATATATTGGCACGGACCAAAAGAAGCAAAAATAGAATTTAGGCAAGTAATGGTGGACTGAGCGGTAGCCAGCTTAGTCGGAAATAACCAAGAGAATCTGGTAAAACCATCTACGCATACAAAGATGAACTTGTTGGCATTTCCCTTCGACTGGGGGAAGGGTCCTACATAATCAATATACAGGCGTTCCATGGGGCGCGACGCTTGATGGGAAAACAAAAGGCCTACCTTGGTGGACATGGTTGGTTTACTAATCAAACAGGATTTACAAGCCTTTACAAGTTCACGGATTTCACCGTCCATACCTTTCCAGATGAACATTTCACGAATCTTTTCACGGGTTTTAAAGATTCCAAGATGCCCCCCCAATGGGGTCTCATGATAGTATTTGAAGATCATAGGCACAAGAACAGCTGGAACGACAACCTTCATCATCTTGTCATACCTCGAAAGGCAACATAAAACACCATTCCTCAGAACATAAGGGACGACATGTTCCCCAGAAGAAAGGGTTTCCATTATCGGAGCCAGCGTCGGATCTTCACGTTGGTATTTCTCGATATCCCTAAAAAGCATGGGAGCATCTGTTAAGATGGCATTAACACCAGATAGTATGGACTCGGAAGGTGTTAACTGTCGACCGGTTCATGGGTCTCGACGTCGTTGGAAAACATACGGCTGAGTCCATCAGCAACAACATTTTCGGTACCTCTGATATGCCTGACATCGAATTGGAAGGCAGAAATACGGATGGCCCAACGGGCTATACGACCAGTACGACGCGGCCTACCTAAGACCCAGCTTAAGGCTTGATTATCTGTCTCCAGGTCAAATTTGACATGTTCCAGATAGAGACGGAACTTTTCTAAGGCAAATAAGACTGCCAACCCTTCGAGCTCATAGACAGAATACTTGGCTTCTTGAGCCGATAAAGTCCTAGATGCATAGGCGATGGGTCGCCTCCCTAGTTCAGTCTCTTGAAGAAGGACTGCAGCTACTGCTGACGACGACGCGTCGGTTTGGACGATGAATTTCTTTGAGAAATCAGGCTTAGCAAGGACAGGGGCATTACAGAGAGCTAATTTAAGATCTTCAAAGGCGGCTTGTTGAGAAGGTCCCCACTCGAATTTGATGCCTTTCCTACGAAGAAGGTTTAAGGGCGCCGCACTATTAGCGAAGTTAGGAATAAACTTCCTGAAGAAATTCACCATACCAATGAACCTGGCGATACCTTTAATGTCCTTGGGAGGTTTAAAATCACGGATGGCCTGTGTTCACGAATGATCGACTGCAACACCATCAGGTGACAATATGCCCTAGGAATGACATAGAGGGCTTAGCAAAGGCAACCTTGGATAACTTGACAGTTAACCTAGCCTTACAAAGGCGATTGAGAACTTCTCGCAGATGATCTAGATGTTCTTCGAAGGTTTCCGAAAATACGACGACATCATCCAAGTAGTGGTACAAGTATTCAAATTTGATGTCGGAGAAGACCCTATCTAGCAGCCTAGTGAGTACAGCTGCTCCCGTGGGGAGCCCGAAAGGCACGCGGTTGTATTCGTATAAGTTCCAGTCCGTGGCAAACGCTCTAAGGTGTTTAGACTCTTCGGCAAGGGGAATTTGATTATAGGCCTGATTCAAGTCCAAGATAGTAAAGAACTTGGCCTTACGAAACCATGAAAAACAAGAATGAAGGTCAGGAAGGGGCACAGATTGCAACACCACCTTCCGATTGAGAGCCCTATAATCAATGACAGGCCTGAAGCCTCCTTGGGGTTTCGGGACTAGAAAAATAGGCGAAGAATACGCTGACTTAGAGGGCCTAATAATACCATCCTTCAACATCTGATCGATAATTTCTTTCAGAGCCTTCATTTTAGGTGGAGATAGCCTATAAGGTGGAAAACGGACAGGAATCGAATCCGTGACCTCAATTTTGTATTCAATAAGGTCAGTAACACCAAGAGTATCAGAGAACACCTCTGGAAAGGACTGACACAATTTGCGAATACTATCAGCCTGCTCCTCAGGTAGATGTCTAAGGTCTAACAACATCTCATCCTGGGTAGGCGAAATAGAAGAACATGATGCAGAATTACACTTTAATAATGGGATTTTACAATTAAAGGCAAATTTGAAAGTGCAAGACCTACTCTGAAGATCGAGCACAAGACCAGTGTGAGAAATAAAGTCCGCTCCCAATATAATGGGGCAAGACAAGTGCTTGGCTACAAACAATTTAACTTTCCATGTAAATTTAAAAATACGAATTTTGACATATAAGGAACCGAGAATTTCTAATGGAGAGGAATTAGCCGAAACGTATTGGATCGCAGACAAACAATAGTTAGGAAGCTTACAAACAGATTTCAATTTTGAATACCAATCAGCCGAAATAATCGAACAGACACTGCCTGAATCTAATAGAGCGGTTATAGGCTCATTATTTAACTCAATCTTAAGAAAAGGAATAGGTGCGGGGGAATCCGCCGCAATCCTAAGACACTCTTTGGGGCATTCAAAAGATGAATTTGAAAATTGCTCGTTCCCTGAATTTACAACCTGTTTACCAGGGGCTGAGTCTCGGGAAGATGGATTAGTCGACTCAGCCGAAGCCACTACTTTTTATTATTGGCATAGGTGGAATTTGCACCAGAAGTTGAGCAGGAGGGGGTGCTATTCGAATTTGGGCAATTCTTGGCTATATGTGAGAAAGCCCCACATTTAAAACAGCCTTGTGATGAACCAGCCCCATTCCTTGTCCCACTCGACTTGATCAGTGGACACTTATTGCGCAGATGGTCAGGCGATCCACAAGCATAACATTTACGAGGGGTGACTGATCGGCGAGGTGGAGGCCGAGTATTACTAAAGGAAGGCGGGGGTTCTTTCGCTACACGCAAAGAATCGGCGTATCTAACTCCTTCTGCTGAGACGGCCAATGCTTCAAGTTCCGAGAAAGTTTGCGGGCACGCCGCGAAACACAAATATGACCTGTATGGTGGTGAGATCCCTTCCACAATAGCTTGTACAATTTGATCCTCAGGGAAGTGAAGAGCAAACACCCTAGTATAAAACTTAATATCTTGGATGAAGTCTGCCAAGTTTTCATCTAAGCGCTGTACCCGATAATAGTACTTCTGAATAAGGGAGGACCTGGCCCTAGCCGGGATGAAGTTAGCTAGCAAGTGGGCATGGAAATCCTCAATAGATGATTGCTCGGCAATGGCTCTTACGATTTTATCAGAGAGAATACCAATAGCATACGGATAGATAATTTGCAAAATTTGACATGGAGAAAGAGAAAAAACAAGGGCATGATCCTGAAATTCAACTAAAAATCTTTAAAATGAAATTACGTCACTGGTGGTATTAACCGAAAACTTAGAGATACCTCTGAGCAACATTGCCAATGGATGAGGCAGACTGCTGAACCCGGGTGACATAGTAGGTAAAGGTTTCAATGGCAAGGAAGTTAATTCAGAACGGATGTTACTCAACGATGCACGGCGTTCAGACTCGTTGTCCAATGGGGCAGAGATAGTTTGAGCAGCAACGGTTATCCTATTGGCTTCTCCCTTAGGAGGCACTTCCTCGCTACCTACATTCATCGTGGTGGGTTGATCAATTTTGGGAGGAACTTCCCCAGTTAACAATTGAGTGACCTTGCTAGATAATTCAGAAATACTTTCAAGCAACGTACTAGCCTCCTTCCTCTGAACGTCATTCAACTTTAGAGACAACAGATCGTTAACTCTATTTGAAAAGTGATATAGCCTGGCTTGCACACGCTTAATTTGATTAGGAGAAGGATCATTTTCATCAAAAAAACTAACTACAGATGCTAGCCCAGTAGTATTCTCGGTGATCGTGGAAAGAGAGTCGTCAATTTCTTTCTCTCCCAAATTGGGGATGGAAATGGGCAAATCAAGGGATTCTCTAAGTTTGTTGGTGTCTACCGCAACCGTGCCTCCAGATTGCACATTTCTGATAGTTAATTCATAGATCAACTCCTCCTTGCGCAAATAGTTAAGATGGAGAACATCGCGAGGTCCGGGCATGATGACAGAACAATTTTGAAAAACTCAAAAAATTCCAGCAACTGAGAAAATAGTTAGAGTTCGGAACACAACAATGTTTAGCCGTCAAAAGGGGCTAAATTGAGACCCATTCAACCACGCTCTGCTACCACTTGTTACCGAGGTTTTAGCGGCAGCTAGAGGTGAAAGAAGGTGCGGGTGTGAACGGGTCCCAAGCTACAAAAGTAAAATTAATTTAAAATTTAATAAGGATATATTTTCTTTTCAAGATAAGTAATAACACATAGAACAGGTACTTGGTAGCCGAAACACAATTTGAAATGTACAATTACAGAGATTACAGGATTTGGGCTCCGAGAGCCAAACACACTATTCTTGAGCTAGAAGCCCAACCTTACGATATACAAAATTCAACAAAGGGGCAGAAGGCCCCAATCATGCCCTGGAGCACTAGCTCCTCTTTACACAGAAAAGCCTCCTCGAGGCATACAAAAGTCCAATTCCAAAAGAGCAATCTGCTCTCAAAGTTTAGGCCAATTACGGGCCACACCAAACTCCACCTTCAAGCTGTCCTCTAAGGACATATACACAGGGGTAAAATACCCAACCTACTGAGGTCTATTAAATGAAAAGAAGGTTGATTACATGACCTCTAAAATAACAATTTGAGAGGAGGCGAACTTGCACTCCTGATACACTTTGTTTAAGACCTACTTGGCACTAGGCCGTTAATACAAGAGCTAATCCCATACTAAAGAGGTGACTTAACAAGAAACAATTTACATTACGTCAAGGAAGAATAGGTTGTGAAAACTAAGTTCACCTCAAAACAATATGAGTGGGAGCTCGAGAGGGTTAGCACTCTCTATCCCAATATGTAGCTTTAAAAGAGAATAGATGAAAAGAGTAGTTACATTTTAGGAAGAGGTTACATGGTGGAAACGCTTCGAACCCGCCCCGAGAGTTAAACTGCCGACCTAGCAAGAGAAGAAGTTATTAAGAGGCCATTACCTGGTGTTGAACAGCTGGTGAAGAAAGAGGCGCTTCCCGCCCCCCCCGCTATGTACTTTACACACGAAAGGATGGAACAGAAGTGGCCCGGAGACCCAAAAATCAGCAGTTTATATCCTCTCGCGGAAGGTTCGAGGCGTTAGGGGAATGAAAACACCCTCCCACAAGCACTTTATTGGGTAGGATACAGCAACATATTCAAGTTGGGGGAAGATAGATCCGATTGGGCAGAAATTAATTAAAGAAATTCGGGATTGGCTAAATACAAAACAAGGGGAAAGAGAGGGGTATACAGCCAACTTAAACAATAGCAGAAAGAAATTTAACAAGAAACAAACTTTTGAAATAAAAATTTCTCCAAAAAAAAACAGTTCTTTCACTCCGCACTTACTTACTTACTTACTGGTCGGCGCTACAGTCCTTGTAGGTCCTTGGCCTCCTTTATCACCTGCCTCCATTCATCTCGGTCCTCAGCTTTTCTTCTCCAACGTTTAACTCCTAACTTTCTAAGGTCATCCTCAACATCATCAATCCACCTTTTCCTGGGTCTTCCTCTTCTCCTCCTTCCATCAAGTTTCCCTATAAACACCTTTTTTACGGTGCAGGTTTCTGCCATTCTCTGAACATGACCGGCCCACCTAATTCTTCCCTGCTTAATTTTAGCAACAATATCTGGCTGGCCAAACAGTCCTTGCAGCTCTACATTTGTCCTCATTCTCCACCCATCCTGCTCTCTTACTGCACCGAATATCTTTCTCAATATCTTCCTTTCCCACCGTAACAGCCACTGTTCTTCTCTGGAGGTCATCACCCAGCATTCTGAGCCATACATAACTATTGGTCTTAGTACTGTTGTGTATATTTTAATTTTTGTATTCCTGCTGACATTCCTGGATTTAAACATATTTTGCAAGGCGTAAACGCATCGGTTTCCACTTGTTATCCTCTCCTGTATTTCTACGGAGGTTTTATTGTCCTCTGTTATTATAGAGCCTAGATATTTGAAAGATGTGACTCTTTGATATTCCTTCCCATTTAATCTTACTGGGGTCCTTCCTCTTACTCCCTCTGTATCTCCCATCTTCATATATTTTGTTTTGTTTATATTCACTTCTAGTCCTAGGTCCCGTGCTTTCCCTTCTAATACTGAGTAGCTCTCTTCAAGAGCTCTTTCATTTCTTGCAATTATTGCTACATCATCCGCACTAGGGTGCACTATTGTTGATCTTCAGTAGTATCCTCTAGAAGAGAAAGTTCACACTTCTTGCTACAAGCAAAACAAAAATACGTCGAAAATGACACAGTTCAAAAACTCCAAAATTTCCAGGTAGTGACATCTTCTGAGAAACTTGAAAATTAACACCGTCAATAAAGTTCAGACTTCCTCCAGCAGAGGAGTTTCAACTGGCGCACATTTTAAATTAGCGGCGTGGAGGTGTACCGCCCGGTACAATTATTATTATTATTATTATTATTATTATTATTATTATTATTATTAACTAGTTGTAGTCCCGGCGTTGCCCAGGTACATTTTTGAATGTTTGCTTTGTATTACCTCTTTACTATGTGGTAAATGAAATTTTGTAGATTACTTTATTGTGACGTCGACTGATAATTTACTAACTATTTCACAGAGTTATTGTTATGTGCTTAATGTTAAGTTAGTGATAAACCTGTGCACTTACGCGTCACGCAATAGATCTATTGTACAAGATTTCAACTGTCATTGGGACCGTCTCCGATCACCCTAGCGACCCCGATCCAGAGTGTCACAGTTCATCTCAGCGATCCCGGAGACTGTGGACTGAACACTAATAGCGGTCGTTTTCGATTATTCTTGCATGTCAACCCCTACTCACCCCCCCCCCCCACTCCTAGGGGTTCTAGGAGTGCCTTACCCCAAGAGGATTTTTTCCAGGTAGTCAAATGTCTATCAGTTTTGGTTGAGAGCTATGTTGGAGCACACACACAATTTACGTCCACAATCTCGTTCATTTTGGGCATTTTAATTTTCTCCTCTCCTCATCTCCACGGTGATGGGGCTAAACCTGCACTTAAACGGCATCCTCAGTATCTCTATTCATCTCAGTGGCCCCGAAAACTGTATGTTCGACACTAATATTTATAATTTTCGATTAATTTTACATGTCAACTCTTTTCACCCTCACCCCAGGGGGTGTCTAACCACATCAGTATTTTTCCCCCAGATAGTAAATCATATGTGTATCAATTTAGGTTAAAATTGCTCCACGAATTCCAGAGCTATATTAATAGTGGTGGTAGCCTAAGTACGAATCCTTGATTGAATAGTCAGGTTGAGTCCTTCGGGTCTCGGGTTCAATTCCCGGCCGAGTCGGGGTTTTTAATCGCGTCTGATCAATATATGTGGCTCGGGGTCTGGCTGTTTGTGTTTGTCCGAACACTTTCCTCTTCATCTTCACACAACACACCACTCTACCAGCCACTACCGAAACACACAATAGTGAAATGAAATGGCGTATGGCTTTTAGTGCCGGGAGTGTCCAAGGACATGTTCGGTTCGCCAGATGTAGGTCTTTCGATTTGACACCCGTAGGCGACCTGCGCGTCGTGATGAGGATGAAATGATGATGGAGACGACACCTGCACCCAGCCCCTGTGCCGGCGAAAATAACCAATTATGTTTAAAATTCCCGACCCTGCCGGGAATCGAACCCGGGACCCCTGTGACCAAAGGCCAGCACGCTAACCATTTAGCCAGGGAGCCGGGCACACAATAGCGATTACATCCCTTGGCGTCGGGAAGGCCATTCGGCCGTAAAACAGAGCCGAATCCACATGTGCGACACAGTTCGCACCCGCGATCCCACAGGTATTGGAAAAGCGGAAGAAGAAGAAGAAGAAGAAGAGGAGGAGGAAGAAGAAGAAGAAGAAGAAGAAGAAGAGCGTTGGCAGCCTAAATAAGAGAACAGTACCAAAAGAATTTACAATCACACTAGTTTAAATAAAAGTACACATGCGATTTCCCCCTTGAAATATACCGCAAACATGTATCGTACACTCTTGAAGACAGCTAAATAAAGGAATCATCTGGAAACGATCAATAACAAGTCTTGATGTGAGCATTGTATCACATTATATACCTTAGGACAAATACTCCAAGAGCAACAACCGAAACTATCTGACCGGGACACAAAGGACGATGTCATGCGGAATTAAGTACACAAACACAGCGTCAAGTTGTAGAGAGATTCTCAAAGCCTGTAAAGCCTCTGGCACTATGCCGGGAAAGAACTCAAGACTTACAACTGCCTACGGGGTCGTCAAGAGAAATACGTCGAGTAACATCGGAGAAACAACGAGAAGCGCTGGGACTATACGCAGAGGGTGTGGGCGAGAAAACACACATTCCTTTTACATTCTGGAATGCTAATACTGCTTGCAAACTGGGAAGGCCGAGAAATGCACAAGGAGAGAATCTAAGTGATCAAAGACGTCACTTCAACGTTCATGTACTTTTGTTTCCTTTTTTCATGTTATTATTATTATTATTATTATTATTATTATTAATTATCATTATTCCTGCTAAGATTAACCTGATTTAGTACAAAAAAAGAGTATGTCTCTAACTTTGCTAGTGTACCATTTCAGTATTCAGAAAAGTAATATTTCGGTGGAGTGAGAGTAAAAGAAATTATCCGCGACGAAATTAAGCAGATTGAAATGTCATGGTAACTTCATAAATGTAGGTTAATACCGTACGGAAATAGCCGTTATCATGAAGGCGGTGTATAAAAAAAAGTAAGGGATTCGAATTGTTGGAGAGGGCTAACACAAAAAAAATCATTGGAATATCGACTAAAAATCTTGACATACGGAAGTGTAAAAGAGAAGCAGCAAGCTAATATTAATATAACGTCAAGAAAAGAAGGATCTTTAAAACAATATGTTAGTAGAGTTGAATTAGTAATTTCACACGAGATATCGGGATACAAACTAGCCACGAAACTCCACCACATTCAAGACGGCTAAAGAGAAGAGATAGATCTCAAATTGAAATTAATATAGCCAAAAGCTATTAAAAAAGTCTCCATCACAAGATTCGTAAAGACAGTAGATATATACAGAATCGAACATTGAAATAGATACCAAACCAAGCATTTATTAAGAAACTGAATTATCCACTGTGAAGACTTTGAAGATGGTTTTCGATATATCAGCTGATTCCCGTTATGTTTGTCATTCTATGACCAAATACTGCATCATGGCGAGTCTGTAAAAAGATGAGGGACCAGAGTTCACGAGATGACCCAAGCCAAACCAAGATGATCCTTTATCGTGGATGACAGCAGGGCCAGATACCAACCATGGACGTCGTTCAGAGATGAAGCAGAACGAGCAGACCTAGACCAGTCCCCAAGGAGCAGGAATAAGATAATTTTCCAATAGAAATATGCATATTTCTATTGTAACGGTTCAAATCCCGTTACAAGATGATATCTGTATTTTATTATTTTATCTGTATTATTATTATTATTGTCAGTATTATTATTATTATTATTATTTTATCTGTAATATTATTACTATTATTGCAATTATCATTCGTATTCAATTCAATTTTGTAATGCTTGTCGCTTGCAGGATTGTACTTAGATGTATGCATATATACGTGTGTGTAAAATAACACTCAATACATGTACAGTGAGAATTGTTATATATCAGATGTTGGATATGGCATCGTTACATTGTGCAATACCGTTGGCGATTCTGCCAAGTCATTGCCACGTCATGGCTACGTCATCGTGAGCTTTTAGCAATGCGCTCAGAGACTCAGCCGCCCCAGGGGATTTCATCATTACATGCAACGGTTTGAGGCGTTGTGGGAGTATGTCATTGTTATTTCTGGAGATTACGTAGCTGTGTCAACCAACTTCTATAAAAGGTGGATGCATATTGTAGCGTCAGTCATTAGTTAAACGGAAGCTGAACAGTGAAGAAGTCTACGAGATGAAGAGGCCTCAGTCGGTCAGTCAACGAGTGTGAACGAGAGATGGAGAAGACTCAGTGAGCCATTAATCATTGGTCATTGAGAGAGTGAGGCCAAAGTTAGTTGGTCACTTAGTTGAAGACACGGACGCAAGGGCTTACCATGGAGTCAGAGAGGGCAACCCTGGACCTGCCATGAGGTAATACCATATTGACTTACAAAGAAGTCAGATGATATGGAGAAGAAGCAGTCACAAGGATGTATCACCAAGTTAGGCGTGACACATCTACAGTAAACACCAGATCAAAGGAATACGTCGTAATTACACTAAAAGTGTTGAAGGTACAGTCAAGTGAATCAGTGAGGGAAATATTTCGTATAAATTGTTAAATGTCCGGTCAAGAAGAATTCAAATTCATGCCTAGTTTTCTTTTTTTTAGTTGCAATGCCATAATTTCATATTCTCATCTTTTTTAACGCAACAAGACTCACTAGTTTTTATATATTATTTAAAGAATATATTTTGTTCTATCAAACGAATTCATAGTTTTATTTCAATGACTGTAAAATATTTTAACCTCAAAATTAATGGGGAAACCGAACGCCAATCTCCTTTTCCCAGAACTTATATGGCATGTTGTCAAAAGTAAGCTTATTACCCCACACCCTAGAGATAGTCAAGATTCTCATTCTATTATTGCTGCACTGAGTGGCAGATGGCGCCCTTCAAATAACGTATGTGTAAGTAAGCAGGTAAGGAGTAAGTGTGAGTCCAGGGTTCGACGATTGTGTATTTTATTTAATGAATGTTAATTTTCATAATTTTCATGTTAAATGCAAATTTTCTGATTTTTAAGTTAAATGCGGTTTTATATGTTTCAAAAGTTAGTAAAAGAGTTCGGAAAGTCTCACTATACTAATATTATAAAGAGGAAAAATTTGTTTGTTTGTAACGAATAGGCTCAAAAACTACTGAACCGATTTTAAAAATTACTTCACCTATAGAAAGCTACATTGCCAGTGAGTAACATGGGCTGCATTTTATTTTCAAAACAATTCGTGGTAGGGGGCAAAATATCGAATTTGTCGTATAAGGACGAGACAAAGCTCAATTTAATCCTCTTGACGCAAAGAACAAAACTCGGTAAGCCCTACGGGCCCGAAAACTATGTTTTAAGGCTCTAAAACTAACCGTTACGGAGATACTGGCATCACACTACCCCTGCTCTAGGAATCGGATAAAGTAATGAACTGCCGTAACCATGGCAACATCAGCTCCAGGATTCTACAGCAGCGAAATTATCTACAACAAATAAAATAAAAATAAAAACCTAACATGTTACAGACATGAAAATTGATATTCGGAATCTCCTTTAAAAATAAAAGAACGCAAATATTCGTTTTCAGAAAATCCACTTAAGGGGGCGGGGTGAAAAGAAGTGAGGAAGGAGTTGAATTATTTATATGAGGATACATATATCTCAAAAAATGAAGATGTTACAGACTTTGAAATTGGTACTTGGAATCTCCTTTAAAAATTAACACACTTTTTTTTTAAATTCCCCTTAAGGGGGTGAAAAGAATAAAAAGCGGGTGAATTTTTAAAATGAGTACTTTTTCTTCTATCGCTTTACCCACACCTGTGGGGTTTCGGGTGCGAACTGAGTCGCACATGTGTATTTGACCCTTTTTACGGCTGGATTCCCTTCCTGACGGCAACCGCATGTGTAGGGATGTAATCTATACTTCTATACTAATATTATAAAGAGGAAAAAATTGTATATTTGTTTGTAACGGATAGACTAAACAACTACTGAACCAGTTTTAAAAATTACTTCGCCTATAGAAAACTACATTGCCATTGAGTAACATGGGCTGTATTTTATTTTCAAAACAATTCATGGGGGGGGGGCGACGGGGGAGATATAAAAATATTAAAATAATAGGCTAATATAGGCGAAATCGAATTTGTCGTACAAGGACGAGACAAAGCTCCTTTTAAGCCCCTTGACGCAAAGAACAAAACTCGGTAAATCCTTCGGCCCCGAAAACCATGTTTTAAGGCCCTAAAACCAACAATTATGGATATATTGGAACCACAAACCACACTACCCCTGCTCTAGGAATCGGACAAAGAAACGAACGGCCGTAACCTTGGCAACGTCACCTCCAGGATTCTACAGCAGCTAGATTATGCATGTACGTTTGGGCATAGCTGCCAAGCAAAATTGATACACATATGACTTACTATCTGGAAAAAATAAACTGTTGTGTAAAACGCTCATAGCACTCCTTTGGGCGGGGATGGAAAGGGAGTGAAGTATAAAAATAATAGCCCCGGAGATTTCCGTAGTACAGCGACCAGCGGTTACCGACGGGCCTCCGTTTTTACGTACTGGCTTAGGTTTCAGCATTTTGCCGAGTCTGTTACCTATAGTTTAAAGTATTTTCTATCAAATAATGGAGTAGTAGGATCATTGATGTTATTAGTGCCGATATTATGGTCCACTTTTACGATCATTGTAACCATGAAAACAACCTATGTACTGTACACAATTGTCATGACTTGAAAAAAATTATCAATATTTGTTCTCATATTCATTATATGATGTGCGACATGAGTGTCAAAGCTCTGAGAATTATAACTCTCGATAATTATAGTAGTTTCTTTTATGCATCGCGTATTTCCTTGATCATTTGTAATAGTTACGAAATGTCGGATTAAACAAATACATTCAATAATATTTGTATTTGTGGTACTATCTAGCGGAAGTATACTTACAGTAAACCTGCAGCTTTGTGAAGGGTGCAGGTATATCTAGGTGGGAATGAAGGAAAAACATGGTAGCAAAAGATTTTTGAGTTCCACGCTAATTACGAACTAATATTTAGAGGCCCCCATGAAGAAAAGAAGAAGAAGATACACTATACTTCCAAACATGACAAATAATTTCTACGTACTTAAGCAAATACACCAATGATATAAATATCTAATGAAGTCGCTCACACCGATAACATGAGTAACTAAAGCCAGTTTCTGATAACCCGTACGAAGAACGGGTACTTCTGCTAGTAGTAGATAATAATTATCTTTACCTAATGAAATTGAAATTTAGGTGTTGTGCCGCTTAAGTCGTCAGAAAAATAAACAGTGTTAATGAATATTGAATTTTCACGACCGCATTGTAATCGAAATCGACTTTCAACCCACTGGTGTCCGGTTGGCCATTTTGGTTCTGTACTTAACATCTCTTCAGCACGTACTAAATGTACGTAACACGACCTAATAGGTTGAAAGTCGATTTCGATAAACCAGTGTTAGATATTCTCGCAAGTGATTTCACTACAGATCGATTTATAGGGCATTACGCAGTATTATTTAACATATAACCAAATCCTAATTTAGTAACTCCATAGCAGTATCCAGTCTAAGTTACATTGTGCCATAATCAATGCTGTAATTCTTGTTATAAAAATAGGTTAGAAGTGAACTATTTTCCAAGTAGCAATGTTATATGATTGAAGACCATGTGATTGAAAACACATTTAGGAAATACATTGTTGTGTTAAGGAAGGTTATGTGATCATAGAACGACATTTGAAGAGGAGAAAGGTTACGATATATTGGCAATCGAATGATCCAAGTGTGAATGTTTATATGTATAAGAAAGTATTCATGCTTCCAGAGAGGTAATTAATGCTAAGAAGAGTTATAGATTTCAAGAGATATACATTGAAATATATGATTTACCAGTGTAATGTGCTACGTGAAGAAAATGGATGAAAGAATAAATATAACGAAATTCTACGTCGAATTGAAGCAAGATATGGAGTGCATCGAATATTTAATGGAGAGAATGACGCGAATAAGTACGACAGGAGCGTGGAATTGTCAAATTATATGGATTATCGAGTAACCAGATGATATAGAGTTACTACAAAGTATGTCAATGTGTATGAATTGGAAAGATAGATCACGTCATCAAATTAAGCATATCCTCCTTGGAATAAGCCACTTATTAGACTTGGAACTAGTAAGATAGAACTTGAGGTAGACAGCGGTATTCTTATAAGCAGACCAAGGCACAAATTAGGTTATGCAGTAAACTAGACTTACTATATGTGATAAAAAATCAGGTGACGATCAATATATCTTCAGAAATGAACTACCCATAACATTAGTTGTCTTACGCGAGATATTATTATTCTATTCAGACGTATTTAAGTCGATATATGGTAAATGATATTTTTTAACTGTGTTATTTGCATGTGAATGCTAATTTCAAGATATTATTGTAGATTATGAAGTTAGGTACTGTCAGCGCATTTTGAGCTGAGATAAAATGAAATTTACCTTATATCCTACGGCTTGTGAAACCCTACACATGAGCATGAGATAACGCCACGAAGGAAAGAAATTAAGATACGAATTAACATAATAAGATGAAGTGATAGTTTCATATAGACATAGGTCACATAGTGAATTGTTATAAGATGAGCAGGTGTTGTGTAGATTAATTTTTTCTGAAGAGAAGATTGTATAGATCTAATATTATAAATAATTATATATGAGATTTTAGCAAATTTCAACGCAATTTCTATGTAAATAAATGAGACAGAGAGGATTAGAGATACCCATTACAAATGAACCTAGTGTAAGAGATGATGACTTATTAATCGGTCACGTTTGATAACCAATACTAGTTATATTTTTCTCTTCCTGAATATTATTTTCTAATTTGCATAATAAATAATTTTAAGTTTTAATTTAATTTTTGCTGTTTATTTATGAATTCTACGTTAGTATAAAATGCATTAGTGTTAAGATATCAAGCTTTCGAGTATATTCAGTTAAGCCATACATAAGTCGGATGGAGACGATAAAGTAAATGCAGGATAGTTAAGTAACGTCGTAGATGATACATCGGCATTCGCTTCTTTTCTTCGGAATCCACGTTAAACTAATCCAATCACTCTGAGAAGCTGGCTGGGATTCATAAAGAAAGAGTGAACTAGTGTAAATGATCATAATATCCGTTTACCAACCTATATTATATTTATTCTGATGATGATGATATTTGCTTTATCCGTACGCCCCGCTAAGATGTTAGATTAACCAGATTAAGTACAAAAAAAAAGAGTATGTCTCTAACTTTGCTAGAGTAAATGAACATAATATCCGTTTACCAACCTTATTCCTACGTCCCACTAACTACTTTTACGGTTTTCGGAGACGCCGAGGTGCCGGAATTTATTCGCACAGGGGTTCTTTAACGTGCCAGTAAATCTACCGACATTAGGCGGGGGTATATTTATTCTCTATTTTCACATATTATACAGTATTAGCCTATGTGTAACTTGTTAGAACATCAGTATTGGTTTTAGATTTTCGTATCCTGTCTACTGCACTTTTCAACCGCTTGCTGCCAGTGCTTGTTCTCATTTGTCAACTCAGCCGGTCAGAACGTTTAGTACAGTGGAGATGACAACCATGTTCGAACCGCCCACTACACGCACGTGAACATGGTTCATCGCTGGCCACTCCTCGAACCAAGTTTTCCAACTCGGCAGAAATCCATGTTCGCCACGAACATGGTTCGTGAGGCAAAACACACAAGCGATCTTGGTTCGTTAACTTAGAAGAAGACCAACTTCGCTGAACCATGTCCCTAGGTGTATAAGGCGCTTAATAAACAACTGTCTTAATGTCGCTCGCTAACAGAGAATGTGCGCCCTCTGTCCGCTTTTCCTTGATTTAAGGGGGCATGTCCTAGATCCAGGTGGTGGTCATATTGTATTAACTATATTTTTTACAATTTGTTTTACGTCACATCTACACAGATAGGTCGTATGGTGACGATGGGATGGGAGAGGCCTAGGAGTGGGAAGGAAGCGGCCATGACCTTAAGGTATAGCCCCAGCATTTCCCTGGTGTGAAAATGGGAAACCACGAAAAATCATCTTCAAAGCTGCCGACAGTGGGATTCTTACCCAAAAATTGAATTTACGTTGTACCAACACAGACAGGTTTCACGTTGACGCTAGGATACGACAGGGCTAGAACTGAAAAAGGAAGCAACCGTGGCCTTAATTAAGGTCCAGCTCCAATATTTGTCTGGTATGAAAATGGGAAACCATGGAAAATCATCTTCAGGGCTGCCGACAGTGGGGAGTGAACCCACTATCTGCCGAATACAATCCGCGTAACTCGCTTGGAATTAATCTAATTACTGTTTCATGTTTAGTTCCCGTTCTAAGCAGACCTCGGAGTGCCGGAATCTTGTCCGATATGAGTTCCTTAACGTTCTAGAAGTTAATGACATACAGCTGTCGCATTTACACACTCTCGGTTTCTATCAACCTGTACAGCGATTGAACCTTGGGAACAAAATGCCACTGATTAGCGACCGCGTCACTATGGTTTATGCAGAATTTACGATCGCATTATCTCCTTCTACTCGGAAAAATATCACCTCACGTCCATTCAAGTGATGGTTTGATGGTGGGAGCAAAAATAACAATAGCCCGCCTTTTCGCAAATTTCTGGAGTTCTCCTTAGGAAAACTTTTTATGGCTGCTTTTGCCCTCACCGTCTGCAAAGGATCTCTGGCCATAATGAAAAATCGTTTATATTGTTTGTAACCAAATAGTTGATACTGTATATCGCATGATGGAAATGTTATTGAAATTTAATAATTTAAATAGTTTGTCGCCTTTCAGAGCTATTTTTTTCTATTACACCTCTTTCCGTTGTTTAGTAAGTATATTTTGTCTTCAGCTGTCTTTTTTTGAAGGAAGCAGAAAATAAAAACTACTTTCAAAATACAGAACGGTAGGACACAATATCCTACTAAAATCATAAAAATACACAGGATACATTAGCCAAAGTTGTCTGAAATAACAAGAAATGTTCATATATGTAAGGGCGAATCACAGAAATCGACCAGACCAAGGTTTACCCGGGTAAACCCAGACTTCCTAAATACCCTGGGTAAAGGTAGAAAATTATGCTAAGAAACAGCTTGACCTGGGCAATGTACGGTCTACTCAACCCTCTTTGGGTAAGCAATTAAAGTACTTTACTCAACAAGGCTGGTTTATAAATTTTAAAACCGGGCGAGTTGGCCGTGCGCGTAGAGGCGCGCGGCTGAGAGCTTGCATCCGGGAGATAGTAGGTTCGAATCCCACTATCGGCAGCCCTGAAAATGGTTTTCCGTGGTTTCCCATTTTCACACCAGGCAAATGCTGGGGCTGTACCTTAATTAAGGCCACGGCCGCTTCCTTCCAACTCCTAGGCCTTTCCTATCCCATCGTCGCCATAAGACCTATCTGTGTCGGTGCGACGTAAAGCCCCTAGCAAAAAAAAATAAATAAATAAATTTTAAACGTCAAATTTATGATGCAGATTATGAAAGATTGAGAGTAAAATATTAAACACTAAATGTGGGATGCTACGGCGTACAAAGTAAGCTAATATACAAGTAAAAGCAAGAGAAATTTTAATAATTGAGAGATTAAAGTGATTTTTCGAATGTGGTGTTAAATTTAAACATTTACGTTGAATACGCTCAAGTGTGACAATCACACCTTAAAATTTCTTTTGTACTAAATTCACATAAATCAATTGACTTGCTTACTTTAAACAAAGGTTCTGACACATAGGCTATTGAAATTATAAGAGAGTTACAATTAAATGTAAATTAAAAATTAGGGGTGCTAAGGCTTATTAAGCTACCAAATAACCAGAAAGAGGAGTAATATGAATTGCCACTGGACATGCCTTCTTTAAAAGTGAACTATTTTCTTCTTTTCTTGTTCAGGCAAGGTAAGCTGGAATGACACTGACAAGCGAGATACAAGGTGCTCCATCAGCTCGAAAGTTTTGTACGACATTTGAATTTGTATTCACATGTTTTGTATTCCTAGTACCCTGAGATTACAGACTGAGAAATCGCTAATTGTGGTATTGTGTTTTTTTTTTTTCTGTATATATTTTATTAAGTTCTCCAAGTTTATTGTGACGAAGTGAAATCTGGACACTTGTATATATAAAAATATTACCATTCTCGTTTCCGGGCTAGTACAATGGTTTATATTTTTCCACAAACGTAGTCCAGCTCCATGGCTAAGTGGTTAGCGTGCTGGCCTTTGGTCACAGGGGTCTCGGGTTGGATTCCCGGCAGGATCGGGAAATTTTACAATCAGTGGTTAAATTCTCTGGCACGGGAGCTGGGTGTATGTGTCGTCTTCACCATCATTTCATCCTTATCACGACGCGCAGGTCGCCTACGGGAGTCAAATCGACAGACCTGCACCTGGCGAGCCGAAATATCCTCGGACACTCCCGGCACTAAAAAAGCCATAGACTATGCCATTTCATTTTCACCAAAACGTACAACACAAAACACAGAATAATGCACCAACCCTCAGACGAAACACGTGTAGATACTGTTATCACAGCGTGTTCAATCTGCTCCGTCAGTGTATTATAAAGTCCAGTGCGTAACAAATGCAGAACTGTCGGGTATAGGTATCGTTCAGTGCAATACAGATACAAAGCTAAATGGGGCAACGTACCAATTGGAATCCAATTACTCTGTAACGAACCACCGGAGACCACGGGTCACTTATACGAATATACTTAGAAGGTAACCCTGGACAACCTTCGAAATTATGTGGGTGGAGTTCGGGTTCAACCTGTATAAAACAATTGCTGATAGATCCGCGTTTTTCACTCTAATTCTTTAAAACGTTTATTATATCCTTCACTTAGAGGTTTTGTTCCATGTCTCTTCCAAGTTCAGTAGGAATTGGTAAAAAATCTTATATATCATAGGTCTTTTATTTAACAATTGACTGGTGGAGTACAGGAGTAAAGGACGTATACACCATACCTATAAATATACTGATACGGGTGTGTTCAAATTTAGTACAATTTAATGTCGGTCAGCGGTGGTTGAGCTCCTTGGTTGAATGGTCAGCCTTAGGCTCAGAGGGCCCCGGGTTCGATTTCCGACCGAGTCGGAGAATTTAACCTTGTCTAGTTAATTCTTCAAACTCGGATGCTGGGTGTTTATGTTCGTATTAATACACATCGTAATTTGCATACATCACATCACACTAAAGATCTTCACAGAGTTGATAAATTCCTCCACATAGATTGGCGTCAGAAAAGGCATCCGGCCGTAAAAAATGTATTACATCCGTACAAAGTGCAGACCCCAGATAACTGGGAAGAAAGGCCAAGAAGAAGAAGAAGAAGAAGAAGAAGAAGAAGAAGAAGTCCATCAACGGTGCAAAGAGGACCTGACTAAGAACTCAGATCGTGCAATAAATATTCATATAACTGCAAATAAACGAAGTAGGATTGAAAACAAATTTATTTCCAATGCAACGTTCCCAGAGGAGTACAGATACGACTTCCTTCTAAGGGACAGTTAATGGTATATTACTTTGAACGCATTTCATTAACTAAACCCCTTACAACTTCTTATCTATTGAAACTTGCTGAATATCGTGCCACCACCGCTTCCATGAAAGTCCAGTTAATTAGTATACCTCATTGTTCGTTCATAGCAGCGCCGACGTTCACTAATTCATACTGGTAGCATTGAGTGTCAAGTACCGCAACAAAGATCACTACAGCATGCAAACACACATGAGCTTATGGCCTGGTGATTGCCAATACGCGTGTTTACATTCGTTCCAGGGCTCTCTGAGAAGGTGGTCGTTACTGCATTGTTATTGTCAAAGCCCCCAGTATCGAGCTAGCCAGGAAGGAGAATGCGGGTTTCTTTCGGAAGTGTGTTTATGGTATCGTTATAATGGAGTGGTGTGGTACTCAAAGCTGCCACATGCAGCGCTCTTTACCAAGCCGTCGACGCGTGAAATTGGCTTTTGGAACCCCCTGCTTGCAAGCTTTAAGCATGTATTCGCTATTCACGCATTCAACTGGGTCGAGCAGGCGCGAGATTTTCATAGGCAACCGACTAACAAAGCATTCGTTCCGTTACGCTGCAACCATTTACGCTCAGGATTTCCGGTTCGATTCCCATCTAGTGGTGTTTAAAACGATCAAAATTGAAAGCCGTTTTTATCTAGTGCCTTGTTTCTTTAATTTTCCGATTCCTTTTCACGATATCTTAGTTAAACGAGGATAACTGACTAGTATGTGTTTTGGAGCATTTTATCAAATGTGTTCTTTTCTGATGTTTCGGTCAGTTTCAGGGATGAACTCTTTCGTATCATTTACGACCCAACTAACTGAACATATTGAGTAGGGATGAGGCTTAAATTCTTTTCACCTTGATCATATTTTTTAATGTAATAATATAAATTTTTATGTTTCTCCGACTTGAACACAATTATTTTTGGTGATGATGATTGTGTCCGCCTCTGTGGTGTAGCGGTTAGTGTGATTAGCTGCCACCCCCGGAGGCCCGGGTGGCTCTGCCACGAAATTTGAAACGTGGTACGAGGGCTGGAACGGGGTCCACTCAGCCTCGGGAGGTCAGCTGAGTGGAGGTGGGTTCGATTCCCACCTCAGCCATCCTGGAAGTGGTTTTCTATGCTGTCCCACTTTTCCTCCAGGAAAATGTCGGGATAGTACCTAACTTAAGGCCTCGGCCGCTTCCTTCCCTATTCCTTGTCTATCCCTTCCAATCTTCCCATCCCCCCACAAGGCCCCTGCTCAGCACAGCAGGTGAGGCCGCCTGGGCGAGGTACTGGTCATCCTCCCCAGTTGTATCCCCCGGCCCAATGTCTCACGCTCCAGGACACTGCCCTTGAGGTGGTAGAAGTGGAATCCCTAGCTGAGTCCGAGGGAGAAGCCAACCCTGGAGGGTAAACAGATTAAGAAGAAGAAGATAACGATTGTAGTGTTTCACTAATGAAAATATTGACTAAGGAAACGGGAGGTCCATGTAAAACGGTAAAACAAAAAAATCGGTAGGTCTTTGAAACCTTACATCGTCAATGAGGGAGGAGAAAGAAGTTGACTGAGGCAGGACGGGTAGGAAAGGAAGGACTTTAAAAAAAATTGTTTAACGTCACACTATCACATACGAGGTTTTCGTCAACGCAAAAATGAGAAAGGACTAGGACAAAGTAGTGGTCCTGGCCTTCATTAAGATACAGCTCAGCATTCGCTTGGTATGAAAATTGGAAACCATGGAAAACCATCCTCAGGGCCGAGGGTTGGGATTTGAACCCACCATCTCTCGAACGCAAAACACAGCTACGCGTCCCGAGCCACAGAGCCAATTTGCTCGCTGGAAGGTAAGAGAAGGGAGCTTGACACATATAAGCTGAAGTAATGCCAGATTCAGCGAGCAGCCCTAAGACCGCCATTCCAAATTTGCATGTCCTTTAGGGAGGGAGTCTACTGTATATACATCTTAATGTGCAAATTACATATTTTGGGAAGCTTTCAATTTTAGGCCATAATTCCCCAATTTTGGAAGCATTAAGCTATATTTTGACTGTGTGTCCAACACTTATCCCATTTCTCTACGTTGTCAGGTATGAAGTGAAATGAACTTTCGTAGTGATTTTTACGGCCGGATTTCCTTCCTGACGGAACCTCATCAGAGGAGTTAACGAGATGAAATGAATGACGTGGTGTATGATAGTAGGAGGGGAGAGGATGAAACTTGGCGCCGGTACGTAGCCTACTCCTGTCTAATAGCACGAACGGTCCTGTTCAAGGCTTATTTTCTCCATGGGACGAATCACCATCAACAGTGGCTTGTGCCGTCACTTCATATGAACACTGCGGAGAGGTTTGTAAGTAAATCCAGGCTCTTTGCACGTAATATAGATATAAAATAGCATGTCCTGACTGATTCGTCATCGCCGAGCCAAAACTATTGGACATAAAGAAATGAAATTTATATTGTAATGTAGGTGCTCGCTAAGTGAGGATGTATGGATATTCCGTAGCTAAGGGTGTGAAAAGGGGGTGAATTTTTAACATGTGCGTATCTATATCTCAAAAATTTTAAAGTTTACAGATGTAAAAATTGGTACTTAAAATCTCTTTTAAAAATAAAACGCATATGTTTTGTTTTCGGAACATCGACTAGGAAGGGTGGATAGGGGTGAAAAAGGGGTTGAATGCCTTTAATGAGGATACTTACATCTCAAAAACTGAGGATATTACAGACCTGAAAATTACTATTTGGGATTTCCTTTAAAAACAAAGAAACACGTATTTTTTATTTTTGGAAAATCCAGTTAATGCGGGTTAAACAGGAGTCACAAATGGGATAAATTTTTAGAAAGACTATATCGACAGTATATCTCAGAAACGTAAAATGTTTCAGACGTAAAAATTGGTATTTGTAATCTCCTGTAAAAGTAAAGAAACATTAGTGATTTTTTTCGGAAAGTCCACTTAAGGGAAACTAAAAAGGGGGTGAAATTTCAAAACAAGCATGTCTACAGCATATCTCAAAAACTTTACATGTTACAGAAGTGAAAATTTGTATTTTTAATCTCTATTAAACATAAAGAAACATGTAATTTTTGTTTTCGGAAAAACACTTGGGGGGGGGGTAAAAAAAGACTGAAAATGTGTTGAATTCTTTTTAATAGGTTATTGATATCTCAGAAACTGAAGATGTTACAGACGTGAAAATTAGTATTTGGAATCTCCCTTAAAAGTAAAGAAACATGTATTTTTTGTTTTCAGAAAATCTGCTTACGTGGGGTTGGGTGAAGATCTGATAAAGGGGTTGAATTCTTTTAATGGGGATATTTATATCTCAAAAATTGGAGATGTTACAGACGTGGAAATATGTCATTGGAATCTCCTTTAAAAATAAAGAATCATTTTTTTTTTCGAGTTTAGAGAAGACTTTTGCTGACATCTACAGTTCTATGTCGATTGTACATCTTAGCCCAAAAAGACAGTACCATAAACGTTGTTTGCAAAGAGTTTGTGGGGTAAATGAAGCTCAATTTTTAGTGAGTTTTTATACTTTAGGGATTTTTTAGATAATGTGTTAGTACAGTACCGAGGAACGATTACTTTTATCAAATTACGAAATCCACGCGAGCGAAGCCGCGGCTAACTGCTAGTTTAGTGGTAAGACATTTTATACCACCACCTGTTCTACCCTGCCGACCAACATTCTGATGGTGAAACTTTTCTCGACCGAAGTCTTTGGGAAGTAGAGCAGGGCAGAAGGAGCTTTGATCTATGGGGTCACGGAGAGTCGGAATAGACTAAATAAAAAGAAGAAGAACAACAACAACAACCTAAGTTTGGATGTGTTTCATAGCCCCTTTAATCTCAATATGTACTAGTTCCGACACTTCCTTTTGAATATCTTAAGCTTATTTATGCCTCTAATTTCTAATATTCCTTTCCTACAAATTAATTGAATAAGTATGCTGATTCGTTCACCCCTATGGTATTTGTTTCTTTCTTGCTACCGCCTCTGTGGTGTAGTGGTTAGTAGTGCTTAGCTGACACACCCAGAGGCCCAGGTTCGATTCCCGTTTCTGCTACGAAATTTGAAAAGTGGAACGGGGTCCACTCAGCCTCGGGAGGTCAACTGAGTAGAAGTGGGTTTGATTCCCACCTCAGCCATCCTGCAAGTGGTTTTTCGTGGTTTTCCACTTCTTCTCCGGGATGGTACCTCACTTAAGGCCACGGCCACTTCCTTCCCTCTTCCTTGTCTATCCCTTCCAATCTTCCAATTCCCCCGCAAGGCCCCTGTTCAACATAGCAGGTGAGGCCACCTGGGCGAGGTACTGGTCCTCCTCCCCAGTTGTATCTCCCGACCCAATGTCTCACGCTCCCGGACACTGCCCTTGAGGCGGTAGAGGTGGGATCCCTCGCTGAGTCCGGGGGAAAAACTGACTCTGGAGGGTAACCAGATTAAGAAAGAAAGAAAAGATCCATAGTAGGATAATTTTGTCAGGAAGCTAGTTTGAGTCACCATCTTGTAGTTGATATTAGTTATTTTACGTGATACCTGTTTAAATAATAAAGTACACTCTCAGCTTCTTATACATTTCCATGATAACTATTCTTGCGTTTCCTGAAAATTATTGTAATACTTCACCCGCATGTAGTGACGAAATTTTTGTTATTTATGAACAACCCTCTATTTCTGTCTCTAAGTGTTTGTTTCTTCAATACCAGTGAATGCTCTCTCAGCCTGGGAATACGGTTAAAATTTGGGGAGTTTCTGCAGTAAACTACATACATTGTGCAGGATTTCCCTTGTCCGTCAAAGTGCTGGAGCACTTGTCAGCACTTGAGGTTTGTGTAGTGAGGTCGCTGCTCCTGTGTCATTGTGCGGTATTCATTTGATATGATGATTCAAGTGGCTTGTTCGGTTGCGGTGACAACTCTTTTGTTACTGTGGCAGGCCCGTGGTGGGTCTCCTCAGACATATGTACTGTGGTGAATAAAGAGGTGCTTATGAATGCATATCGGATGCAGTGGGGGTGAGAAAAGACAGGACGAGAGGATTAGAGAAATGACGAATAATAACACACTTAAAAACTTGATATATTTTGCTTGAAGCTATTTACTAGTAGTTGTATTACAAGTATAATAAGGATTTATTGACATACATTGCCGTATAGTTAAAGCTTGGTGAACTTAATATAGTATGATAAGGACGTAACCATCAATCAAAAATTGAATGGTCACGTCATCCCTTCTGTATTAACACATTACTACAACCGTATGTGCAATTGACTAATGTCTAACGGCATGATTTTCATACATCTACTTGTGTACAACTCTGCTAGAAGAACGCAACTTGTCGCATCATTTCATGATGTAGATATTACCCCATCTCTTTGATTTCACTTCAGCATTTTTCTAAAATTGCTCCTGAAAAGCTTCATTAACATTATGTGTGTATTATTCATGTGAAGAATAGAGTAGATAGAGTAGCTACAATATTGGTAGTGATTCATAATTTCCTCCTGGTCCTAATTACGATTAGACTCTACGTCCCACGAACTACTTTTCCACTTTTCAGAGACGCCAACATGTATGAATTTTGTTGTTCCTTTACATGCCGCAGGCACATTTTAACAGACGTTGGTGGTGCGCCGAGATATCTATGTGGATCTTGAACCTAACGGCCGACATGGTTCAATTGCTAATCATTTCTTCAAAACATACCAGTGCACATATCCTGTGAATATGTTCTTATCTCTAGTCTTTCAAGGTGTTTTGTTCTTAATGAACATAGTGTATGTTCTTACACATTAAGCCTATTAGCAGAAGTACTCGGATTCGATCGCTTGTGTTTAACAGCATTGAATATTTTGTTGTATGTAATAAATATCCCATGTTTGAGAAAATTCCTCTCTGCGACGTCAGAAATACCAAGAGGTCAGATTTCTTCTTCATATTTTTTTGAGCACACCTGCCTCAAATGCTTTTGTCGAAAGGGTCGTGAGGATGTGAAATAGTCAGATATGGAAACAATGTTCGATAGACTTGGTTAAGTCTGAGAAATTTCTGTAAATTTGTTTTCAGTGACATGCAAAGAATTTTATGAGGCTGCTAAGGGCGACAGGTATTTACATGTATTTACAGGTATTTAAACAGAATGAACTGTTATGCACCATGAAACAATGAAATAAAATGTGTTTTAGTATATTTATATATTTTAAGGCTATTATTAATGAACTGCACTATGATGTCAATCTATATATAGAATATAAAATAAGAGTTTTGTCTGTACATTTCTCAGAATTGAAAAAGAATGGTATTTCTATATCGGCCGTGCCGACAGTAACAAGGAAGTACCCCTTTTAATCGTCCATCCGTCCGTCTGTCTGTAGGCACATCACGAGAAAACGGCTGAAGAGAATTGAATGAAAATCGGAATGTAAAGTCGGGGAATAAGTCACTATAATCTAGGCTATACATAATTTTATTCACGTTGATTGAAACGGTAGATTAGGGGAAGCTTAAAATTTAATTCTCAAATATTTATATCATTGGTGGTCCTATCGATAAATACTGCATAACTTAAGTTATATAAAATTTAATTTTCGATCATCTATGTCATATTTTTACCGTACCGGTTATGATAACACAGATATCCATGAATTTCGATTTTTGTTGTTAAGTCCGTACCAACGCCGAGTAAAAAAAAAATGGGTAAACATAATTTAATGAAAATCGGTATTTAAAGTCTGGGAGTAAGGAACTATATAATTTTATTTGCCCTGGTTGAAATGGTAGTTTAGGGGAAGGCTCCTAAGTTTCAATTACCTATGTTATTGGTCCTATCGAAAAGTAGCCTACTACATAACATAAGTTAGAGAGAATACAATTTCCGATCATTCATATCTTATTCAGTTTTACCGTAACGACTGTTATAATATTGGTGGTGGTGGTGGTGATTATTGTTTTAAGAAGAGTGGTGGTGGGGTTACATATTTTATGAGGAAGTACAACTAGGCAACCATCCTCTATACAACATTGACCAGAGAGAAAAAATAGAAGGGGCCCGACACTTCGAAGAATGAAGGTATCGCCCTAAGAAAGATAAGAGCGTAAAAATGAAAGACTCTTTAGGCCTCCATACTTAATACTGTCCGGGTCAGAACAGGACAAGTGTTGACCAAGGGGGGTGGGATAGGATAGATGAAAGTTAGGAGCCTGGCACAAGTAAGTGTAAGCAATGCCAGAAACAGCTAAGGGCCCCGTGATGGCCTACCCACCCACCCTCCCGACATCAGAGCCCCTGGGGCCAAATATAGTCGCCTCATTCGACAGGCATGGGTTACCGTGGGTGTTATTCTACCATCCCCATCCACAGGGGGACGACTATAAGAAGAGAATTCATGAATTTAGATACATTAAGACTTTTGTTGTTGAGTCAATACCAACGCCGAGCATTACTGATATTGAAATATTGTTCAATCGTGCTAAGTGGCGATGGATTTTGTCATGATTGTCTTAAGGTGTAAAAACGCGTCGTCATTGGTCCATATCGACAAGGAAAACTGTGAAGATGACTATGCATGTTGGGTATTCAGCCCGAAGGCTTGTTTGATCCTCTACAGCTCCACCAACAGTTGTCACAAATATCCTAGGTGTCATTGAAGCAGCATATTAGGGAAATGGGGAGTGAGGTAGTTTCCCGTTGCTTTTCTCAAGATGACTTAAAAAAAAAAAGAGAGAGAAAAATCGTAAAGGAACGATCGCTTGAAGAATAAGACAAGAGGTAGTCACAAAGGAAGGAGGAATCAGTTTGCTTTAGATGCTCTAATATTACAAAGTCGAAAGAAAACTAAATGTGAAGGCTTACAATATATAAAGCTCATAAAATTGATTAACAATAACACTACATTGACCATTTTTTTTTTTTGTGATGTGCTTTGTCTCTTCTGCTGCCACTCAACTGCATTAGATGGGATTACTGCTGCGTGCCGAGTATAACAGCTTGCTTGAATATTGGCGGTAAGTACCTGGAGAGTTAGATAACTCTCTTCTTTAGTATGTCATTCCTCTGGTTCATACATTTTTTGATACTACTGGAAGGTAACATACTGGTTCATCATAGTATTCCAGCTATTCGATCCCTGCTCTGGGAATGAGCAGATTGTACACTTAACGGAATAAGGGCAGAGGAGTGCTCACGGCTCTGTCTCTGGCCTGGTCTTTCCAGCTATATATATATATATATATTTGCTATTTGCTTTACGTCGCACCGACACAGATAGGTCTAATGGCACGATGGGATAGGATAGGTCTAGGAACTGGAAGGAAGCTGCCGTGGCCTTAAGGTACAGCCCCGGCATTTGCCTGGTGTGAAAATGGGAAACCACGGAAAACCATCTTCAGGGTTGCCGACAGTGGGGCTCGAACCCACTATCTCCCGATTACTGGATACTGGCCGCACTTAAGCGACTGCAGTTATCGAGCTCGGTTTTTCCAGCTATCGAACTTTGGACTGTTAGATCGGCAGCGTAGTGTTGTTCGTTAAAAGCGAGAAAAATTGCGGTTTTTAGTTGATCGAGTATTTCATATGATAGCATTGCTTTTAACTACAACATTCCTACTGACGCCATTGTAATGCCCTATGCTGACTTCAGTTCGGAAAACCACAAAGACAATTTTTCTGAGGATGTAAAAAGGGCAAGTAGAGAGCGAGTGTCTGCCATTATAATGAAAACAGCCCAACTCGATTCTCACTGGCAGTAGGCAAGTGGGCTTGACATCATAACGAAAACTCCCCGACTTGATTGTGACTGATAGTAGGCAAGAGGGCCTGTCATTACACTGAAAATTCCCTGGGGTAACTTTGAGAGCTGTGCAGTTTAATACAACCTTACTCACAACATGTACACTACTTAACCTAGAATTCTATATACAGCGTAGAATTCCGCAGCGAAGCACGGGTACATCAACTAGTGAAAATGAAAATCCATAGCCTGTTTCCAGTCATTCGACCAGATCAATCAATCAATCAATCAATCAATCAATCAATCAATCAATCAATCAATCAATCAATCAATCAATCAATCAATCAATCAATCAATCAATCAATCAATCAATCAATCAATCAATCAATCAATCAATCAATCAATCAATCAATCAATCAATCCTGATCTGCATGTATCGCAGTCGCCCAGGTGGCAGATTCCCTATCTGTTGCTTTCCTAGCCTTTTCCTAAATGATTTCAAAGAAATTGGAAATTTATTGAACGTCTCCCTTGGTAAGTTATTCCAATCCCTAACTCCCCTTGCTATAAATGAATATTTGCCCCAGTTTGTCCTCTTGAATTCCAACTTTATCTTCATATTGTGATCTTTCCAAGGTCTCTAATGTTGAAGGATCTGATGCATTCTACGTCGAATGAAATCGATCATTTGAAAGCAGTTTTATGCACGCATGCCAGACTTGTATTTCAATATTTGCGTTACACGAGGCAACATTGCAAACTATGCAGAAGACTATATATAGGTCAGACTGTTTCATTCCTAAACTGTTAAGAGATCGGAAGGAGAAAGGGACATGCTTGGAATCATTCTTTATCACAATGTTTTATTGTAGAAAAATATTATCCCAAGAATACCAAAAAAGGCATATTCAATATTTGTTCCTGCATTTAGTGCTCAGATTTGCTCTGTAACCAACAGGCACTCAAATAAACTGCGAATCTATCAAGAAAGAATGAAATGATAATAATTATAACTAATGTTACGTATTTTACGTCCCACTAACCACTTTCTTGACTGTTTTCGGAAACGCCGAGGTGCAGGAAGTTTGTCCCGCAGGAGTTCTTTTACGTACCAGTAAATCCAAGTTGGGATCAGAAGGCCAGAGCCTAAAACGTCTGAGTCACTGAGCCCGGCCAGAATGACATGAAATTTGTCAGTCTTTTAATCTGAATGAGTATCCATAAACCACTGAAATAAGATGCAATACCACAGTTAAGGGCGTAGGAAGAGAAATGTAGGTTCAAAGGTGGAGTTGAGCAGGTAATATAGCGAGAAATACCCCATGAAGTGGACAAAAGTGGTTATCGAAAGGTACCTCACCGTCAGAGAAGAGTAGTGAGGCAGAGGGTCTGTTGTGCGTGGTGTTTTGGGTTGCTTTGTCATGTCCTGCTGAAACGCCTACAAACCTTAACTACAACAAAGGCGAGACGTGGTCCGTTCACCACCCAGGACTCTATAAACACCAGCCTGAAGCGCCACAGACATGACCAGCTCCGGTCGTCAAAGTCTACGAAGCATAAGGGAAGAGTTCGCCCTTCAATCAAATGGGCTATATGCTGAAGTGGGATTCGAGATCAATGTGACAGGAGTACAGAGCGAAAGAGAGGCCTTTGCCCTATCAGAGAACTGAAATGTCGTATGGCTTTTAGTGCCGGGATATCCCAGGACGGGTTCGGCTCGCCAGATGCAGGTCTTTCTATTTGACTCCCGTAGTCGACCTGCGCGTCGTGATGAGGATGAAATGATGATGAAGACAACACATACACCCAGCCCCCGTGCCATTGGAATTAACCAATTAAGGTTAAAATCCCCGACGCGGCCGGGTTTCGAACCCGGGACCCTCTGAACCGAAGACCAGTACGCTGACCGTTCAGCCAAAGAGTCGGACATCAGAGAACTCAACAGGCCAGAAGAGCAACAACTACGTAATCACGATGAGTCAAAAATACTGATCTAAATTAGAAAAGTTACGCTGTTTATGAATACATCCATAACTGATTAAATTATTACATGACAGCGTGAGACAAGAAGACATAATTGCTCTTCAGTAGCAAAGAAGGAAACTATATAACTTAGTAAACCCAACCATGAAGTCTGGTCACCGTAAAGGCAAACTGGTTGTGAACGCCAAAACAATATAATATTTCTAGTCTATCAGCCCACTTCCGTAACAGTAAGTATCATTGGCGAGAGATAGTGGGTTCGAAGCCCATCGATGGGAACCCTGAAGGAGGTTTTCGATGATTTCCCATTTTCTCACCAAGCAAAATGCTGGAGCTGAACCTCAATTAATTAAGGTCATGGCCGCTTCCTTCCCAGTACCAGACATTTGCTACCGCATCATAACCAAATGACCGTACTTATTCGGTACGACTTTAAACTAACTAACTAACTAACTAACTAACTAACTAACTAAGGAGACAAGTTTTCATTCCATACCTTGAAGGGGTACAGCGGGCCTCTTAGAGATTTAAGCCCTGTTTCTGACCAGGAGATTTGTTACGGTGAAGAGGATGATCGGGGCAGGGAGGGGAGAGGGGGGTTGGCGGCCGTGGCCTATACTAGGAACTGTCCAGGCATTCACCTTAATGCAGGAGGATGAAAAACTACGGAAAACCATCTTCAGGACAGCTGACGGTGAGGACCAGCCCCTCTGCGTCTCCTGAATTCGGATGTGCAGAGCCACGGTAGAGCCGGGGCCACCGCTCCTCTGCCTGGTTGGCTGGTCGGTCGGTCGGTCGGAGTGAAAAGTTGTCGGAGCACGGACCAGGCGTGGTTACTTGCAGGCCGAAATCTACACTGGAACCGCCGACCGACGTTAAAACAATTGCGTATTGAACTACGAGTAATTTGACAACTGGAACATGTCTCAATGTGTGTATTGTTTCAATTAATAAATGATTGTCAATCATTAAACTGAACGTACACTAACATAAACTGTATAATCATTAAAATTTAATTTTAGCATTGGGTTAATCTACAGTACAAACGACTGTTTAGATACAAGAACTACTCACCATATCGGTATCTTTTCTCCGCAATGACGAAACACTCCCTGTTCACAGAAACAATCTGAAACATAATTTACACATACGCTGTCAATGAAGTTAAAAGCACTATTTATTTTCACACTTACTGTATAATCTCTAAACTACAATGCGTATTCCAATTAAACGGTGATCGACAATTGAATGTCATTGCATGCGACGTGTCAATGAGTTGGAGAGGGGAACGCCATCTAGTGATACAGGAGAGGGACGAATTTGAACAACGAATTAACGGGCCCCACGCAGCCGAGGCAGTGCAACTTGAGAAGAAAGTAATAGAGAATTCGCAGTGGTGTCAAACAATTTGTAATAAACTAAGCTACAATCTCAACAATCAGAAATAAATAAGTTCAATTGAAAATATCACGATTTTGAGAGAGGAGAAAAATTAAGAATGTCGACACGTAGGCCTCCCACTGCAACTCCGCAATCTGTCGTCGAACAACTCTATATTCCTCTGACAGTCGCAAGTCAGCCTTGCACATGGACTTGTTTTATAATACCGGTAAGTTATGCGCTGTACTCTCATTTTATTTACCAGGTGTACGCATAAGTCTTTTCCGGTTTCACTAAGAGATGGCGCCATCGTACAGTACACAGCGTATGCAGTTTGTTCGTCTGACATTAACTTACCAACGCACACACTTTGAGTCAGCCGAACACTAGCGTCTGTGTTATAGTTATACACAATTTTATATTATTTTATATTATATTATTTTTAATATGCTCCAATCTGATTTCGATAAGGGAGTATTGAATTAAGAAGGACACATTTAACGTCATATCGCAACATTGCTCAACATTTTATCTATACAGACATACCCCCTGATATCGTGTCTATATGAAGTTGACAAAGTGGACTTTACTTCCGTGCCATCATTTATCAATTTAAATCATATATTAATCGAAAGACGACTGGAATGGGCCAGGAGACATGGCAAAGTGATTTTGTTACACGACAATGTGCCGTATCACACAGCAAAACCAGTGAAGGACACCTTGAAATCGCTTGGAAGGGACATCCTTCCGCACCCGCCGTATTCCCCGACCTGGCGCCATCCATCCTCTCTTCGCATCAATGGGGCACGCGCTCGCAGAGTGAGTACCACTTAGCAATTTCGAGGAAGTTGCAAAGTGGCTCTACGAATGGTTTGCCGCAAAAGACAAGCAGTTTTTCTGGCATGGTATTCATAACTTACCCGAAAGATGGGCGAAGTGTGTAGAAGCCGATGGCTAATATTTTGAATAAACAAAAAGAATAATTTTCCTTGCAAATTACGTGTTTTCCTTATCACAAAAAACCGGCAAAAACTTGTGCATACTCAAGCACTTACATTATCTATTTTTTCTTCTTACAGACTATGTCACGTCAACCTGGCAGCATAATTATCTTTTACCTGAAAGGAACGGCTTGACAACTTCATTGTACGCTATTTTATATTATTTTTAAGATGATCCAATTTTATTTCGACATGGGAATATTGGAATAAGAACACGTTTCACGTCATATCGCAACAGTGCTCAACATTTTATCTATACAGACGTAGCCCTAACGTTGTGTTTATATGGAGTTGACAAGATGGACTTTACTTCTGTGCCATCATTTATCAATTTTTAATATGTCATATTGTACATGTCACAGTTGTAGTTTTCTTAGTGTCGCCCCCATGTTTAATTAGGTCTTAATGTAATACACTAATTTTAACCTATATAGCTGAAGAAGAGAATTAATATTGTTCTCAAAACATGTACTATATATTCTAAAGTGTGAGATGAAAATAAAGTTTTAGTATATAGTATTAAGTAGGCGGATTATCCATCTCTCTATTTACTGTAGGCCTAATCAAGTCAATACGGACCGAATACTGGCCATTATGGTCAAGATTAGTAATAACGTAGGCTTATGCAGCGTAAATCAGACGGAGTTTTTGAAACATAGAGCTCATTGAGACGAAAGGCGGAAAGTACTAATCTACCAATGCTGAGTAATGTAGAAGGTACACAGAGGGAAAGAAACTCGATGCAGCGCAGCGAGTCGACTACGTCGTGAATACTTCTAGCGAACCTGTGTTGGAGCCAAAGGAAGTGGAGGAGTGTATCTATGTCGCACAGGTTTGCACGGCATCCGAGGCAGTGTAACTTGAGAACGCAAAGCGATAGAGCATTCGCAATGGTATCAAACGATTCGTAACAAACTACACTACAATCTCAATTGAGAAATAATTAGCAATCGAGAAGTTAAATTGAAAAATAACTAATTTGAATGAAGAGAGACAATTGATAATATCGAGACGTACGCAGCGGAAATGAGACGGATTTCAAACGATAGATCGCATTGAGACGAAGAATCAAGTCCAAATTTACCAGGTGTGGAAGGTACAGAGCGAAACAAACTCGAAGCGAGTAGATTACGACGCGAGTGGGTACTGTAGTTCTAGCGCACCTGTGCGATGTGGACGACTGTATCCATCTATTCCAAGCTAATGAACACGATGCGATAGTCTTTGGAGTGCAGTTCCAGAGATGGATTTTGAGAGAAACTGGAAGTTTGAGAGTTAAAATTTCATCCTGATAAACGTATTCACGCATGAAATAAGCGTCTCTCTCTCTCTCTCTCTCTCTCCTTTCCTCTCCCATACAGCCAATCCAATTTTGTTTTCATTTTACATTGTTCATAAATGATATGTACGGAGGTGAAGCTCCTTTATAGTGAAAACTCATTTAAGGGGGAGTTAAAAAACTAAAAACAAAAAAGCATGGGCCTAACATATAGGCCATCCGCCCAACAACATAATTAAGCTTTCCATTCGGTTTATAATACTGATATCACAAGTATTTTGGGAAACTAGCCCTCTGTACTGTAAGAACGATAGTAACAGAGTGCAAATGAGTTAAATTGTTTACCATAGCGTAAAGAAATGATAATATAATGGAGAGCTTGCCTGCGTGGTCATAGTTGGACCCATCTACGAAACTTCTCTCATATTTCTGTGCAAAATAATTTGACAAAAAGCTCGTCTTTGCTAAGGCTCATTATATATAAGTGGCTTCAATCCAGTTATTTATTAATTAATTTATTTATTCCATTTATTTATTTATTTCAATATCTCATTTCTACTTATTCGAGATGAATGAATGCTGACCAATTGCAAACGAATGCCAGAATACCACACAGTGGCCAAAATAACGCAGACACACGCAAGGAATAACGGCAGACTGTTGTGTGGTAGAGCCCGCCCCGTGGTGTAGGGGTAGCGTGCCTGCCTCTTACCCGGAGGCCCCGGGTTCGATTCCCGGCCAGGCCAGGGATTTTTACCTGGACCTGAGGGCTGGTTCGAGGTCCACTCAGCCTACGTGATTAGAATTGAGGAGCTATCTGACGGTGAGATAGCGGCCCCGGTCTAGAAAGCCAAGAATAACGGCCGAGAGGACTCATCGTGCTGACCACACGACACCTCGTAATCTGCAGGCCTTCGGGCTGAGCAGCGGTCGTTTGGTAGGCCAAGGCCCTTCAAGGGCTGTAGTGCCATGGGGTTTGGTTTGTTTGGTTTGGTTGTGTGGTAGAAGACACTCACGTGATGTCGATGTTCTGAAAGATTCCGGAAGATTGCACCACTTACCGCGGAGATAAAGCCTATACTTCATTCAACACCGTTTTGTCCCCACCATCCCCTATACAGTTTTATCGAATACCAATTCATCTGATAACAATGTACCAACGTGTACAGTACTATAAATTTCCAGTTTCCGAGCTGTTCGATCTGTCCAGACTCATCCTGCTTATTGTGATCGTACAGTATGGAAAATTCGGTACAATAATTTGTTCAGCGAAGTTGAGTGTCTTTCCTCCAGTCACTCATTAGCTAAAGTGCTCGAGCAGGAAGGGTTGAACGAGTCCAGACTTCGAAATACTGAGGAACACCCATGTCTTTTAAATGGATTTGAACGAGTGTACAAGTCGTTTTGCACAACTCTAATGCAGACACTCCAGGTGAAATACTAGTACCGGTACTCTAAATGATTAAACGGAATGAAATTATTTCCCCATCCGATAGAAGGCCGTGGTTTACTCTGATTTGTGTAGTACATTTCATTATTTTACGAACATTAGCATTAACACAACAAGTATGGCTTCCGAAAGTTCACTATTTGGTTTGTAATTCAGGATCTGGCTGTATGAGTTTTTATCTAAAATTTTGAATTTCTGGTATTTGATTGATAATATTAAACTGTTTAGAGAAGTTACGAAAAAATCACAAGGAGCAAATTATTCTTTTCCACAGCTTTTCCGCCTCTGTGGCCGAGTGGCAAGTGCTAATTGTGTCGCACATGCGAAATTTTGCGGTAGGATGCCCTTGTTGCGGACGCCAAACTCCGGTGCAGGGGTGTATTCATTATTGAGTGCTTCTGCGGTGGTTTGAAATATGGTGCGTTGTGTAATTATGAGATTCAAATCAGCGAAATTGATAGAAAACTCATTTTCTTCTTGAATTAGACACACTTACGTAATATTCTTCAACTTAAACATCATTTGAAGATTCAGTAGTGCTCTTCAGTTGAGCTACCGGTACCCATGTGGGAGGAGACGGTAGAATTACACCCACGGTATTCCCTGCCTGTCGTAAGAGGGTACTAAAACGGGCCCCAGGGACTCTGAACTTGGGAGAGTGGCTTGGCGCCCACGAGGCCCTTAGCTGAGTCCTGGCATTGTTTCCACTTACCTGTGCCAGGCTCCTCACTTTCATCTATCCTATCCCATCTTCCTTGGTCAATTCACCTTCCTTTCCGATCCCGAAGCTATCTGAGCATTCGAGGTCTAGGGAGTCTCATTTTCATGTCCTTCGTGCCCCTTGTCTTTCTTTGGCCGATATCTTCATTTTTAGAAATGTCGGATCCATTCCATTTTTCTCTCTGGTTAGTGTTATATAGAGGATGGTTGCTTAGTTGTACTTCCTATTAAAAAGTAATCACCACCACCACCACCTTAGTTGGGCGTAACGAATAATAATAATAATAATAATAATAATAATAATAATAATAATAATATGGATGAGTGAATGGATAGAACCTAACTTGTCCGAAAAAGAAGCCTTTTCATCACGCATGAATAAAATGGAAATGGCTTACCATCTGACTAAAAATGTCTATAACAAAAGATCTATATCTCTGAATGCAAAAATCAAACACTATTGCACTGTTATCCGGCCAGAGGCTCTATATGCAGCGGAATGTCTCGCCATGAACAGAAAAGGCATGATGGAGAAATTGGAGGCCAAGGAAAGAAAGATTTTGAGAAAAATCTTAGGTCCAGTCAAAGACAACGGCGAGTTTAGGAGACGGCACAACCAGGAGTTGTACTCGCATGTGGAGAAAATAACTGATGTGATGCGAAAAATGAGGATTACTTTTTATGGACACATGGCCCGAATGAATTCAACACGGTTAACCAACCGCATTTTCACTTTCCTCCAAGAGAAAAAAGGCGAAGGGGGCATGGTTCAGTGAGGTACAGAAAGATCTGCAGGAGATTGGGATCTCATTTGAAGATATCCAAGAGCGTGTCCCACTTAAGAAAAAACTTCAAGAACATCAGAGTTTCCTACCAAAGCCGAAGATGAAAACTGGAAAGGCATGGACGGAAGAGCGAAAGGAGCTACACCGTATACGAGTGAAGGAATACTGGACAACATTAAAGCTCAAGGGAAACAGTTGAAATGACGTGGTCCTTAGTTGGCCGAAACGAAACAACAATAATAATAATAATAATAATAATAATAATAATAATAATAATAATAATAATAATAATAATTCTTTTAGCACTGCGTTTCACAGTCATCTAACGAGATACAATTGTTCCCCTTTTCCTTAGCAATGAAACGGATTATACTAGGTTAAGCTATTTCATAAGTCTTCTATTTTTAAAGGTATTCAGCATGCGAACAATTGTAATGATATAAGGTGTCTATATCTTTGACCACCCTTCAAAAAACTGACTACATAAACGTGGATCGAACCCAAAAACTTGAGGCCATGAGTCAGATACTCGACGCCTTTTGTTCAACATTATTGAACAGCTAGCCGCACTCCTCTTTATTATATCTAAAGGAAATAAGGAAATATCTGTAGATAATTTTGTAGTGCACATACACTGATCCACACAGGGATGCTTATAGATTAAATAATACTCTTATATCTTGGTTAATTATTCTATCCCACGACAAATAGACACTATTTTTAGGTTAGTTACTGTTAATCCTAACTGGGACACAAAAGAGTGAGATTGTGTAACATTATTTCATTTTATTTAACAAACTGTAGGAGATACGACGCAGCTTAAGCTATAAACAGTATGACTGGCCGTTCAATGAATATACCAGCCTGAAGCTAGTTTACGAGTAGAAATAAAATGTAAACATTATCTGAAATTGTGAAACTTTACAGTACTCATTTTTCTCCCCCGGAATACCAAGTATTAGTTATTGTACGTGTGTTTCAACCAGCCAAAACTCAGAATAAAATATTTTCATTATATTGTAGCATTTTCCCCCACTGTTTTCTCTTGCATTTAGTGACTTATTTGAGCTGAAGGATTAAGGACGTTTAGTACAATTAACCACCCAGCAAAGTTACGCTTTTAATGCTACCGGAGGCGGCAAGTTCGTAAGGTCATAGAGATATGCTCTTGCCCCCGCCCTCAATAAACATGTATACAGGGTATCTCATATAAACTCAGTCCGAACGCACGGTGTTTGCACTCTGCGCTACGGCAGCTGCCTCAGCCGAACTTACGCGCGGCCGCCCTGCTTTAGGCGTGTACACAATCTTATATAAAATATTGCCTTATAAAAGATGCTGAAAGTGTCTTCCTTAGTGTGTTATACAGACATTGTATCTGGTAACCACATTCTAGCTGATGCGAGTGAGTTCTGCCACTGTAATATTTCTGATTTCTTTCGTAATGTTTCCTTTCAGTTCCCCCAATGTTTGAGGATTTGTTTGGTGCACTTTTTCTTCCAGTTAACCCCAAAAGTAAAAATCACACACTGTTAGATCTGGAGAACGAGGGGGAAATAGACAAGTACTGATCACTCCGGATGCAAACAATTCGGAGATTGTAAGAAGGAACTCTTCTGCTGTATGAGCAGGGGCTGAATGTTGTTGAAACCACTCAGGCGATTTTTCTTCTTCCGTCACCTGATGAAAGAACGGCGTTAAAATATCACCTTGGTACCTCTCTGCATGTCGTCTCGTAAAAAATAGGCCCAGTTAGTCGTCTTACACTAACAGTACACCAAACACCAATCTTAATATCATAATGAGGGACTTCATAAACACCATTAGGATTTTTTGCACACCAATAGCGAGAGTTATGACTGTGCACACGACCATTAAAATGAAACCAGACCTCATCTGAAAACAACACAAGCTGTGGGTCTAATAAACGATCATTGTGATGCAAGATACCACTCTCAATATCTCACTCTTGTGGCTGGATCAGCGAGTTTTAAACAATGGGCCGATGTAAACCTGTACGGTTTAATGTGTAACGTCTTTGTAGCTCTATGTGCAGAAGAAACGGAAAGCCCTACTTATGCTAATTTTTTGAGTGATTTATTCGGTCTCTCTTTCTTAGCGTTTACCCCAACGTATGGGGTCCGCTGTTTTGCTACATCTCCTTCATTTCGTCCTATTGCTGACATCTTCAGGTTTAAAACCAACGTCGTGCATGTCGGCCTTGATATTGTCAGTTCACCGCTTTAAAAGCCTTCCACGTGGTCGTATTCCTCCCGGATCAACCTAATAATAATAATAATAATGTTATTTGTTTTACGTCCCACTAACTACTCGTTTACGGTTTTCGGAGACGCCGAGGTGCCGGAATTTTGTCCCGCAGGAGTTCTTTTACGTGCCACTAAATCTACCGACACGAGGCTGACGTATTTGAGCACCTTCAAATACCACCGGACTGAGCCAAGTTGGGGGTCAGAAGGCCAGCGCCTCAACCGTCTGAGCCACTCAGCCCGGCCGGATCAACTTGGAGAGCTGTTTTAGCAACTGAGCCGTATTGCTTTCTCATAAAGTGACCGTACCAGCGGAGACGCGCTTCCCTCACTTTCTCCACAACTGGAGCGACGCCAAGCCTTTGTCGAACATCTTCATTGAAGTAACAGCCTTCTGATGGCTGTGTGTTTTGATGAGTTATTAAATATTAACTGAGAAGGCCTAGACTTTATATAGACTTACTTTTGATTTAACCTGTGTGATATTAATGTGTTCATTCATTACAATACGATTGATAATATAGGTTTTGTAACATTTTGTTTTATGTTACATTTGCTTGATACTGAGCATATTAGAATCGAATAATATTGTGTAATCTTACAAAACCAAGTGGCCTATATTATAAAGTGTATAACAATAGAGCTCAAAAATCAATAAATATTTAAAAAATATTCTCAAGAAGTGAGGTTCATTTTGTCAACGACAATGAGGGCTAATCGCGGGAACATGTGGCTTGCCGTTCCAAGAATACATCCTTCCAATAACGAAGTCCGGTGTTCCATTGTACCACGGAGTAACACTTCCGATTATCCATGAGAATGCCACGTGATTAATAGTTAACTGTATTTATCGAGGTTTGCTTTAACTTTCCAAGAGCATATATCGACCTTTGCAAAATCCTAGTGATTTCAACCACTTATATTCACGGCAAATATCGACTTTGCAAAAGATGATTGCGGAGGATGGTGACCAATGTCAAACTGATAACATTAGCATACATAATTTCGAAACTTTTGTATTTATTGAGTTTTGAAAATAACGCTCCTCAATTTCATTAGCCCATCGGTTACAAAACCACATCTTCCGAACGGTACTGCCCCATTCCTTTCCGACACTACAAAAAATATCCCACCCTAAACAAAGAAAATCACCAGTCACCTTGTTCTGTGTGATGACATCATCAACGGCCCCCGGGGCTCTTAACATATGAGCGTAGGTTGACGACCACGGGGCCCTTAGCTGAGTCCTTGTATAGTTTCTATTTAGATGTACCAGGCTCCTAATCTATCCTATCCGACCTCCCGTGGTCAACTATTGTTCTTTTCCGACCCTGATGGTATTACGTTTACGAGGCCTAGGGAGTCTTTCTTTCTTCACGCCCTTCGTGCCCTTTGTCGTCCTTTGCCCAATATCTTCATTTTTAGAAGCGTCGGACCACTTCCATTTTTCCCTCTAGTGTTCGAAGTGTTGCCTAGTTGTATTTCCTCTTAAAACACCATCACCTGACATCAACAAAAAGCGTTGATTGGTCCTTTTAGTACTTCCTCTTTGCAAATATGTCATTACGTTACCTGTACTATGTTTCCTTTGCTTTCTATAAGTAACTTCAATTCCGTGTCATCAATTTTTGGAACGTAACACCCAGTATGAGACCAAATTTAAGGAGTTTTCCTCGCCAAAAATTTTGAAAAGTGCAATTTTCGACCTTTGAATATATAACTCCTTACTTAAAACTATGGTGTTTGAAATGTTATCTGATACAATATCACCACAATTTCGTCATTCATTTCATTCACTCTAAACGGTCGTGACATTTTAGGCATAAAACGCTGACCTATATTTGGATCCCAGCATGAAGTAATACAGTTCATAGGGAAATAGGATTCAGGAACATCCCGTATTCTATATTTTTTGGAATTTAATCCATTACTGAGCTGTTACCACTCTCTTCACGTAGAACGTGCGCAGCAAAGAAAGCACCACTCTCGGCAACAGTACGGACCTTTAGGTTAGTAATCCGCCCCGACATCTCCGACGTGCGTTCATACATTTTAATTTTAAAGCTCCTCTCGCTGCGTGCTTTGTATGGGAAACGCTACGGTGTGTAGTCTATGCATTAGGAAGAAAGACACTCGTGTTAATGTTATTCCGCCTTTGATAATTTAGTTCATCACTCAGAACTACGGTAGTTCAGCTGTCTAGATCATTTGAACTAGGGTTTGCTGATCTGTGAAGTGTTGTTCAGCTCCTTGGCTAAATGGTCAGCGTACTAGAGGGCCCCCGTTCGATTCTCAACCGAACCATTTGTTTTACGTCGCATAGACACAGATAGCTCCTATGGTGACGATGGATAGGAAAGAGTTAGGAGTGGGAAAGAAGAAGCTGTAGCCTTAACTAAGGCACAGCCCCAGCATTTGCCTGGTGTGAAAATGGGAAACCACGGAAAGCCATATTCAGGGCTGCCGGCAGTGGGTTTCGAACCCCTAGGATTTTAACTGCGTATGGTTAATTCCTGTGGCTTGGGGACCGTGTGTCTGTATTCGTTATAATACACCACCATTCTTCTACACACAACACATTAACTACTACCACAGAAACTCGCAATAGTGAATAAATCCCTCCACGTAAGGTTGGCGTCAGGAAGGACATCCATTCGTAATACTGGTTCAAATACGCATCAAGTGACTACTCCAATAAATAGGGAAAGAAGAAGTAGAAGCAGAAGAAGCTGTGAGGTGCTTCTAATGAAATCCACTGAGGTCGATAACATTACGACTTTACGTTGCTGGCGTAGACTTCCTCTTAAAACAATAATCACCACCACTCCTCGAACATTACAAATTTCTGTGAGGCAGAATTCCGATATCCTGGCATCACATAAAAGGCTTGCTAACTTAAGGGACGTTAAACAAGTAACATCGCTCCTACTACTACTACTGATGATGATAGTCTCATCTACTATGTGCAGATATTTTGTTTTCACGCCATTTAGGCTGCATGCGTGTCAATTCCAACGTTTCGTCTTACTCCCTCAGATGGCAGAGAAACTAGAACTGTGTTGGCTATCAAAGGCTGAGATTTTAATTAACCGTGTCGGGTAAACACCAAGTATGTCATTAGAGATCTTTAACATGCTGGTATCGTACTACATGGAGAGTCGAATGGTATCTTTCCACTCTTCAAAAATCCTGACTACCTCTACTGAATTTGAACCAGAGATCTTGGGAATCGAAGGCCGACACTGATCCACAGATGGAGCTATTTTAATGTTGAACACATTTCCCAGCAGACAAAGTAGGGGTCTCCATACTACGAACCACGTAAAATTAAGCAACTTCCTCAACTGTACCAAAAGTCAAAGGGCTAAACGCCCGAAAAAGTTTCAAATCGTGAGCCTAAAATAGCTCTATCAAACTTAAAAAATTATAAATGGAAAGTCTCCTCCGGCCTAAATGCACTTACGGAAATACAGCCTAAAATCACTTGTTTCTTTTTTTTTTTTTTTTTTTTTGTAGCTTTACGTCGCACCGACACAGATAGGTCTTATAGCAACGATGGAATAGGAAAGGCCTAGGAGTTGAAAGGAAGCGGTCGTGGCTTTAATTAAAGTACAACCCCAGCATTCGCATAGTGTGAAAATGGGAAACCACGGAAACCATCTTCAGGGCTGCCGACAGTCTGATTCGAACCCACTATCTCCCAGGTGCAAGTTCATAGCCGCGCGCCCTTAGCCGCACGGCCAACTCGCCCGGTCACTTGTTTCCTTACTCGTATTATTTTTGATTCAAAAATTCAAACTGCTGATCTAATCGACCGGAGAGGGTTGAGTTTCCACTGAACAATCATCAGTCTATCGCGAGTCATCACTGACTCACACTAGCGCTCATAGTAGTAGAAAAGTCCGACTCGTTGGCTGAACGGTCAGCGTACTGACCTTCGGTTCAGAGGATCCCGGGTTCGATTCCCGGCCGGGTCGGGGATTTTAACCTCAATTGGTTAATTCCAATGGCTCAGGGGATGAGGTTTGTGGCGTATTCAACATTAGAAATCATCCTATGTAGGGTCCTACGCCATTATTATTAGTAGTAGAAAAGACAAATTGGCAATCTAAGCGAGCGGATAGGGTTGAGTTTCCAGTGAACAATCACCAGTCTATCGCGAGTCATCACTGACTCACACTAGCGCTCATAGTAGTAGAAAAGACAAATTGCCAATCTACCGGATATGGCATCATGCCGGCACATCGTAAGAAACGTTTAGTGTATAGTTTGCATTTGGAAAAGTGGACAAAACAACGACAATTACAAATGCACCAACAATAAGATTCAGTAATGAACCGGCTTCCAGTCGGCAATCAGACGAACGAACTGGCGTTTAATCAACGTGAAGATCGTGCATGTACGTTGTTCGTGTTTCCACGAATATATTGTAGTGATTCATTTAAATCGCGATTATGATGATTGCCCTAATTACATTACATCACTTATTTTAGTTTCATACATTTTTATGTTATGCTTTAATCGTTTCTTTCGAGTCACCCTCTGCAACCTAGCTCCTCCGTGATTCACTTCAGACTGTAGGGCAAGTTCAAGGTTTTTCTGTCCGTGTCATTTTGACGTCAGCGGGAACTTGCTTTGTTATTGGCTGTGAGTGATGCAATGTAACCCTACGCAGTTATTATTTCATGTTTTGCAGTATAATTTACTTTTTCTATTACTTATTATTGAGTTTCTATTCTCTTAAGACTTATACAAGATTTTTCCTGTTATTTTTTATTTATCGGTTTGTAATTTAAAATGAGTATTTTTCAGTGCTATGTTATTCTGTGTTATTCACCGCGCATTACCATCATTATATGAACTGCGCCTGATCTGATCAGGATAACTTGTGCTGATCCAGCCCTCACCGGAACTCTGAAGTTTGAGCTACTTAACCAACATTAACGGGCTGACCAAGCCCATGTCAGGACTCTGAACCAAGGACAACTTGGGCTGATCGAGTCCTCGACGGAACTCTGCAATTCGAGCTACTCAAGCAACATCAATGGGGCTGACCAAGCCCATGTCAGGACTCTGTACCAAGGACAACTTGGGCTGATTGAGCCCTCGTCGGAACTCGGCAGTTCGAGCTACTCAAGCAACATCAATGGGGCTGACCAAGCCCATGTCAGGACTCTGTACCAAGGACAACTTGGGCTGATTGAGCCCTCGTCGGAACTCGGCAGTTCGAGCTACTCAACCCACATCAACAAGGCTGACCAAGCCCATGCCAAGGACAACCTGGGCTGACTTAGTCCACACTAACACGAACAGTATCTCGCCGATACTTCAGCGATGGTCAGACTTAGCTTGCTTTCCAGTTTTCCGTATCGAACAGCTGTGCATGGACCTCGTTGCATAGGTCGGCCACGCGTCATGCAGCCGACGTTCAAGTCAACATGAACCGACTTCCTAGACAAGCAACTCTTATCCTTTCTTAACTTTAAAGGCGTCCTGCTCCATGGCTAAATGGTTAGGGTACTGCCCTTTGGCCACAGGAGTCCCCGGTTCGATTGCCGTCGGGGTCAGGAATTTTAACCATCATTGGTTAATTTCGCTGACACAGGGGCTGGATGTATGTGTCGTCTTCATCATCATTTCATCCTCATCACGACGCGCAGGTCGCCTACGGGAGTCAATTCAAAAGACCTGCATCTGGCGAGCCGAACTTATCCTCGGACACTTCCGGCACTAAAAGCCATAGGCCTACGCCATTTCAACTTTAAAGGCTAAAACGATTGTAAGCCATCTCAAAGTTTGTATACGATCAATATAATGGTCACTAATAACTCCAAATTTTTTATGCAGCTTTGCTACCTCTTTGCTGCCCGGCTCCATGGCTAAATGGTTAGCGTGCTGGTCTTTGGTCACAGGGGTCCTGGGTTCGATTCCCGGCAGGGTGGGGAATCTTAACCATAATTGGTTAATTTCGCTGGCACTTGGGCTTGGTGTATGTGTCGTCTTCATCGTCAGTTCATCCTCATCACGACGCGCAGGTCGCCCACGGCCGTCAAATCAAAAGACCTACATCTGGCGAGCCGAACTTATCCTCGGACACTCCCGGCACTAAAAGCCATACGCCATTCCATTCCATACCTTTTTGCTGAGTCTTAATTTAGTTAAGAGGCTGTGCCTCTAATTTGGAGACTTTAGTACTTTCTTAGGGCACTGCCCCATTTCATATTCTTAGTAACTCTTTTAAATATTGTTATATTGAGTCTGGTAAGTTATGATTTATCCTTTAAGCCGTTTAAATGTTGGTTATTCGCCTTTTATGGCGTCATGTAAAATTTACCCGCAGTTCTACTTCTTTATTCATGTCAATTATTTATGATTATCTTTCAGGACCTTTATAAACTTAATACTGATACTCACTACTCATATTTACAAGTATCAAATTCAATAAAAGTACGCTTTTGTAAATCTGTGGTTCCAAACCTCTCTTTCCCTATTTCAGTGAACCTTCACTCTTTTCCCAGTGGTAGGGATTTCGATCCTTACCTCAATCATCCTCCACACGCACTGCAAACCTTGCATTCGATGATTAAGAGGTAAGGTAAGGTAAGGGTGTATTCTGCCCGAAGAAAGGTCCGAACCTCCGCAGAGGTGTGCCTGAGCCGGAGTTTACGTACGGTAGGGAGGCCAGTTCCTTTCCGCTCCTCCATTCCCTTACACCCCCACCAACAGCGCGTTGCAACCCATCCAAATCCTGACCACGCCCAATGTTGCTTAACTTCGGAGATCTCACGGGATCCGTTGGCGATGATTAAGAAAAGGACTGTAATGTATAGAAATAAATAAAGAGTAAGTATATTATCATACTTTATTATATTTTATTTACCTAAAATTCGTAGCTCATATCCCTAGGATGTTTTCAGCATTGAGTTGCTTGCCTGAACGGCTAGAGCTGTGGATTTTTTATTTTATGTGCTCGCTATTTGTTGTATGTCACATCGACACAGATCTCATGGCGTTGAGGGGATAGGACAGGTCAGGACTGGGAAGAAAGCGACGTTGTATTAATTAAGGTACAGCCCCAACATTTTCCTGAGGTGGAAGTGGAAAACCACAAGAACAATCTTACGGGCTGCCGAGAGTGAGAATGAACCATCTATTATTATTATTATTATTATTATTATTATTATTATTATTATTATTATTATTATTATTATTATTATTATTATTATTATTATTATTATAGCATTTTAATCAGTTTGGTTGACAGTAGACTATACCTTTTCGTTTCGTACATTTTGGACTGTGTTAACGGGTCGAAATAGCCCATTACTACTCACAACCTTTCTTTTTTTTTCATCTTTCTTAACCTGTTTACCCTCCAGGGTTGGTTTCTCCGTCGGACTCAGTGAGGGATTCCACCTTTACCGCCTCAAGGGTAGTGTCCTGAAGCTTGAGATTTTTGGGTCGGGGATAGAAATGGGTGGAGGACCAGTACCTCGCCCAGGCGGCCTCATCTGCTATACTGAACAGGGGCCTTGTGGTAGGATGGGAAGATTGGAACGGATAGGTAGGGAAGACGGAAGGAAACGGCCGTGGCCTTACTTTAGTTACCATCCTGGCATTTGCCTGGAGGAGAAGTGGGAAACCACGAAAACCACTTCGAGGTTGGCTGAGGTGGAAATCGAACCCATCTCTACTTTGTTGACCTCCCGAGGCTGAGTGGACGACGGTCCAGCCCTCATACTACTTTCAAATTTCGTGATAGGGCCGGAAATCGAACCCGGGCCTCCGAGGGTGGCAGCTAATAACGCTAACCACTACACCACAAAGGCAGACACTACTCACAACCGTTCTGAAAAATCACAAGGAATGTTTGTTACAGAATTAATGTGAAGTTACGAGATATGAAGCATGCAGTATAATCCTCTCTATAGCTAAGTCGCTTGCCACATCCCCAGAGAAATGATGACGAAAGGGGCTATTCAAATATTTAGTTGTATTTGTTGAAGAATCTTTTGTGAGGGTTTAGGCCATTAAAATGACGCTCTGAAGTGTGTGATTGTATATTGACAAATGATTCCGGTCTAATATCGAGAAGCTGTGACCTTTCAGAGGTCATCTGGCACGTTCTGTCTAACCGGCTCGTATTCCCCGCAGTGCACCACATGCTTCTCCTAATGATGCTACCAAGTGAGCCATGAAGAGCCTGAATAGTAGGCGAGAATACAGACGGAACGTGTCTAGGTTATCGGTCAGGTTGGAATTGTTGAACAAATATTCATCACGGCAATATTTGACAGCACACGTTGACAGTCACAGGGCCGGAAGGGGCTAGACACACAATAACAGCTAATGGGCGTGAGCTTCAGATTATTGCTTCCAGCTCAGACGAAAACGATGCATAATATTAGGGAAACGAGCCAGACTGTAGCAGCTGGATGCTGCTTAAAAATGATCTAAACGTGAGGTGATTCTGAAACTTTTTTGTTCAATAGACGTGACGAGATAGAGTAAGTCTATAGCCTAGGGCAGGGACGGCGAACACGATTTCGATGGCACACGATATGCACACATTAACGTCTTTATGTACGTTTTGTACTATAGGCTATACATATCTCTTGCATCTGTAGTCATAGTGTTTCATGTTTAAGAAGTAATTACGAAACCTAAGTTCTATTTCCATTCGGAAGTACATTAAGGCAACATTGCAACACTAACAAGTTACATAAATTTCAGATACGGCCGGCGATCCATTCTCTCATCAACATCAGTCAATCAATGAAGTTTGGCTTGTATGTGGTCGCCAACAGTGCGTAATTTTTCTTTGTGTGTAACTGTTCATTGTTTTGAATTTTTTTAAGACAAACAGTTGTCAAGAGATTATCCCAATTTCGAGATTTGGAGAAATTATCACACTTCAAAACCTCGTATTGCAAAAATGAATTATATTACGGTCTTTTGATTTTTGTTGTTGGATATTGACAGTTCAGAAATGTCGTTGACTGAATATCAAGAAAGTAGTACATGGGTGAACAAATTCGTACAGCCTGGTGAAGCATTGATGAAAATCAAGTGTGCTGTTGATGGTGAATACTCTCTCCAGAAGCTGGTGAATTTAATAGGTACTAAAAGATTGGAACAGCCTCCCACAAAAGTTTTCGGCCATGAGGAAACTTGCTACAGCACCACTTACCCATACGCCTGCGAGCAGCTATTTGCTACAATGAACGTTGTGAAGCGAACAGAATCCGTTTTGGTTCAGACCGAAGCGCCTCTTGTGTGTTATTGAATTCAACAAGTTAAGAACCTTACATACATGACATGGCTACTAAAATTCAGCAACAAGTTTCACAATAAAGTCGTGAACGAGATTTTACTTAAAGTCCTTTAGCAATATTAGTATTTTTTATTTTTATATCTAATAATACTTAATGACGAAGTGTGTTACAATGGGCGCTTATTATTATTTTTTTACAAATAGTGTTATGTATTCTTAGAGTTTACATGTTTAAACATGTATTTTTGTGGTATTGGCAAAATGAGACCACGGAACGTGCAATCAAATGTATTATTTTACAATATATATGTAATAATATTTTGAAAATGAAAATCCAAAGCCTCTTTCCAGTCATTCGACCGGGTCAGAAATGGAGATTGAAGCCCCCTTCTAGCGGCGAGGATAGGAATTGTGCTGACTGCCGAAGCCTGTCGCACTCCTCTGGGGCAATGATTAGTGAATAACAGATGCAATGAAATGATACTGGAGAGTGTTGCTGGAATGAATTATGACAGGGAAAACCAGAGTACCCGGAGAAAAACCTGTCCCGCCTCCGCTTTGTCCAGCACAAATCTCACATGGAGTGACCGGGATTTGAACCACGGAATCCAGCGGTGAGAGGCCGACGCGCTGCCGCCTGGGCCACGGAGGCTCCACATGTTATAACATGTTACGAAACATAATTTGGAATTGGGGATGGAAGTCGTGGTTGGTGGTGTGGGGGCGAGGGGCGTTGTAGCCATTACAATGGAAAATAACAAGTGGCACAGTACACAGTTGAGAATAATAAACCAGACTTAAAATGGCACTCTAGTTGGAAAAGGTTCGCCATCCCTGGCCTAGGGAGAAGAGGTGGTGATTTTAATTATGATATTTTTCAATCTCGACTAAGCTGCATTCAGCGCCGTCGCCCAGGTGGCAGATTCCATATCAATCATTCACCATTATCTTCTTTAATTATTTCAAAGAATTTGTAAATTTATCAAGCATTTTCGTTGGTAAATTTTTCCAGTCCTTCCTAAAAACGAATATTTGCCCAAGTATGTCGGGTTGAATCCCAACTTTGTCTTGATATTACGACTTGTCCTACTTTTGAAAACTCTACTCGAGCTTATTTGTCCATTAATGTCATTTCAAGCCAACACGCTGCAGTTCACAAGTGCATTTCGTTAGTTATCGAAATGCATAATATGTCCTTCACATTCAATGCCATCTTTCCACTGACTTCTCGAAACATACCGCTTAGTCGATCAGTTCATATCCTTATTTCTAAGTCGTGCCAACCCAAATTTTGCAACATTTTCGTGACATTAGTCATTTGTAGGAAATCACCCAGAAAAACTCGTGCTGCTCTCCTTTGGACCTTTTCCAGTTGTCGAATCATGCAATCCTGGTGAGGGTCCCATACACTGGAACTATCCTCTAATGTGATATTACCAGAGACTTACACGCCTTCTCCTTTACATCTTTAATTCCATCCCTGAATACTCTCATAACTAGGGTTGCCATACGTCCCGGAAAAACCGGGATTGTTCCGGATTAGAGTGGTATAAATAATGTCCCGTCCAGCTGACTGAAAGTCCCAAATTTTTAAAAGGTAATCCCTTTACTCCTAAATGATATACAGTTTAAACACCGACCCAATCTCTTAAAACTTCGAGTAAATTGAATGATTGAGACTCAAGAAGTATCCATTAAATTTTACTTTATCGTTCTTATCCATGAAGTAGTCAAAGTAAACTATCAAATTATCGCTTCTTTTTACGTACTTCCGGTGTTACAGATTGTTTTTTATTAGAACACTAGAAAGAATCTTGTTCTATGTTTGAAGAAGAAGAATCTATAGGAATCGATTAAATTCAGTGTGATATTCTGACTGAGTGAATATTTAACATTTTTAAACATGGCATCGAAACGGAAAACGAAATTTAAAGATGAATACACCAAATATTTTCCTTCAATAAAACGAGGTAGAAGTGAATATGAGGCGGAATGTAAACTATGCAAGTAAGTTTCTTTTATTTTTTATATAAGAAATAGAACAAATGAATGATGAAAGAATTTCATTTACGGTTTACCGTTTACCTGAAGTCAGACTTGGTAATTAAAAAAATGTTTTTATTTACAGTTGCTATTTTTCGATTGCACATGGGGGGGGGGGGGGGAGTGACATAAAAAATCACGTAGGTACAGTGGAGCACAGGAGTTCTGCGTCCTCCAGTAAGCAACTGACGAATTATTTCAGTAACAATAAGTCAGAAGAAAGAAAAGTAGCTGCTGCCGAGGCAACGTTTGCTTTTCATTCAGTACGGCACCATCACTCATACAACTCCACAACGTGTACGAGCAAGTTATTCCCAACTATGTTCAACGATTCGAAAATTGCAAAAACATTTTCCATTGCAAAGACTAAAACTGAATCAGTAGTAAATAATGTAATTTCGCCTTTAATACAAGCGGAAGTGAAGGAAAATATTTCCAAGTATGATTTTGTTAGCATTAGTACAGATGCTAGCAATCATAAGCATCATAAGATTTTTCCTGTAATTGTGCAACATTTTGACAAAGAGGAACGCATCCAGTCGAAACTATTAGATCTTGTTGAGTGTAGCAATGAAAATTCTGACACAATTTCTGAATTAATTCATAATGTTATAGGACACAATAACATCAGTGAGAAAATTAGTGCATATGGGGGCGATAATAAAAATACAAATTTTGGGGGTCTGGCTAGGAAAGGTGAAAACAATGTTTTCACAAAATTGAAGTCCAAATTAAGTAGACCGATTGTGGGGGCTGGGTGTCCAGCCCATATTTTACATAATGCCCTACAAATTGGTGCTGACTGTCTCCCTGTAGATATTCAGGCTTTAATAGTGAAAGTGTACAATTACCTTTCTATATACACTGTTAGAGGTGCATCACTCATGGAGTTTTGTGAATTTCTTAATATTACATATCAAGACCTCCAAAGACATGTAAAAACAAGATGGTTAAGTTTATTTCCGGCAATTGAAATATTTTCACGTATGTTTCAACCATTCAAATCTTATTTCATGTCACAAGACAAATGTCGAGTTTTCTTGAAGTCTTTTTTCTCAAATGAAGTTGGTGAGACTTATTTCTGGTTTCTCATAGCACAGATTAATCTGTTTCAGAAGTCTATTGCCAGGATTGAAGCGAAAGAGATTTCATAAATGAGGTTAGGATGGTACTACAGGAAGTAATTGACACTTTAACAGAAAGACAATAATGCAGGTTTTTATGAGTTCAAAAGTGAAGGATTTCCTACCTGACCTACCAAAAGCACAATGTCAGATGTTACAAGATGAATGTATGTCATTTTATGAAACAAATATAGAATATCTGTCGAAACGGAGTGAGTCTGTGTCACAATTGCAACATTTTGATTGGTTGCTTCTACAGATAACAATTACATGGGGTCAGGTAGAATATTCTTTCAGATAGCTATATGAGCATAGTAACTGTAAATTGAATGAGAGCATTTGGTTTGATCAGTGGTTTCTTAGCTAGCAAGAAGTGGGTACCGTTCTTTAAAAGCTGTATGTCAGACGAGCAAGCTCCGAATTGCTGAAAATAGCCGTTTTACTTCTCTCTTCCTGTACACAATGCTAATGTAGAGAGAGTGTTCTCACTAATGAATGCTCACTGGACTGAAGAGAGAAATAGGTTACATTTGTTATCAATTAGGGCCATTCTTGGCATACAATATAATATAGCAAATGTAAGTTGTTCGGAATTCTATACATTAACCACCAGTGTCAAAATGTTGAAATACCTTGACTCTGTACCGTCATCACAGAAGTACAACTGCCATAATAAAACATAACTTGTAATATAGCGTAAAGAGTTTCACATTAAAAGTATGCCAAATAGTAGCCTACATTTGAAGTGATTTGCTAATATGTATTTGTCCCGATTTCGTGGCAGACAATTTATTATGGCAACCCTAGTCATACATGACCGTTTTGCTTTCCCAAGTAGACAGAATCGTCGCTGCATTCTCTATTGCGTACTCTTTTCTTTTACGGTGATATAATTACTGGCTTTAAAATCTAAATACATGCTTACAATTGTTTTCCATTGTGAAGTTTCCCGTCGAATAGGTAGGCAAATATAACCTTGTTTTTATTTAAAAAATACAATTATATATTTCGATAGCAAGTAAGGAAGAAAGAAAGAAAGAAAGGAAGGAAGGAAGGAAGGAAGGAAGGAAGGAAGGAAATGGAAGGGAGAATTAAAGAAAAAAGAGAAGGAAAGAAGGTGAAGAAGGAAGGGAGTGAAGAAAAAGAAGAAGAAAAGAAAGGGAAGAAAGAAATGGAAGGAAGAGAGTAAGGAATGGAGGAAGGAAGGTAAAAATTAATAAAGGAGGGAAAAGAAAAGAGGATGGGGAAGAGCACGGAGAGAAATAAATAAATCTATATATATATAAAATAACTTGTCCTGACTGACTGATTCATCATCGCCGAGCCAAAACTACTGGACATAAAGAGATGAAATTTTGCGGATATATTCATATTAAGACGTAGGTGCTCGCTAAGAGAGGATTTTGGGATATTCCTTCGCTAAGGGGGTGAAAACGGGGGTGAAATTTTAAAATGAGTTGCTCTATATCTCAAAACTTTAAAAGTTTACAGATGTAAAAATTGGTATTTAGAATCATCTTTAAAAATAAGGAAACACGTATTTTTTTGTTTTCAGAAAATCCCAATAGGAGGGGTGAAAAAGGGTGAAAATGGGGAAAATGGGTTGAATGCCTTTAATCAGGATACCGGTACCTATATCTCAGAAACTGAAGATATTACAGACCTGAAAATTGGTACGTTTGATCTCTTTTAAAAATAAAGAAACACGTATTTTTTTGTTTTTGGAAAATCCAATTAATGGGAGGGTGAAAAGGGGGTGAATTTTTAAAATGAGTGAATCTATATCTCCAAACTTTTAAAGTTTGCAGCTGTAAAAATTGGTATTTAGAACCTTCCTTAAAAATAAAGGAACACGTATTTTTTTGTTTTCAGAAAATCGCAATAGGAGGGATGAAAAAGGGTGAAAATGTGGGGAAATGGGTTGAATGCCTTTAATCAGGATACCGGTACTTATATCTCAGAAACTGAAGATGTTACAGACCTGAAACTTGGTACTTTTGATCTCTATTAAAAATAAAGAAACACGTATTTTTTTGTTTTTGGAAAATCCAATTAATGGGAGGGTGAAAAGGGGGCGAATTTTTAAAATGAGTGAATTTATATCTCCAAACTTTTAAAGTTTGCAGATGTAAAAATTGATATTTAGAATCTTCATTAAGAATAAAGAAACACGTATTTTTTGGTTTTTTGAAAATCGCAATAGGAATCGTAAAAATGGGTGAAAAAGGGGTTGAATGCCTTTAATGAGGCTACTTATATCTCAGAACCTGAAGATATTACAGACCTGAAAATTGATGTTTGGGATCTCTTTAAAAAATAAAGAATCACGTATTTTTTTGTTTTTCGAAAATCCAATTAATGGGGGGGGGGTGAAAAGGGGGTGATTTTTTAAAATGAGTGTATCTATATCTCAAAACTTTTAAAGTGTATGGATGTAAAAATTGGTATTTAGAATCTCCTTTAAAAATAAAGAAACGCGTAATCTTTTGTTCTCGGAAAATCCCAATAGGAAGGGTGTAAAAGGGTGAATAATGGGTTGAATGCCTTTAATGAGGCTTCTTATATTTCAGAACCTGAAGATATTACAGACCTGAAAATTGGTATGTGGTATCTACTTTAAAAGTAAAGAAACACGTATTTTTTCGCTTTTTGAAGATATAAATATTGGGGGTTGAAAGTGGGGGGTGAATTTTTAGAAATGAGTGTGTTTACATCTTAAAACTTAAAAATTTACAGCTGTAAAAATTGGTAGTTAGAATCTCCTCTAAAAATAAAGGAACACGTATTTTTTTGTTTCCTGTAAATCCCAATAGGAGGGGTGTAAAAGGGTGAAAAATGGGTTGAATGCCTTTAATGAGGATACTTATATTTCAGAACCTGAAGATATTACAGAACCGAAAATTTGTATATGGGACCTCCTTTAAAAATAAAGAAACACGTATTTTTTAGTTTTTGGAAATCCAATTAATGGCGGTTAAACAGGAGTGACAAATTGGGTGAATTTTTTGAAAGACTATATCTACAGAATATCTTGGAAACGTAAAATGTTACAGACGTAAAAAGTGGGTGTTTGGAATCTCCTGTAAATGTAAAGAAACATAGGTGATTTGTTTTTGGAAATCCACCTAAGGGGAACTCAAAAGTGGTGAAATTTTAAAATGAGAATTTTTACAGTATATCTAAAAAAACTTAACATGTTACAGAAGTGAAAAATGGTATTTTTTATCTCTATTAAACATAACGAACCGTGTATTTTTATTTTTCGGAAATACCACTTGGGTGGTGGGGGGTGGGTAAGAGTGACTGAAAATGGTGTTGAATTCTTTTAATTAGGCTACTGATATCTCAAAAATGAAGATGTTACAGACGTGAAATTCGATATTTGCAATCTGCTTTAAAAGTAAAGAAACACGTATTCTCGCAAAATCCAATGAGGGGGGGGGGGGGTGAAAGTATTGAAAATTTAATTGACTTAATTGTATGAGAATGCAAACATCTAATAAAAACTAAAGTTGTTACAGACGTGAAAATTCGTATTTAGATCTCCTTTAAAAACAAAGAAAAACGCGTTTCGGTGGGGAAACCATCTTGGAGGGTGGGAGTGTAAAGGAGTTGAATTCCTTTCATGACGACACATAAATCAAAAGCTGAAGAAGTTAGAGTCGTGATAATTGGTATTTAGAAGATCTTTTACTATTAAAGAAGCAAGTATTTTTTGCGGGAAAATTCACTTACGGGTGGGGGGGAGTAGTGTGAGATGAAGTGAAAAAAATAAATTATTTTTATGGGGATACTTATATCTCAAAACTGACGGCAATAGACGTGAACATTGGTGTTTGGAATCTCCTTTAAACATAAAGAAACAAGCCTTCTTTTAATTTTTTTTTTTTGGGGGGGGGGTTTGCCGGTAAATAAACTTAACGGCGGTGGGGTGTAGAAGGAGGTGAACCCATTGATTTTACTGTTCTTAATGTACTTATAAGTATCCTCCTTTGCTAAGGCGGCAGCGCGCGGGCCTCTCTCACAGCTGGGTTCCGTGGTTCAAATCCCGGTCACTCCATGTGACATTCGTGCTGGAAAAAACGGAGGTGGGACAGGTTTTTCTCCGGATACTCCGGTTTTCCCTGTCATCAGCCTTTCCAGCAACACATAATAGTAATAATAATAATAATAATAATAATAATAATAATAATAATAATAATAATGTTCCGGACCGTCGTCAAATGTGCGGATCGCGCTGGAAACGGCTCCTGGACGGGTAATGACTAAGAATGCAGTCCGGCCGCGGGTTCAGTGCCGCCAAAGCACCCAATATGACACCACGCCGGATCTCCTGAAGGATTTTATACATATTAAAATGATTATAGGAAAAGATGGCAAAGATTTACGGAGCCAACTGACCGGGAGGAATACCTGAGCCTAGCCCGGGAAGTACGAAATCGATTGCTGGAAAGGAAGATTGAAAAATGGGAGGAAACGTGCCGTAATCTAATAGAAAACGAGTCAGATCGGGAATTTTGGTGGATTCTCACAGAAAACGAGTCAGATCGCGAATTTCGGCGGATTATATATCTAAAACAATAAGCATTCAATTATAAATTTCAGTACAATACCGTAGCGAAGCACGGGTATCTTGCTAGTAAATAAATAAATAAATAAACAAGGGACGAGAGAAAGGAAAAGAAAGAAAGAAAGAAAGAAAGAAAGAAAGAAAGAAGACAATAAGATAAAATATTTCAACCTCGCAAAGTTACGTATTCCCTTCTCTTACACTTAACCACTTTTAACCTAACACCAATAACAACTACATATACATAATCCGAATTACAATAATAATAATAATAATAATAATAATAATAATAATAATAATAATAATAATAATAACCTATTGATACTCAAACAGAATCGTATCATTTATGCGCACGTATCGTACATACACATATTAAATTAATCATAACGTAAATGACGGGAATTAAAAATAATTTACCTAAGGCAAGTAAATTTACCATTAAAAGAACATTAAAAAAAATACCGAAATATCGCCTTCAGTACTGAGGTGAAGGGAAATTCAACAGAAAAAAGTCCATAAACGGCAGAAGGAAATGAAGAAGCGGAAGGAGGAGGAAGAATTCTGAGGTTGCAACTAGATGATTAATTCCTTTTCCTAGTAATTCTTCACCGATATGTTAAAAAGGTGAGTAGCTAAGGGATGTAAGTATTAATATCCCTGGCCTGGGGACTGGGTGTTTGTGTCGTCCTTAACCTTCCTCTCCTCACATTCAACAATCTACACTTCCGCAATTACAATTACACGCAGGGTCATATCAAATGGTGTAAGTAGTGGCAAAATATCTACAGAGGTCGACGCCATGAACACATATTTTCTTTTTGTATATAAGTAAGTAGATGGGATTTTCATGCTTCTGCTGCTTGGTTTCGTACGTGAATACAGTTAGAACACATACAAACTGAAGAACAAGCAGAACAGACATAAAAAACAACTATAAAACACTGACTTCCGTACGGAATGACTCGAAGCGAGAGGAAGAACAGCATTTGTTCTTACAAACGTCAAGGCCGTCCTGCGGAATGGCGTACTAAATCACTACCCGGGGACACAGTGTGTTGGTGTCCACATGAGGTCTTTTTAACGTCCACAGTTCACCTCGTAACTCTGCTTTCGCACTTCTGAGAGAGAGAGAGAAATAGAAACATTACAAAGACAACAGGATTAAATATCCTTGTCTCGCACTACTCTCACTATAATTAGAAACCAAATTTATCAGCTAAATACATGTTCCTTTTTAATTAATTAGTTGATTAATTTAAATGCCATGATAAACTCTGTCACACCTTCACGGACGATTTGATCGGTTGATGATAGTACATGTGAATGGATATTCCGCGGAAATTCGTATTTTAATTGTTAATGTAGAAAGGCACATTTAACTCGTAACTATATACATTTTGCTTGCCCCGTGACTGTCAGCGGCTAATTACTGGTGATCAATTAATAAACTATCTGTCCGGCTCCATGGATAAATGGTTAGCTTGCTGCCCTTTGGTCACAGGGGTCCCGGGTTCGATTCCCGGCATGGTCGTGAATTTTAACCATCATTCCCTGGCACGGGGGCTGCTTGTACGTGTTGTCTTTATCATCATTTCATCCTCATCAAATCAAAAGACCTGCACCTGGCGAGCCAAACCCGTCCTGGGAACTCCCGGAACGAAAAGCCTACGTCATTTCATTTCAATAAACTATCTGTAACCAATTGGGTATAACAGAGAAAATAAGAAATCGATGCTTGTTGTGCAGTAACATTAGAAGACATTACTATTTGATTGCACGATACCGTAGCTGCACACGAAATAAGTTTCGTATACGAGCAAGTCTGTGTGCCGCAGCGTGTGAGAGGGGAGGAACGTCCACTTCGCTACTTGCTACGGAAGTGTTCACGTCGGCTCCTCGTAATTGTAACTGTAATGTGAGTTAAGATCTCAAGTAGGCAGCACAGCAGACGTTAACCCCTCCTATCCCCTCCGAGCGTATTCCTCCGCGCAGGTTGGTACCATCAGGAATTAATCCACTTCTACAAAGATGGATTGTCTTCAGAAACTCATGGTATTGCTAAAATTGCATTCGTTACGCTTAGTAAGTATTCAAATAAGAAAGCTGGATGCAAAACAATCTGTCAAATCAGAGCATTATCTGGTGAAAAACTGAAGTGGAAGAGGAATTCCCCGAGCAAATTAGCAACACGGTTCGGGTCGCGTAACTGTGAGGTTGCATTAAGAATACGATGGGTTCGAATTTAACCATCGGTAGTCCTCAGAATGGTTTTCGGTGGTTTCTCATTTTCACACCAGGTACATAGTAAGGATGAGGCTACGACCTTTGCCTAGCCAAAACTTACCCTTCCCAGTCTTGAATCGCCGAACACCTCCGATATGATAGAGTGACGTTAAACTAATAGAAAGAAAAAGCACAGTGCGATGTTACCCGAGTTCAGATAGTAGAAGGGGAGGGGGGGTCGGTAGTATGGTCGTAACTTCCACGTTCTTTGAGGAATTTCTATTATCATTGTCAGAAGCAGACCTTCCATGCTCTGATGAAGGCCAATGTAATTTGGCGGAAAGATCGGCTTTGTTTTAGTAATAAATACGTGTATTTAATCCAGATAATAATATTTAATTATTTACTGAAAAATTGTAATTTTTCACATGCATTTGTGATATCATGCGATGTAGAAAGGATACTTTATTTTCATAAAATATTCTTCGCTGACAGGATTATGGGTTCTTCAGGGCAAATTTCGTTATATACTGAAACAGGGATTTCACATATTATGGCGCCTATTGTTTGTTGTCGAAAGGAGGGTAAGCAGCCTTTCGGAAGTTGCAAGGGTGGCAGTATGGTTGACTGACCGATATGGCCTTATAAATAACATTTAACATGGCTTAGCTGTGTTGATACTGTCACACGGCAAAGGGAAACAAAAGCCGTAAATAACTTCCTCCCGGGTCAAATATTCCGGAGATAAAATAATCCTCCATTCAGATTTTCGGGTGGGGACTACACGAGAGCGCAATCATCAGGAAAATGAATACTGACATTCTGCGAGTTGGAGCGTGGAATGTTAGAAGTTTGAATCGTTATCGTAGGTAAGAGAAACTAAAAAAGGAAATGGATAGACTAAAAATAGATGCGGTTTGTATAAGTGAGGTACGTTGGCATGAAGATTAGGATTTTTGGTCATGCAATTACAGAATTATCAACATAAAATCAAACATGGGAAATTCAGGAGCTGGTTTAATAATGAATAAGAAAATATGGCAGCGGGTAAGCTACTACGACCGGCATAGTGAACGAATTATTTTTGTCAAGATAGCCACCAAGCCAATGCATACCACAGTAGTGTAGATCTATAAATACAGTGTTATTAAAAATTCCGAAGTCATCAGAACTTCACAACAGCAGCCAGCAGGCTCGTGCCCGAGGTTCTTTTATGTTTTGGGCTCGAAATTCTATGACCTAAGAACTCTGTATGTATGCATGCACTTATGTTCTTAAAACACCAGAATCTGACATAAAAATCTGGAAATACGATGTGAAAGATATTAAATATCCAAAATTTGCGTAGAAGACCAGCAGTAAACTGGCCATATTCCTAACATTCAACGGTGGAACATCTTCATTTTGTTGGATATCACTTAAATCAAATAGTGCTGCTTTGCTTTGGTGTTATTCTGACGAAACCGACAATTCATATATAGTATTTGTAGACTGTGACACAAACAGCTGATATGAGAAAAAAACTGTGGGTTTATATTTCCATGCTAAAGGTTTTGTTCCTTGGCTAGGTTATGACTATTTATGTACGGCTCTGTCTGGTGGTATTTGAAGGAGCTCAAATACGACGGCTTCGTGCCGGTAGATTTACTGGCACACTAAAATAACTCTTGAGGGACAAAATTCCGGCACTTCGACGTCTCCAAAACTCGTCAAAAGTAGTTTGTGTTACGTAAACACAATAACATTCTTATATAATCACCATTATTCTATTTTACAATGCATTTTATTGGCACACAGTTTTTGCATATTAATATTATAACTTTCAACTAGCAATAATCGCACCTCGGATAAACCTAGGCCAACTGGCAGGGTAGGAGTAGACTTCGTAAGCCAAGGCCGTAAATGGGCAGCATGATTATGTAAACCAAATATAGCTGAAGATGTAGTCACACTGACCACGTATATCCAAATATCTGCTGGCCAGCAGTCTACTTCGTAAGCGAGAGGCCAAAATGTGCTGTACGGGCTACGGGTTATTTTGTCAACAGCAATAACCACAAGTTGCTTTATGTCGCACTGACACAGACAGGTCTTATCGCGACGATAGGTTAGGAAAGGGCTAGGAATGGGGTGGAAGCGGCCGTGACCTTAATTAAGGTACAAACCGAGCATTTGCTGGTGTAAAAATGGGAAACAACGGAAAATCATCTTCAGGGCTGCCGACAGTCGGGTTCAAATCCACTATCTCCCGAATGCAACCTCACAGCTGCACGAACCTCTCCGCACCGCCAAATCGCTTGGTTAACAATAATCATAATCATCATCGTGTCAATCATCATCATCATCATCGTCATCTAACGCGTCTGTCTACATCCGGGTGGGTCGCGGGTGTGGACTAGTTCCTGTTACGGTCTAATGACCTTCCTTACGCCAACTCTATGAGGAGGTAATCTATGTATTCACTGTTTTGTATTTCTATGGTGGTTGGATGTATATTGCGTGTATTTGATGGGGTAGGTCCTACGTATTGAGAAAAACACAAACACCAAGCCCTCAAACGGGAGGAAATAACCAGACTCGGCTAAAATATCCGACCCGGCCTGCAATCGAACCCAGGAACATCCTAACTGAAGGCGATGCTAAATATCCCTCAAAGGAACTGGTCAATATTATTTTTATTATTCTTATGATTATCACTATTATTTATTAAATAGTAGAGACGAGAATAAAGAAGGCATTCCATTTGTTTTTTAAAGGTAGAAGAAGTTTGTTTAAAAATGATGAAACTATTATTAAATCATCGACTCTGTTTAAAATGCATGAGAGTGCTAGAGAGTTCGTTTGTTCCTACGCACGGCACCGTTACTAAGCTCTGTTTATTTTCTTTTTTTCCGGTGATCCCTTTATACCTATTTTACCGGTGTAATTGATTAATGAGATTGTGGATATAGCCAATATCCGCCGAGCGAGGAGTATATAAATTATATTTCAGTTATTAAAATGGCATTAACGTGAAATATTAATTTACTCGACACAGCTTCTGATCACAAAGTGAGCTATCACAATGCTGACTGAAGACTTCATGCTTTATGTTCTCGCAAGCAAGTTTCAATATTGTTCGAACCACTTAAGGATGAATTTAATGCGACCATATTTTGCTGCAGTAAATTAAGCTCATTAATCCCATGAAGAATTCATTTTCCTCGTAAGAGATCGTAATAATAATAATAATAATAATAATAATAATAATAATAATAATAATAATAATAATAATAATAATAATAATAATAAATGTGTTTAGTCTCCTTTCATTTACTATCGACCTTTATAGACGCCAGAACAATAATAATGTTATTGGTTCTTTGTATCTCTAACTACATTTACGGTTTTCGGAGACGCCGAGGTACCGAAATTTCGTTTCATAGAATTTCCTTCACGTGCCGGCAAATCTACTGACACGAAGATGCCACAGTACTAAGCCTGGCTCGAACTCGTTCACTTGGGCTCAGAAGGCTATTGTTTTCACTCTCTGAAGCATTCAGCCCAACAAGCGAGAGGGTAGGAATTTTGCCGTAAAAGGTTTCTTTTAATGTTTAAGCAAACCTATTCTACTTACAATAATATCTCGTACTTAATTACTCTTGAATGCCAACTTTATCTGCAGGAAATCGATCTCGCTACCTTAAATGAAGCTTAAATACAGTACACTGTAGGAGTGAGTAAATACGTCATGTAAACATACATTCCTACAGTACGGTACGGCAAGGTTCATTTTCCTATGCACCCGAGCATAGCAAAATGAACATAACGGAAATTGTTCTGAGGGACTGCATAATCCATATGTGGCTGGGAGGCGTGACCAGTATTAAGGAAAATAATGGATACGAAGTGCATTGTGACATAGAAGGTTTTGTTTCTTCGACAGCGAAATGCTTCTTAAACAAAATGTTGTATGCTTAACATAAATATGTTACAATTCGTTTTTAAAAAGCCTCTTAACCGCCTGTAAATATTATCAAATTTTTTTATATTATTTCCAGCTAAGTTATTTATTTATTTATTTATTTATTTATTTATTTATTTATTTATTTATTTATTCTATGTACTGTAAATATTAGAATTCATTGATCATTTTTACAACATTAGCTTACTGAAATGGTTTTAAAATATCAAATTATATTACTATCTTGATGTAGTGATGTACCTCATGTTGACTGCTATTAGTACCTAGCTGTAATATAAGGACAGATACTCATTGGGTAATAAGGGTTAGAGATCTCTTCATATGGTTGTAAGGGTATTTAGGCGGATTAGTAAAGGAGAAGGCGTATCTCTGGTAAGACCCCAGTCAGAACATTGTACCAGTGTATGGGACCTACCAGTATTATTTGATTTGCGAATTGGAAAAAATCCAGAATAAACCAGTAAGATTGATTTTGGACGATTTCAGAAATAGAGGAGCAACGAGACGAACTGCTTGACGAAACGGTAGCCTATGTTTCGGGATGTCAGTGAAAAGATGGTGCTCAATGACATTGGTAGACGAATAAAGATGAGTGGAGTTTTTAAAAGTAGGAAAGATCATAATATGAAGATAAATTTCGAATTGAAGAGGACTAAATGGGGAAAGCATTCCTTGATAGAGAGAAGAGTTAGGGACTGGAATAATTTACCAAAGAGATGTTCGATAACTTCTTTGGAATTATTTAAGAAAAGACTAGGCATATAACTGACAGAGAATCTGCTCCCTAGGTGACAGCCCTAAATGCAGATGAGATGAGATAATTATATATTTCTTCAGGAAATATTTTTCTTTACCTTTTCTATGAATGATTCATATTTTTTGCAATGTTAATTGCTTTCCAAAGTAAAATTACTTATCTCACAGAAAAGAGCTTGGAACTCAATGTTTCTGAATTATGTGTAAGAATTAAAGTTACAGAAAATAAGTAAGAAACAAAAATATAGAGTAGAACGAAGAAAGTGGCAGAAATGAACATTTACATACATATTTTTTGAAGTAATGGAGAAAATTAAAGAATTAAAGATACGCATCATCATACTGAAGGGCGAAATGCATCATCACGGAAAATTCTACTTTTTGAACCGGGATGAGTTTTTCAGACGGTTGAGGTGATGGCCTTCTGACCCCACCTCGGCAGGTTCGATCCTGGCTCAGTCTGGTGGTATTTGAAGGTACTGAAATACGTCAGCCATGTGTCTGTAGATTTACTGGCACGTAAAAGAACTCCTGCGGATCTAAATTCCGGCACGTTGACTTCTCTGAAAACCGTAGAAGTAGCTAGTGGGACGTAAAAATAACATATTATTATTATTATTATTATTATTATTATTGTGTTTTTGCGGTAGGTAGAGGTGAAAGAAGGTGCGGGCTTGAACGGGTCTCAAACTACGAAATTAAAGTTAATGTAAAATTTAACAAGGTTATATTTTCCTTTCAAAAAACAAGAAATAACAATAATGGCAGGTACAGAGTAGCAAAACCACTAATCGAGAATGTACAATTACAGGATTTGGGCTCCGAGAGCCAGACACACAATTCTGAGCAATTAGCCCAACTTTACGATATACAGAATTCAACAAAGGGGCAGAAGACCCCAATCAAGCCCAGGAGCACTTGCTCCAAATTACACAGTAAAGCCTCCTCGAGGCATACAACACTCAGTTTTCGAAAAAGAGCCACTCGCTCTCAACTTTAAGCCTATCAAAGGCCACACCAAACTCCACCTTCAAGTTGTCCTCTAAGGACATATACACAGGGGTAAAATACCCAACCTACTGAGGTCTATTAAATGAGAAGAAGGTTAATTACATGACCTCTAAAATAACAATTTAAGGGGAGGCGATCTGCACTCCTAATGCATTTGTTTTAAAACTTAATCCGGCTCTAGGCCACTAATGCAAGGGCTAATCCCATACTACAGAGGTGACTTAAGAAAGAAACAATTTACATTACTGTTACGAAAGAATCGGTTGAGAAATATAAGTTCACCTCAGAACAATATGAGTGGGAGCTCGAGAGGGTTAAGCACTCTCTATCCCAATATGTAGTTTAAAAGATAGAATAAATACAAAGTGTCTTTACATTTGTGATAGTACATATATCACACCCCAGAATTATATGTAGAAGTTAGAGATATTATTGTCAGTATTCGATTTATTATTATTATTATTATTATTATTATTATTATTATTATTATCATTATTATTATCAGTATTTCATTTATGTATTTTGCCATTTATATTGGTAAGCTGGAAGATATCCCCATATGTAGGTATGAGTAATTTGTTTTGCACGAGTGGGAAAACATTGCTGTAATAACTCTGGTAATTTGAATGAGTCATATGGTTACCCCAGTGTCTGTTGTGATGTACTTGTGTCAGGAAATTCCATTACTCATGTATATATCCCAGCCTGATGAGATAAGCTTGTTGTTGTACCAGGGAATTTTGGTGATTCATGTAAAACTCCCGAGTGTTTGTTTATCTCTTGGGAGAAAGGAGAAGTTCAGGGCATGTCTTGACAAGAGGTTCACTCATGATTGGCTGGCAAGCACCAATCCAGACGTATCATCTGAGAGGAGGGGGATGTTGATGTCTATAAAGGTTGATGATACGGCGGCAACCGGGACATCGTATGGAACATTAGAAGAGATTGTAAGGAACAGTGTAAGGGTGATTGTAAAGGTGATGGTAAAGGAACGAGAAGGAAGATAACTACAACTACAACTACAACTGACACACTGTACGAGAAGGAAGTAGTGCTGATACACGGTACTGGAGTGACACGGCTGCAATGGACTGGACTTCAAACGTTCGTGGAGCGTAGTCTAGTTATGTTTGTGGAAAGTGGCTGATTGTGGAGAGTGCTTGCGCATTAAGTATTGTAGCACTTGTGGCGGCCTAGCAGTATATGTTGGTGAAAGCTATCTCAGACTTTCCATAAATTTATATGTTGAGGATCGACAGACGTGTGTATATATCTTTACAACAAGTGTTAAAATATGTGAACACAGTAGTACAAGGTACAGTATCTGTGTGATGTGATAACTGCCGATTATGAGAATTGGTAAATCGAATTGATATAGAGACAGTGAAGGGTGTTTATCTTCATACATGTACATTGCTCATCGGACCATCTACAAATGGTAGCTTAGTTCTCGCTTTCGTTTTCCCACTGTTTTCATTATTATTATTATTGTTGTTGTTGTAAATATGGAGTCTTCCAGCAATATTTTATGTGTGTATTATATGTATAATGTTGTATGTTGATGAGGTGCTCATGCACGGAATTTGTTCAGAATATAGTTAGCTATTTTAGAATCAGTGTTATTGATGAACCTAGGTGCAGTTCCTACCTAATTAGTCGTTTTCAGGAGGTTAGGTAAGGCCTGCAGCAGATGTACCAGTACGCAGCATTATGTACACGCCCTGGGATATAAAGTTTATCATGCTCTTATCTAAATTCGAGGGATCCATTCTGGTGAACTCTGGCGCCCATACTACGGACATTTCGGTTAATTATGCTTATTAATTTTATTAAGTTTTTGAGTAATTTTATTTATATATTTTTATTCATGACTAGCAAGATACCCGTGCTTCGCTACGGTATTGTACTGAAATTTATAATTGAATGCTTATTGTTTTAGATATATAATCCGCCGAAATTCGCGATCTGACTCGTTTTCTGTGAGAATCCACCAAAATTCCCGATCTGACTCGTTTTCTATTAGATTACGGCACGTTTCCTCCCATTTTTCAATCTTCCTTTCCAGCAATCGATTTCGTACTTCCCGGGCTAGGCTCAGGTATTCCTCCCGGTCAGTTGGCTCCGTAAATCTTTGCCATCTTTTCCTATAATCATTTTAATATGTATAAAATCCTTCAGGAGATCCGGCGTGGTGTCATATTGGGTGCTTTGGCGGCACTGAACCCGCGGCCGGACTGCATTCTTAGTCATTACCCGTCCAGGAGCCGTTTCCAGCGCGATCCGCACATTTGACGACGGTCCGGAACATTATTATTATTATTATTATTATTATTATTATTATTATTATTATTATTACTATTATGTGTTGCTGGAAAGGCTGATGACAGGGAAAACCGGAGTATCCGGAGAAAAACCTGTCCCACCTCCGTTTTTTCCAGCACGAATGTCACATGGAGTGACCGGGATTTGAACCACGGAACCCAGCTGTGAGAGAGGCCCGCGCGCTGCCGCCTTAGCAAAGGAGGATACTTATAAGTACATTAAGAACAGTAAAATCAATGGGTTCACCTCCTTCTACACCCCACCGCCGTTAAGTTTATTTACCGGCAAACCCCCCCCCCAAAAAAAAAAAATTAAAAGAAGGCTTGTTTCTTTATGTTTAAAGGAGATTCCAAACACCAATGTTCACGTCTATTGCCGTCAGTTTTGAGATATAAGTATCCCCATAAAAATAATTTATTTTTTTCACTTCATCTCACACTACTCCCCCCCACCCGTAAGTGAATTTTCCCGCAAAAAATACTTGCTTCTTTAATAGTAAAAGATCTTCTAAATACCAATTATCACGACTCTAACTTCTTCAGCTTTTGATTTATGTGTCGTCATGAAAGGAATTCAACTCCTTTACACTCCCACCCTCCAAGATGGTTTCCCCACCGAAACGCGTTTTTCTTTGTTTTTAAAGGAGATCTAAATACGAATTTTCACGTCTGTAACAACTTTAGTTTTTATTAGATGTTTGCATTCTCATACAATTAAGTCAATTAAATTTTCAATACTTTCACCCCCCCCCCCCCTCATTGGATTTTGCGAGAATACGTGTTTCTTTACTTTTAAAGCAGATTGCAAATATCGAATTTCACGTCTGTAACATCTTCATTTTTGAGATATCAGTAGCCTAATTAAAAGAATTCAACACCATTTTCAGTCACTCTTACCCACCCCCCACCACCCAAGTGGTATTTCCGAAAAATAAAAATACACGGTTCGTTATGTTTAATAGAGATAAAAAATACCATTTTTCACTTCTGTAACATGTTAAGTTTTTTTAGATATACTGTAAAAATTCTCATTTTAAAATTTCACCACTTTTGAGTTCCCCTTAGGTGGATTTCCAAAAACAAATCACCTATGTTTCTTTACATTTACAGGAGATTCCAAACACCCACTTTTTACGTCTGTAACATTTTACGTTTCCAAGATATTCTGTAGATATAGTCTTTCAAAAAATTCACCCAATTTGTCACTCCTGTTTAACCGCCATTAATTGGATTTCCAAAAACTAAAAAATACGTGTTTCTTTATTTTTAAAGGAGGTCCCATATACAAATTTTCGGTTCTGTAATATCTTCAGGTTCTGAAATATAAGTATCCTCATTAAAGGCATTCAACCCATTTTTCACCCTTTTACACCCCTCCTATTGGGATTTACAGGAAACAAAAAAATACGTGTTCCTTTATTTTTAGAGGAGATTCTAACTACCAATTTTTACAGCTGTAAATTTTTAAGTTTTAAGATGTAAACACACTCATTTCTAAAAATTCACCCCCCACTTTCAACCCCCAATATTTATATCTTCAAAAAGCGAAAAAATACGTGTTTCTTTACTTTTAAAGTAGATACCACATACCAATTTTCAGGTCTGTAATATCTTCAGGTTCTGAAATATAAGAAGCCTCATTAAAGGCATTCAACCCATTATTCACCCTTTTACACCCTTCCTATTGGGATTTTCCGAGAACAAAAGATTACGCGTTTCTTTATTTTTAAAGGAGATTCTAAATACCAATTTTTACATCCATACACTTTAAAAGTTTTGAGATATAGATACACTCATTTTAAAAAATCACCCCCTTTTCACCCCCCCCCCATTAATTGGATTTTCGAAAAACAAAAAAATACGTGATTCTTTATTTTTTAAAGAGATCCCAAACATCAATTTTCAGGTCTGTAATATCTTCAGGTTCTGAGATATAAGTAGCCTCATTAAAGGCATTCAACCCCTTTTTCACCCATTTTTACGATTCCTATTGCGATTTTCAAAAAACCAAAAAATACGTGTTTCTTTATTCTTAATGAAGATTCTAAATATCAATTTTTACATCTGCAAACTTTAAAAGTTTGGAGATATAAATTCACTCATTTTAAAAATTCGCCCCCTTTTCACCCTCCCATTAATTGGATTTTCCAAAAACAAAAAAATACGTGTTTCTTTATTTTTAATAGAGATCAAAAGTACCAAGTTTCAGGTCTGTAACATCTTCAGTTTCTGAGATATAAGTACCGGTATCCTGATTAAAGGCATTCAACCCATTTCCCCACATTTTCACCCTTTTTCATCCCTCCTATTGCGATTTTCTGAAAACAAAAAAATACGTGTTCCTTTATTTTTAAGGAAGGTTCTAAATACCAATTTTTACAGCTGCAAACTTTAAAAGTTTGGAGATATAGATTCACTCATTTTAAAAATTCACCCCCTTTTCACCCTCCCATTAATTGGATTTTCCAAAAACAAAAAAATACGTGTTTCTTTATTTTTAAAAGAGATCAAACGTACCAATTTTCAGGTCTGTAATATCTTCAGTTTCTGAGATATAGGTACCGGTATCCTGATTAAAGGCATTCAACCCATTTTCCCCATTTTCACCCTTTTTCACCCCTCCTATTGGGATTTTCTGAAAACAAAAAAATACGTGTTTCCTTATTTTTAAAGATGATTCTAAATACCAATTTTTACATCTGTAAACTTTTAAAGTTTTGAGATATAGAGCAACTCATTTTAAAATTTCACCCCCGTTTTCACCCCCTTAGCGAAGGAATATCCCAAAATCCTCTCTTAGCGAGCACCTACGTCTTAATATGAATATATCCGCAAAATTTCATCTCTTTATGTCCAGTAGTTTTGGCTCGGCGATGATGAATCAGTCAGTCAGGACAAGTTATTTTATATATATATAGATTATATTTATCAGTAGTCATTCAACTTATTACAATTGGCTTCCCAACGTGTGGCTGAATGATTGGTACATCTGTTAGGCTTATAAGCGTAGGTGCACTTGTCAGGTGTGGATGGAATTCTGAAAACTACGTCAGTGAAGTGTTTTATATGTTTCATGTGTATTTTGGAGTATGAAGAAATGTTGTAGCGAGCCCAGTATTATAAAATTGAGAAGTAGAGAGGTTTTTAAAGTTGCTGGTACTAAGAATCAGGAGAAGAGAAGGCAAAAGAATTCCACCACATTGAGTTTATCTAATTTAAGTAAGAGTAGCAAAATGGCTGATAGTGGGAAGGATCTATTGCCAACGATGGGTGAGGAACAGAGTAACCCGTCTCAAACTCAGAATGTAGGGGATCAAGGGGAGGCTTCAATGCTCAGTATGCTTAAATCGCTACTTGATAGTCAGAGTAAAGAGTTGAACAGTGAATTGAATTCCTTAAGTAATGAAATATGCAGTATTAACAGTAAAATCGATAACAATAATGTTGAATTGTCCAGTAAAATTGATAGTCAGAGTAAAGAGTTGAAGAGTGAATTGAGTTTTTTAAGTAATGAAATATACAGTACTAGCAAGATACCCGTGCTTCGCTACGGTATTGTACTGAAATTTATAATTGAATGCTTATTGTTTTAGATATATAATCCGCCGAAATTCGCGATCTGACTCGTTTTCTGTGAGAATCCACCAAAATTCCCGATCTGACTCGTTTTCTATTAGATTACGGCACGTTTCCTCCCATTTTTCAATCTTCCTTTCCAGCAATCGATTTCGTACTTCCCGGGCTAGGCTCAGGTATTCCTCCCGGTCAGTTGGCTCCGTAAATCTTTGCCATCTTTTCCTATAATCATTTTAATATGTATAAAATCCTTCAGGAGATCCGGCGTGGTGTCATATTGGGTGCTTTGGCGGCACTGAACCCGCGGCCGGACTGCATTCTTAGTCATTACCCGTCCAGGAGCCGTTTCCAGCGCGATCCGCACATTTGACGACGGTCCGGAACATTATTATTATTATTATTATTATTATTATTATTATTATTATTATTATTATTACTATTATGTGTTGCTGGAAAGGCTGATGACAGGGAAAACCGGAGTATCCGGAGAAAAACCTGTCCCACCTCCGTTTTTTCCAGCACGAATGTCACATGGAGTGACCGGGATTTGAACCACGGAACCCAGCTGTGAGAGAGGCCCGCGCGCTGCCGCCTTAGCAAAGGAGGATACTTATAAGTACATTAAGAACAGTAAAATCAATGGGTTCACCTCCTTCTACACCCCACCGCCGTTAAGTTTATTTACCGGCAAACCCCCCCCCCAAAAAAAAAAATTAAAAGAAGGCTTGTTTCTTTATGTTTAAAGGAGATTCCAAACACCAATGTTCACGTCTATTGCCGTCAGTTTTGAGATATAAGTATCCCCATAAAAATAATTTATTTTTTTCACTTCATCTCACACTACTCCCCCCCACCCGTAAGTGAATTTTCCCGCAAAAAATACTTGCTTCTTTAATAGTAAAAGATCTTCTAAATACCAATTATCACGACTCTAACTTCTTCAGCTTTTGATTTATGTGTCGTCATGAAAGGAATTCAACTCCTTTACACTCCCACCCTCCAAGATGGTTTCCCCACCGAAACGCGTTTTTCTTTGTTTTTAAAGGAGATCTAAATACGAATTTTCACGTCTGTAACAACTTTAGTTTTTATTAGATGTTTGCATTCTCATACAATTAAGTCAATTAAATTTTCAATACTTTCACCCCCCCCCCCTCATTGGATTTTGCGAGAATACGTGTTTCTTTACTTTTAAAGCAGATTGCAAATATCGAATTTCACGTCTGTAACATCTTCATTTTTGAGATATCAGTAGCCTAATTAAAAGAATTCAACACCATTTTCAGTCACTCTTACCCACCCCCCACCACCCAAGTGGTATTTCCGAAAAATAAAAATACACGGTTCGTTATGTTTAATAGAGATAAAAAATACCATTTTTCACTTCTGTAACATGTTAAGTTTTTTTAGATATACTGTAAAAATTCTCATTTTAAAATTTCACCACTTTTGAGTTCCCCTTAGGTGGATTTCCAAAAACAAATCACCTATGTTTCTTTACATTTACAGGAGATTCCAAACACCCACTTTTTACGTCTGTAACATTTTACGTTTCCAAGATATTCTGTAGATATAGTCTTTCAAAAAATTCACCCAATTTGTCACTCCTGTTTAACCGCCATTAATTGGATTTCCAAAAACTAAAAAATACGTGTTTCTTTATTTTTAAAGGAGGTCCCATATACAAATTTTCGGTTCTGTAATATCTTCAGGTTCTGAAATATAAGTATCCTCATTAAAGGCATTCAACCCATTTTTCACCCTTTTACACCCCTCCTATTGGGATTTACAGGAAACAAAAAAATACGTGTTCCTTTATTTTTAGAGGAGATTCTAACTACCAATTTTTACAGCTGTAAATTTTTAAGTTTTAAGATGTAAACACACTCATTTCTAAAAATTCACCCCCCACTTTCAACCCCCAATATTTATATCTTCAAAAAGCGAAAAAATACGTGTTTCTTTACTTTTAAAGTAGATACCACATACCAATTTTCAGGTCTGTAATATCTTCAGGTTCTGAAATATAAGAAGCCTCATTAAAGGCATTCAACCCATTATTCACCCTTTTACACCCTTCCTATTGGGATTTTCCGAGAACAAAAGATTACGCGTTTCTTTATTTTTAAAGGAGATTCTAAATACCAATTTTTACATCCATACACTTTAAAAGTTTTGAGATATAGATACACTCATTTTAAAAAATCACCCCCTTTTCACCCCCCCCCCATTAATTGGATTTTCGAAAAACAAAAAAATACGTGATTCTTTATTTTTTAAAGAGATCCCAAACATCAATTTTCAGGTCTGTAATATCTTCAGGTTCTGAGATATAAGTAGCCTCATTAAAGGCATTCAACCCCTTTTTCACCCATTTTTACGATTCCTATTGCGATTTTCAAAAAACCAAAAAATACGTGTTTCTTTATTCTTAATGAAGATTCTAAATATCAATTTTTACATCTGCAAACTTTAAAAGTTTGGAGATATAAATTCACTCATTTTAAAAATTCGCCCCCTTTTCACCCTCCCATTAATTGGATTTTCCAAAAACAAAAAAATACGTGTTTCTTTATTTTTAATAGAGATCAAAAGTACCAAGTTTCAGGTCTGTAACATCTTCAGTTTCTGAGATATAAGTACCGGTATCCTGATTAAAGGCATTCAACCCATTTCCCCACATTTTCACCCTTTTTCATCCCTCCTATTGCGATTTTCTGAAAACAAAAAAATACGTGTTCCTTTATTTTTAAGGAAGGTTCTAAATACCAATTTTTACAGCTGCAAACTTTAAAAGTTTGGAGATATAGATTCACTCATTTTAAAAATTCACCCCCTTTTCACCCTCCCATTAATTGGATTTTCCAAAAACAAAAAAATACGTGTTTCTTTATTTTTAAAAGAGATCAAACGTACCAATTTTCAGGTCTGTAATATCTTCAGTTTCTGAGATATAGGTACCGGTATCCTGATTAAAGGCATTCAACCCATTTTCCCCATTTTCACCCTTTTTCACCCCTCCTATTGGGATTTTCTGAAAACAAAAAAATACGTGTTTCCTTATTTTTAAAGATGATTCTAAATACCAATTTTTACATCTGTAAACTTTTAAAGTTTTGAGATATAGAGCAACTCATTTTAAAATTTCACCCCCGTTTTCACCCCCTTAGCGAAGGAATATCCCAAAATCCTCTCTTAGCGAGCACCTACGTCTTAATATGAATATATCCGCAAAATTTCATCTCTTTATGTCCAGTAGTTTTGGCTCGGCGATGATGAATCAGTCAGTCAGGACAAGTTATTTTATATATATATAGATTAATAGTGAATTAAATTCAGTTAGTACGGAATTGTCCAGTAAGATTGAGAATCAAAGTAAGGAGTTAAATTTAGTGAGTGTTGAATTGTCTAGTAAAATTGATAGTTTAAGTAGTGCTGTGAATGGTAGAATAGATGAATTGAACCAGAAGTTTGACCATCAAAGCAGGGAAATTCAGGAAGTCAATAATAAGGTAGAATCTCAACGCTTGGAATTGACTGAGAAAATTGAATGCCGATTTAATGTAGTTAGGAAGGAATTTGTTGAAAACAGCAAGGAATGTGATAAAAGAATAAAAATAGTGGAAGATAAAGTCGAAGAAATCGATAGAATTAAAACCAGCCAGAATGTTTTAGCGAAGCGAATAGATGAAAAGACTGAGAAATTGGAGAAAGACCTCAAGTCAGTAGAAGGAAATGCCAGAATGGTAGTTGAAGAAGGAATTAAAGCATGTCATGTGAAGTTAAGACAGGAGATCAGTCAAATCCAAGTAGGTAGCAGTATATGTAATAGGTACGTATCTTGTACGAGGGACTCTGAATTACCCAAGTTTAATGGTCGGCAGTTTAATCCGATGGAATTCTTGAAAACGGTGGAGAAACGGTTTTCCAAGAATCTTGACGATGGTTTGATTGATTGGAGTATGGTTGATGAGATGTTGGATGTTGCATTTGTTGGAGAAGCGAGATCTTGGTTTCAAGTTTATAGACAGGGTATTTCGAGTTTAGAGGAATTTAGGGAGAAATTTAGTTCTAAATTTTGGAGTGATGCTATTCAGGGAAGGGAAAGAGATCGCGTGCTATTTGGCAAGTATAAACCTCAGGAAGGTGTATCTATGACGGAGTATTTATTAGCGCATGTTCTGATCAGCCAGAATATTGAAGGTCTAGCATCGGAGAGAGATACAGTCCGCCAGATGTTGAGGCATTTTCCTGAGAAGGTCGGATTAGCTGCATGTATGCAGAATATTGTTGCGATTAAAGAATTAGAGCAGCTGTTAGAGAGGTTTGATGCTTTGGAAGGGCAGGAGAGGACTAGGCAAAGTGAAGGTAGAAATTACGGGGATAATGGGAGACAAGGTAATCAGATAGCGGGAGATAGGAATAATCAGAATTTCAGTCATTCTAGGCAAGGGAATCAGGGTGGTAATTCCGGAAGGGGAAACAGACAGTCTAATCAGGGAGTTAATCACCAGGAATATTATGGCAGAAGACCTAATCAAGGGGAATCAGAAAGTAGGGGGCGTACGGATCAAAGACCTCCAGATCAAGTGCAGAGACATGATAATAGTGAACAGTCCACGTCAAGTAATTTAAACCGGAATCGGACTTCTTAGTTGGGTCAGATAGGCAGTCCGATACCGAAATTCCTATTCACGTGATGAAACAGGTAAGTTATGATTTAGACGTGAAAGAGGAATTATTGAATGACCAAGTGTTTTGTGATCAGGAGGAATCTGAAGCTATTATGATTACGCCTGTGATTGAAGTTGAGATTTGGGAGAATAAGGTCAAGGCTTTATTAGATTCAGGTAGTGAGAAGTCTTGTATTAATCTTAAGTTTTATGATGATGCTAAGAGGAAAGGACATGTCATAGAGGAAATTCCTGTTAGTAACACTTTCATCTTGTCTGCGGTAGGCAGCAAATCACATAGAATTAAGAGTCAAGTGGCTATTCCAGTTAAGATAGGCAATGAGACTGTTTTTCAGGTATGTTTATTAGTGCCTAATTTAGTATATCCGGTGATTTTTGGGGCTGATTGGTTGGGTAGTCAAGGTGTTAAGTTGGATTATGATAGTGCGACGGTTCGATTCTTTTGGGGTAGTTCTCGTGATTTAATGAAATTGGAGTACAAGATCGATGAGGGAATTTTTGTTCATGAGTTGAGTTGTATCCAGGTGGCTTACGATGTTGAAGTAAATGAAGTTTGTGATAGAGAGTCACAGGTAAATCTGTGTCACATGTCAGGAAGACCAGTTCCTCGAGGCTGTGGACAGAACGAATTTAGTACAGGAGCAGAAGGATTGCTTATTTTCTTTGTTAGTAGAGTATAGCGACGTTTTTAGTGGTAAGCCTGGAAAAACTCACCTTTATGAACATAAGTTTGACATCACTGATCGCTCGAGTTTTGTGGGACCGCGGTACCCTATTCCACATGTTCATGCCAGAGCTGTAGATGAGGTTATATCGAAAATGTTGGAGGATGGGATCATTGAACCATCAAGTAGTCAATATGTGAACCCTTTACTGGTTGTAGCCAAGAAGGATGGGAGTGTTCGTGTGTGCTTGGATGCCAGACAGATGAACAGACGCATTGCACCCGATCAACAACGACCTGAGACTACCGAAGACCTAATCCAACGTTTCGATGGTAGGAAATGGCTCACGGCGGTTGATTTAAGCTCTAGTTTCTGGCAAGTTCCCTTAAGGAAGGAAGATCGGCAGTTCACCGCATTTCTTTATAAGAATAAGTTATTTCAGTTCACACGCGTCCCTTTTGGCACAAAAACATCATCTGCCGCACTTATCAGGGCTTTAGACATTATGTTGGGACATGAAACGGAGGATTTCACCACCAGTTATGTTGATGATCTGGTCGTTGCGTCACATACATTCGAGGAACACATAAGACACTTAGAGATTGTTTTTCGTAAGTTGAGGGATGGAGGTTTCACCTTGAAATTGAATAAATCTACATTTTGTGCACAACACATAACATTTCTAGGTCACACTATCACGCAGCAGGGTGTAACTCCAGAACAGATGAAATTAGAACACATTTTCAACACCAGGACACCACGTAACGTCAAACAACTTCGGTCCTTTTTGGGAGTTTGCAATTATTTTAGGAGGTTTGTAATTTGATATTCATTTCTTGTAGAGCCATTTAGGGAACTCCTTAAGAGTAATGCTAGGTGGAACTGGGGTCCGGAGCATGATACAGCTTTCACACAACTTAAGTTAGGTTTTCGAGAAGCTGTCATGCTAAAATATCCTAGATCAGACCGTGCATACTTAGTTATGACTGATGCTAGCGATAAGGGGACTGCGGGGGTGTTATTTCAAGAGGATGATGAGGGTAACCTTGGGATTGTGTCTCTAGCTAGTAGGGGACTTAGTTTAGCTGAGAAGAGGTATACTGTTACCGAATTAGAGTTGCTTGCCATTGTGTACTCCTTGGGTAAATTTAGAACGTACGTGTTAGGAACTAAATTTAAGATTATGACTGATCACAATGCTCTGATTTTTATGCAGACGTGTAAGTTAACATCTAATCGTATGTCCCGTTGGATACTTGCCTTACAAGAGTACGACTTTGACATATCTCATGTCAAAGGGGCAGACAATGTCTTAGCAGATTTCTTGAGTAGAAACCCTCAGGTATCTCGTGAAGACATTGTCGCCGAACAGTCAGGAGGCATTTTAGTATGTACTGTAAAATTTTATGATCGTAAGGAGGAGAAGTTACGTTTGCGTAAGATTAAAATTGAACAGAGGAAGGAGGTTGACCTCATTCAGATAATTGGTGAATTGGAGGCTAATGAGCCTGATACTCAGATTCAGAAAGGTAACACGTGGTACCGATTACAAAGTGGTTTACTGGCTAAGAAGTGTTATAACGATGTGTGGTGTGTGATAGTCCCCAAGTCTTTGACAGAAGACATTGTTTGGTTTTATCACAAGGAGTTGGGCCATTTCGGTCCGGACAAGGTTTTATGTGCTCTTCAGTACAATTTCATTTGGAAGAACATGCGAAGGGACGTTAGGAAAATTCTAGCGACTTGTGACTTGTGTCAGCGCTGCAAGCACCCCAACAGGCATTTAGAGGGTCCTAGACAGGTAGTTTTGACGCAGGCGCCTGGAGAGCTTGTATGCGTGGATCTGTATGGACCGTTAGTGTCTTCTCGGTATGGATACCAGTTTATATTTGTCGTATTAGATGCCTTCAGCAAATACGTCAAGTTGTATCCCCTAAGGGAAAGCCACAGGGAGAGGGTGTGTCAATCAGATCATTGACAAGTATGTGCCTGAGTTTGGTAAGCCACTCAGGATAATATCAGACCATGGATCACAATTTTCCTCAAAAATCTGGAGAACCAAATTGGCGGAAATTGGGATCCAGCATATTTATTCGTCGATACGATATCCGCAAGGGAATATGTCTGAGAGAGTCATGAGAGAACTCGGCAGGATGTTCAGGTCGTATGTGAGCGAGAAACACAGCTCATGGTTTAATCGCCTGGACGATATTGAGCGGTGGTTTAACGTCACTAAGCACGACAGTACTGGACATTCTCCGATTGAGGTTCAATTAGGTAGGAAGCCTACCAACGAACTCGCTAGAATACTAGGTTTAGCTACAGGAGAGGCGGTACCCAGGGATATCTGTATCCAGCTGGCTAGGGAAAATTTAATTAAGGCAGGTAATAGGAGAATTCGCCAGCAAAAGGGGAAAGTACAGGACGAGTTTGAGGTGGGAGACGAGGTGCTTCTCAGAGTTCCTCATTTGTCGAATGCCGATCAGAAAACTATGCATAAGTTTTTTCAATTGTATCAGGGTCCGTACACTGTGGACAGTAGAATAGGCAAGTGTGCTTATAGGCTCCTAACCGCTGAAAATAAGGTCCTTGGGACATTTGATATCTATAGCCTCCGCAGATATAAGAGATAGGATCTGCACCTTGGATGTATATATTATCAATTATGAGTTATGTGTACAGTAGTAAGAAGGGATTGTGTTCAATGCTATATGAAACAATCAGAGTTGTGTGTATATAGACATATTATTATTATTACTATTTTTTGGACAAATTGTATTTCGTGTGTGCGAATACAATGCAGTAGACGCAATGTATATATCATTATTACTGTAAATTATGTGTTCAGTTATGCCATTATAAGGTTATGTATGAAGTTCTGTTTTATGGTGAATCATAATATATGATATCATCGATTCACCAAGGGGGCGTTATGTGATAGTACATATATCACACCCCAGAATTATATGTAGAAGTTAGAGATATTATTGTCAGTATTCGATTTATTATTATTATTATTATTATTATCATTATTATTATCAGTATTTCATTTATGTATTTTGCCATTTATATTGGTAAGCTGGAAGATATCCCCATATGTAGGTATGAGTAATTTGTTTTGCACGAGTGGGAAAACATTGCTGTAATAACTCTGGTAATTTGAATGAGTCATATGGTTACCCCAGTGTCTGTTGTGATGTACTTGTGTCAGGAAATTCCATTACTCATGTATATATCCCAGCCTGATGAGATAAGCTTGTTGTTGTACCAGGGAATTTTGGTGATTCATGTAAAACTCCCGAGTGTTTGTTTATCTCTTGGGAGAAAGGAGAAGTTCAGGGCATGTCTTGACAAGAGGTTCACTCATGATTGGCTGGCAAGCACCAATCCAGACGTATCATCTGAGAGGAGGGGGATGTTGATGTCTATAAAGGTTGATGATACGGCGGCAACCGGGACATCGTATGGAACATTAGAAGAGATTGTAAGGAACAGTGTAAGGGTGATTGTAAAGGTGATGGTAAAGGAACGAGAAGGAAGATAACTACAACTACAACTACAACTGACACACTGTACGAGAAGGAAGTAGTGCTGATACACGGTACTGGAGTGACACGGCTGCAATGGACTGGACTTCAAACGTTCGTGGAGCGTAGTCTAGTTATGTTTGTGGAAAGTGGCTGATTGTGGAGAGTGCTTGCGCATTAAGTATTGTAGCACTTGTGGCGGCCTAGCAGTATATGTTGGTGAAAGCTATCTCAGACTTTCCATAAATTTATATGTTGAGGATCGACAGACGTGTGTATATATCTTTACAACAAGTGTTAAAATATGTGAACACAGTAGTACAAGGTACAGTATCTGTGTGATGTGATAACTGCCGATTATGAGAATTGGTAAATCGAATTGATATAGAGACAGTGAAGGGTGTTTATCTTCATACATGTACATTGCTCATCGGACCATCTACAAATGGTAGCTTAGTTCTCGCTTTCGTTTTCCCACTGTTTTCATTATTATTATTATTGTTGTTGTTGTAAATATGGAGTCTTCCAGCAATATTTTATGTGTGTATTATATGTATAATGTTGTATGTTGATGAGGTGCTCATGCACGGAATTTGTTCAGAATATAGTTAGCTATTTTAGAATCAGTGTTATTGATGAACCTAGGTGCAGTTCCTACCTAATTAGTCGTTTTCAGGAGGTTAGGTAAGGCCTGCAGCAGATGTACCAGTACGCAGCATTATGTACACGCCCTGGGATATAAAGTTTATCATGCTCTTATCTAAATTCGAGGGATCCATTCTGGTGAACTCTGGCGCCCATACTACGGACATTTCGGTTAATTATGCTTATTAATTTTATTAAGTTTTTGAGTAATTTTATTTATATATTTTTATTCATGATTATATTTATCAGTAGTCATTCAACTTATTACACATTTTAGGGAAAGTTACATGGTGGAAACGCTTCGGACCCGCCCCGAGAGTTAAACTGCTGAGCTAGCAAGAAAAAAAGTTATTAAAAGGCCATTACCTTGGTGTAGAACTGCTCCCCGAAGAAAGAGGCGCTTCCCGCCCCCTGCTATGTACTTTACACACTGAAAGATGGTACTGAAGTGGCGCAGAGACCCTAAAATCAGCAGTTTATATACTCTCGCGGGAAGTTCGAGACGTTTCAGGAAGGAAAAACACCCGCCCACAATCATTTATTGGTGGATACAGAAAACCCCTACACAATATGAAGAAGAAACACATTATTGGTGGAAAATTAATTAAAGAAATTCGGGATTGGCTAGATTCAAAACAAGGGGAAAGAAAGGGTTAATATTGCCAACTTAAACAATGACTGAAAGAAATTTAGCAAAGAACAAACTTTTGAAATTAAATTTTCTCCAAAAGAACAGTTCTTTCACTTCGCACTAGGGTGCACCGTTGTAGTTCTTCAATAGTGTCCTCTAGAAGAGAAAGTTCAAACTTCTTACTACAAGCAAAACAAAATTACATCGAAAACAACACAGTTCAGAAACTTCAAAATTTCCAAGTAGTGGCATCTTCACGGTAACTTGAAAATTAACACATAAGACAAAGTTCAGACTTCTCCCAGTAGGGGAGTTTCAACTGGCGCAAAGTTTAAATAAGCGGCGTGGAGGTGTACCGCCCGGTACAATTATTATTATTATTATTATTATTATTATTATTATTATTATTATTATTATTATTATTATTCTGCTTTTTGAGCCGAGAACATTCGATGTGTTAGCGCAGGGACGACCGTGGTAGATTTACGATCTTTAATTTCTGACGTGAAGCGACCGTCACAACGCGCGGAGTACGTAGGCTATCTGAATTTGGTTGCATGTTCGAATGCCAACAACACATGCACTTCCTTAATGAAATGTCGCCAGGATCCTTTTCACGTCTTATTACGAAACGACGGTCCATCTCTGTGTTGTAGTCGTTAGTGTGATTAGCTTCCACCCGCGGAGGCCCGGGTTCGATTCCCGGCTCTGTCACGAAATTTGAAAAGTGGTACGAGGCCTGTAACGGGAAACACTCAGCCTCGGAAGATCAACAGAGTAGAGGCGGGTTCTATTCCTACCTCAGCCGTCCTCGAAGTGATTTTCCATGTTTTCCCACTTCCCTTCCAGGCAAATGCCGGAATGGTACTTAACTTAAGGCCGCGGCCACTTCCTTGTCTATCCCTTCCAATCTTTCCGTCCACCACAAGGCCCCCTGTTCAGCATAGCAGGTGAGACCGCCTGAGCGAGGTACTGCTCCTCCTTCACAGTTGTATCCTCCGACCCAAAATCTCACGCTCCATGACACTGCCCTTGAGGCGGTAGAGGTGGGATCCCTCACTGAGTCAGAGGGAGAAACGAACCGTGAATTAAACGGATTAAGGAAGAAGAAATAAGAATTACGAAACGACAGTGTTAGAACTTGTCTATACCATGATGCAAGTTGACAAGTATATTCCGACCGGGCGAGTTGGCCGTACGGTTAGGGGCTCGCTGTTGTGAGCTTGCATCCGGGAGGATCTGGGAGATATTGGGTTCGAATCCCACTGTCGGAAGCCCTGAAGATGGTTTTCCGTTGTTTCCCATTTTCACACGAGGCAACTGCTGGGGCAGTACCTTAATTAAGGCCACGGCCGCTTCCTTCCAACTCCTTTCCTATCTCATCGTCGCCATAAAACCTATCTGTGTCGGTGCCACGTAAAGTAAATTAAAAAATGAGTCGATGACACAGATATTAGGCCCCTTTAAACAGCATCATAGTAATTATTATTATTTATGTTTTACATAGAGCATATCTGCGATAAGGCTCGAACTCACGACGCACAGGTTCGCAGACAAGCACGTTGACCACTCGGTCACCGGCCCGGTATATTATGGCGCAACTCTAAGTATAGGCCTATACGCGTTGCATTGAAAGCGGGGATTCATCAATTTTTCGGAAATTATTAGGTTGTAGATCTGACATGTTTAAGTAAAATTTATTCGCCTTTTAGTGTTCTATTGCCTCCCCTTGGTCCAAAGCGGATCCTGCGTCATGACATTTGATCTCTTTTTTTTTTTTTTTTTTTAACGAAACCATATTGACCTAAACCCTTCTACTTGAGTTACTATTGAGTGTCCTCCAACAGGTATATCGAAGCTCGTTGAAATCGGTTGGACGCAGGGTCTGAGTCAAAGTGTGTTAATGACAGTAGAACACACAGTGGAATGCACACAGGTTCTCCGCAATCTGTTGACGGTCGCTTCTCTTCACAGTTTCAAGGTCGTGTATCCAACTCGATCATCCTTTTAGTACGATGTTAAAGAGTACTAGCAGTTAAGAGGGCAAGCGCCTAACGAACTATACTTCGCAGGCGGTAACTTTTGAAGGAAGTCTCTGTGTGCACTGAAGTGCAAAACTGTGATATTATGATTTATTTTCCACTTTGGGAATCGTGTATTACAGAGAGCAATCTAGTTCTTTATTGTCAACACCGCGTGACCCACGATGTGCCGCTCCTTAAAGGAATACACTTGAAAAAAACGTCATATTGAATATGGCAATTCATCTTCGAGAGTGTCTGAAATGGGCAAGTAATGTTTTCCAGGTGCATACCTTCGAAAGAAGCTGGCTCTTGGACTGCTAAGTGCAGATGGTGTGAGCGCTGAAGACTGGAACATGGCTGTCCACCTCTCCATGAATGTCGGAGTTAATCTGGCGTATGATTCGAGAACAGAACGTGTTGGAGGGTGGAGATTTTGCATGTATTTTTTTCGTTATAAAGTAGAGGTGACATGTCATCTATCATTTTGATTGAGTATGGCTTGGCTTTTATGACACCGCGTACTATGCAGGGGGACAGTAAAAATATGTCATGCATGGATACAATAACAAATATATTATGTGTGATATATAATGGATCATTTCGTCCGCTGGGTCTCAGCAGCACTGATGACAAGCCTTCAAGGACAATATTGTCTTGAATCATACAGGCTGTTGTGAATGAAAATATCATCCAAGGCTATCGTACGTCATAATTCTTTCATACGTTTCATCATAACCTTGTCCGGCTCCATGGCTAAATGGTTACGTGCTGGCCTTTGGTCCACCTTAATCCCGATAGCTCGGGGGCTGGGATTGTGGGTGTGCTGTCTTCATCATTAGGATTCATCATAGGTATGCGCACAACCTCATAGATGCGCAGGTCGCCTATACGGCGTCAACTCGAAAGACTTGCACCGGGCCTTTTCGGAGATGGTGGTGGTGGTGATTATTGTTTTAAGAGGAAGTACAACTAGGCAACCATCCTCTATATAACACTAATCAGAAAGAAACAATGTAAGGACCGACACTTCGAAAAATGAAGGTATCGGCCAAAGAAAGACAAGGGCCATGAAGGGCGTGAAAATGAAAGACTCTCTAGTCCTCGCAAACCTAATAGCATCGCGGTCGGAAAAGGACAAGAGTTGACCAAGGGAGGTCGGATAGGATATATGAAAGTGAGGAGCCTGGCGCAAGTAAGTGGAAGCAAGGCCAGGACTCAGCTGAGAGCCCCGTGGTCGCCAAGCCACGTCCCCAAGTTCAGAGCCCCTAGGGCCCCTTTTAGTCGCCTCTTACGACAGGCAGGGGATACCGTGGGTGTATTCTACCGCCCCCACCCACAGGGGGACCTTTCCGGAGACCACATGCCATTATTTTTATTATACTTATATTATACTGATGGCAGTCCGTCTCTTTGGCTGAACTGAATGGTCAGCGTCCTGATCTTCGGTTCTCAGTGTTCCGAGTTCGATGCCCAGCCCTGTCAGAGATTTAAGAACTGCAAGGGAACTGGTATGTGGTTACAAAGATACATGCATCTCACATTCATTGTGGATGTGTGTGATAGAAACACTACCTCGTTTAAACAAGTTCCTCGTTTAAACCTATTTCCTTACAATGTCGCTAATGTATGTATGTTGGGTATTCAGCCCGAAGGCTGGTTTGATCCTCTCCAGATCTGCCAACAGCTGTCATAAATGGCCTAGGCGTCGCTGAAAAGGCGTACTAGGGAAATGAGGAGTGAGGTAGTTTCCCGTTGCTTTCCTCACCGAGCCAACCGTTGCTATTACATATCAGTCTGCCAAGCCCACTGAAATGCATGCACCAATCGACCCTATGAGCGATATTTTCACACCATAACAGGGACTGGCTGCATAAACAATGGTATTACTAGCATCACTCATACCTCAGTCACTTTCATATTGTCAAAGCCAAGGATGAGACTGAGACAGGTCAATGAAAGTAACAAATTTGATATAGCCCATACCGGAAGACATAGTGCACTGTAAACACTACATCTCGCCAGCAAAGGCATATGTCGCTAATAACAAGCATTTACTTGGACAGGAAAAGTAGTAGGCCTACTGTGCATATTCACATACAGTGATTGAAATAAAATGACCCATGGTGCAGCAGGATCGAAGGGCCTTGGCCTTCCAAGAGACCGTTCTTCAGCCAAAAAGCCTGCAGATTACGAGATGGCATGCGGTCAGCACGTCGATTCCTCTCTGCCGTTATTCTTGGCTTTCTAGACTGGAACCGCCATTTCACCGTCAGAAAACTCCTCAACTGTAATCACTTAGGCTGAGTGGACATCGAACCAGCCCTCAGATCCAGGTAAAGAATCCCTGACCTGGCCGCGAATCGATCCCAGGACCTCCGGGTAAGAGGCAGACACGAAAAGTATTCTTGGCAATTTCTTTAACTGAAAACCAAAATATGCGCAAGTGGTGGTTGGTTCTTCCTAATATAGAAAGTATTTCAAGTGAAAGTGAGCGGTTTAATGGCAGATATACTGAGCTAGATGTAGGGGGCATGGGGTTATTTTACACATCAGTCTAATACCGTAAATGATTAAAATTAAGTAACCTATATTAACTTCCAACACCAAACTTCACAAGTGACACTGCCTTCCACACTTCTAATGGCCTCCATAGGCTGTGCGGATAGATGGGCTACAGATGGGCGGGAAAAATGGAAAACCTATCCCCATTGACTTAGAAGAGCATGAAGATCTAAAGGAGCCCTCAAAGAAATTCATGATCCAGAGAGACGTCCTATTAAACTGCACAATATCTCGGCGGAAGAGCGACAGGAGAGAAGCCTGAGATTGAAGAACCTGTGGCTACGATGTAAAGAAAAGGGTGTCAGCCTCTGCAAGGAAAATATCAGGTAGCTTGTGTTGCCGTGGCCCATAGCTGGCTGCATCAATGTAATAATAATAATAATAATAATAATAATAATAATAATAATAATAATAATAATAATAATAATAATAATAATAATAATAATAATAACAATAACAATAATAATCATTCCTGGTAAGTAAGATGTCTCATCACTCGAAAGAAAATGCTTTTTCCATATTCTAATATAGTCGAGATGACGGCTTAGAAATACCTAAGCTACTGTGGCAGTTCTATATCTATGTAAGGCAAAAGAGTTAAAACGAAGTCGTTATCGGTATTAAAGAACGAATTTTCCTCCCCTACGATCGTCACTGGACGAAAACTCTTCACATCACTAAAATAATTCAGAGAAAAGGTGGGAATCTCAGATGTAACTCAAGTCTTTTCTTTTTGTTATAGGTTTGAAGTGGCGCCGACGTAGTCAGGTCTTACGGTTACAATGGGATAAGGGTAGGAATGGGAAGGAAACGACAGTAGCCTTAGGTGTTGGGACAGTTACTTTCTTGTGTGTTTTTCCATTTTAAAAATCTTGTTATATTTGTAGTATTTGAGTGGTTCTCAAGTGCCCCGTTACAGCGGCACAGTCGGACACCCTTAACAGCAGAAAGGAAAAGTACAGTTGCACCCGTAGTGTTAGTAAATGATAGACGGAAATGAACTTCAAGGAAACATACCTGTGAAATGATACGCCATTGCCCTTTATGAACCTCTCTATGCAGCCATAAGCTGCACAGGAGACTGGCATTTTCCTTCAGAGAAGTATGTACTTCAATTTATCGGGAAGGTCCATTAGTGACAGTGCCAAACAATCCAGCTTTTGCGAAACAGCGCAGTCACTCAACTTTGCCGCAGCGCCAGTGCGACCTCTAGGCCCGGTTTCATCAACACATGTTAAATATATACTAACAAGTAGTTAGTTAATACGGAGTTAGAAATTTAACATCTTGTTAGTTTTCTTGCGTTTCATCAAACTTTTCTTGCGAAATGTTAACTAATCGACTGTTAACTCTCCCAATATTGCGAACTGGTGTGAATCAAGGAGGCAGTGGTACGAACATGCTGTTTTACAGCGCGCTCCGATGCGCTTTTGTTTGAGCACAGCTGTAAAATATGGCGCGTGAAGTGAAACGGAATCGTAGTTCTAATTTTTCTTCCTTCGAAAAAGAGTTGTTAATTGAATTAGTTCGTATATATATATATATTATTGAGTGCAAGCGCACAGATGGCTTGACGATAAAAGAAAAGGACGAGGTACGGGAAAAGTCCGCGAGAGTTTCAATGGGGTAAACAGATACCTTTTTTTAGTGGGAATCCGCTGTCACCTAACAAAATCACTTCGTTAATTGTCCCACTTCAAACTGTGCTCCGATATGGGAGTTATTAAATATTGTATTGTCGTGTGCAGAACCAGACCACCTAGCAAATATATCCCTGATTTGGAGGTTAGGCTCACTAATCACCTGAACATTAACATTAACAGAGAAATATCCCTTTCGATTACGGTATATTTCGGCCCAATTGCCTCCAGGTGATTGGATTCTTACATGTGTGCAATCTATTGCACGTAGAACAAACACCAGGAAAACGGCTTATTTCATTGAAGTCGCGGATAATTTGCTGACGCTCTTCTACGAAAGGGAATGTTATATACCTCCTTCTCACGGATGCTATTGCTGCAGACACTCGACAAACAACTCTATTAACAGTGACTTTAGAAATTCCAGCATTGTCTCCGGCCATTATGTGAAAATAACCAGTAGCAAAAACTCAGTACCTGCAACATTGGAGAAAGAGGCAAGTTTCTCTTCGTAGGATATTCTAACCTCACTTGAATTTCGTCAACAACCTTAGCAACGACTGTTTTCGATAACCTGTATCTAGGAAGAAATTTCGGATCCGTCAAATTTTCAAAGTCATTACGTCGCTGAACTCTTCTTCGATCAGGATTGTTTTGTAAAAGATCTAAATAGAGCAATTCCGCCTCGAAAGCGAGATGCACAGCAGCCATTTTGGAACAGGTTGCTAAATGCTAATGTTAGCCATTTAACATTGGAAATAGCTGATGTTAACTTTAATACGCAGTTTAACATTTGTTAATGTTAACATTTGTTGATGAAACGCAAATTTTCTTAAATCGTATGTTAAAATGATTTAACACCTTGTTAAGTACTAACATGTGTTGATGAAACCGGGCCCTAGTGTATTATTTACTTACTCTATGGTTGTACCTGGCTTGGCGACCGTGTGTCTTGAGCTTCAGCTGGTATGTCTCGCTTATGGCACGGAGAGCAAATACCGCCGCGCCGCGCCGCGCGCTGTTGTGTTTTTGAACCATGTGATGTAAATATAGGTAATAAATATTAATTGTCTTCCGTGTATGTCTCATATCCTGATTTACCAGAGATATGATGTATTCCCAGCAAACAAACTCATATGCCTGATTAAGGTACAGCTCCAGCATTTGACTGATGTGAAAATAGGAAAACACGACAAAACATCTTTAAGGGTGCCGACGGTGGGGCTAGAAGCCACTATCACCTGAATACAAGCTCACAGTTAGGTAACATGACCCAAACCGCATAGTCAGTTGTCATATTTATAATGCAACATTTAAATAAATAATCACATTACCTTCAACATTTTCGAGCCAATTGTTCAGATTTCTTCCAGTCTAATGTTATATTAGCCTGTCAAGCCGAGACGGTAAAGGTGTGCTCGGCTAATCCGGAAGAACATGGATTCGTTTCCCCGTCAGGAGGTGGAAACATTTTGAAGCGAGTTCCACTTCTAGACTCAGTTTACAGCAAAAATGAGTAGCAGGTGAACTCCTATGAGAAAATGCGGCCAGATGTAGAATTAACCGCTGTATCCCACTGAATGCCGAGGTTGTAGATTGTGGAAGCTTTCACCTTCCATTAGGTTCAATGGTTCACTGAACTCCTCTCACCATGAACCCAGTTATTTTCTGAATTATTGTTTTCCTAGTACCAGGAAGGATATTGCTGATTATTCGGCTTTCTTGGCTAAGAGCAATATGAAGCTATAGCCAGCAGAACCAGATGGAATACTTGCATATGTGGTTTCATTCCGTCGAGTGACCCAGCAAAAGGTCTTAAAATAGCCTTAGGCGGGGTAAAAGTCATAAGAGGTATAGGGGTAGCGTGTTAAAGAAAGGGCAGAATCCGCCACAGAAAGTTGTGGCTCATGTAGTTCTCATCTCTGTCACAGGACTACTTACGGTCACTCATACTATCCTCCTTTCTCTAAACCAGCCTAGAACCAGCGTTACAATTAGCAAGGATCGTCTCCGTTTTGGTAACATTCAAAATAGGCTGAGAAAGGTTTGACCGATGGATTTCTACGAAAATTGCTCTCACTAATAATTACAAATTCGCATTCCTGTGGTGCAGATTTCTGTTTATTTGTGAAAACTGGAATATGTTTCCTGTATGTTCGTAAGAGTAACAGTCTAAATCAGCATGTTTTATAATGGCGAAAAACAGAGTTAGTGTTCTCCAGGAAATCAACTTTCGAAGTCTTCGATTAGAAAAAAATAAATTGGAATCAAAGCAAGTATCCACTTGAACATTTTTTAACTTAGGTGAGTATTTGTTTTATTCTTATGGTCTTGTTTTATATTTATCTCGGAACGAGATAATATCAGTGTAATAATAATAATAATAATAATAATAATAATAATAATAATAATAATAATAATAATAATAATCATAATCATAATCATAATAATAATAATAATAATAACGGTGATGACGTAAATATGGTATTTAAGGTGAAAGTGAGCGATTTAATGGCAGATATGCTGAGTTAGATTTAGGGGGCATGGGATTATCATCCACACCAGTCTAACGTTGTAAACTTTTAAAATAACTTTACAAATTGCTTAACGTCGCACCGACACAGATAGGTCTTATGGCGACGGTGGTATAGGAATGGACTAGGAGTGAGAAGAAGAAATCGGCCGTGACTGTAATTAAGGTACATCCCCAACATTTTCCTGGTGTGAAAATGGGAAACCACGGAAAACAATCTTCAGGGTTGTCGAGAGTGGGGTTCGAACCTACTATCTCCCGAATGCAATCTCACATCTACACACCGTTAACCGCATGGCCAACTCGCCCGGTGAAGCTTTTAAAATTAAGTAGCCTATATTAATTTCCAACACCAAGTTTCACAAGCGCCACCGCCTTCCTCTTTTCTAATGGCCTGCACAGTGGGAATGGCTTGACTTGACTTTGCTAACGCCACATAGGCCCATTCGATTTTATTTTTATTGGTTCGCAATAAATGTTGCGTCAAATGATCATTCCAATCTTGGATTTGGCCTTGGAGAGCAAGGTTGTTTTCGAGGGCTACATCAAGTCGTCAACTTGGAGAAGGTTCCATGGTATCTTTCTGCTTTAGAAATTCCTATTTCAAATCTTGCTAAAACTCGTCTCTGGATTCAGGTATCCTCATTTGTAAACCGCAACTCTTTGAGGCATGTGTAAGATAATGGAGCGTGTCTCCTCAAGTGACAATGCCAATGAATTCGCTTCGTCTCTGAAGAAAGATCCGCACCGTATAATAGTAGCAGCACACGCTCCAATAGCTTCGTGTTGGTAACGTTTGATGAGACCTGGGTAACACGTTAATTGAGTGGAACAGCCGTTACAAAGCCAAGTAGTTGATACATCTAATCTCAGGCAACTACTCTCCAGATTGCAAACCCGATACGAACCAACCGCAAGATGTAGGGGTGAAAACCAACAATTGTCGAGGGATCAAAGGTTTATTGCTTCCATAGTTACAACATATAAAACTTGCAGAAGGGTTGTGAATAAATGAAACAGCCGTATTGTAATTGTGCATCTTTCTCGATGAGTTTCCTACGCGCAAAAGATCATAAGAAACCGCCAGAAAATTACTGACAGTTCCTTATATGCATATTTATCTCCTTGGCATCCAGATACCATTCTTCCTCCGAAGGATGATACCCAAGAAATTGACCAACATCCTTCAAGCAGTCATATATCCTCCTAAATCTCGCTTAATACATGTCATGAAGTTGCTCACATCCACTTGAAATACCGTATAATAAATTAAATTGATCCAATTATTATTATTATTATTATTATTATTATTATTATTATTATTATTCCGGGTTTTGTCGTGGAACGCAGAGGTGAAAAAATGTGCCGGGGTGAATGGGTCTAACTACAATGTCAAGAAGTAAATTTAAAACGTAAACTGAAGGTTATATTTTTGAAAAATAACAAGTTAACAAATTCTCACTTAGTGATCTAACAATGACATTTCAGGTAAAAGAAATAGAACTTTGGAAACAAGATTTAGAAAACCCAAGAGTTCAGAACTTTAACATCCTTAGGCTTCAAGCCCCTAGTTTTACAATGTTTGAGCTCCCAGCTCAAATTTACGAACGAACACAAATTTATTCGAAGGGCAGAAATCCCCTAATCCGTGGAACACTTGCTCCAGCAATTACAATATCAGGCCTCCCAGAGGCACTTTTACACACTTGACTAAGAGCTAAAGTGCTCTCACTTTTCCAAGCCTACTCAAGGCAACATAACATGAAAACACCATAATCACTGGCCTTACAAGGCACTATTTACAATTAGAAATTTTATTACACAGAGATATCTAGTACCCAACCTACAGGGACTTAGTGAAAAAGAACAGGTTAAATAAACAGCCCGAGTACAATTTGAATGGAGTCGAAGACTGCACTCAAAAAAAAATATTTTAAAACCTATAGGGCGCTTGGCCGATGAAACAGGGGCTATTCCCAAACTACTGAGGTAGCACGCATGGAAATAACTTTAATACATTGCAGAAATGAAAAGTTACAAAAACGTGGCCCCTCAAACCAAGATGAAGGGGAGCTCGAGAGGGTACATCACTCTGTATCCCCGATTTACAGTTAAAGATTTTATGTTTTTACATTAGCCGGCAGAAAGTTACAATTTTAGAAAAGTAGGTTACATAGTTAATGAGTTGGACCTTTCCCTCTGGTTAAACTGCGGAGCTTGCAAGAAGGTAAGATGTTATGTGGCCATTACCTTGCTGAAGAACTGCTGCCTGATAAAAGAGGCGCCTCCCGCCTCCTGCTTGACACACACACACTAGGTTAGATGACGATCATTTGGCCAAGAGACGTGAAAATCCGCAGTTTATGAACCCTCGGGGAAAGTTCGAGACCTTTCACGAATAAACCAGGATTTAAAAGTCACACACAAAATCGAAGAAGAAGGCAGTGATAGGTTGAAAATTAATTACAGAAATTTGGGATTGGCTAGATTCAAAACTGGCAGAAAGAAAAGATCAATATTGCCAACCCAAAAATAAATGAACACCATTTATTAAAAAAAACTTATGAATACAAAACTTCTTTAAATCAAAAGTTCTTTCACTTCGCACCAGGGTGCATGATCATAGTTTTTAGCAGTGACATCTGTTGAAGAAAGTCCAAACTTCTTGATGAATGGCAAACAAAACAAGTAGAAATTCTCACAGTACAGGAAACTTCACAATAACAAAATTATATCAGACTTTAGTGATGACATCTTCAGAGTTAACTTCTAACTTGTTGTATTATTGATTTCACCTTTGGTAGATAGAGGAGTTCTTTTAGGCGCTCATTTTGAACGCGCGGCGTAAAGGTGTACCTCCTGGTACAATTATTATTATTATTATTATTATTATTATTATTATTATTATTATTATTATTATTATTATTATTATTATTATTATTATTAGTATTATTATATTTGAAATCCTTCGATTTGTATAAGTTTTGAATGTAGCCAAAGTGCCGGAAGAGAACGGCCGGAGTTAAAGGTGTCAAACGAGTTTGTAGTTTTACCTGATTGTTAATATCGCGATCATAGCTGCAGAACCTCCAGATATGTGACCTTATTTCAGAAGTTCCACATGTATTGGCAGAGATTCAAAATGCGGCCACTTGCTGAAAAGTCTGTGTCTAAGCCACTCGGCCACAGTATCCCCGACCCGGAGTTGTATTTAAGCATCCCCAAATGCTACCGACTTCGATTAAATATTTTTAGCATAATCTGGAATAATAATATAAAGGCCTTTTTTTGCTATTTGTTTTACGTCGCACCAACACAGATAGGTCTTATGGCGACGATGGGATAGGAAAGGCCTAGGAATAGGAAGGAAGCGGCCGTTGTCTTAATTAAGGTACAGCCCCAGCATTTGCCTGGTGTGAAAATGGGAAACCACGGAAAACCATCTTCAGGGCTGCCGACAGTGGGGTTCGAACCCACTATCTCCCGAATACTGGATACTGGCCGCACTGCAGCTATCGAGCTCGGCGAGACGGCCTATTAGGCGAGCTGCATGTCTGTGAAGACATCTCCTCTCCATACTCGAGATCAACTCAACACCTGTATTTTTTTCGGCTGGGGTGCCCTCAACTCTAAAATCGCAACCCAGTCGGCCCACACAAGCAGAAATAGGCAGACTCCTAGTTGGTTGTCGCCTCCCCATAAAATCATGTATTATCTCTCCCTCATCACAGGTGTAGAAACCAGCCTATCAGAACATGTCATCAGGACCCAACTACGGAAAGCCGGCCTCCGAGTCTACGATGTCCGCAGACTCCTGGACAGCGCTACTTCTCAACCGTCTACGCAAGTCTTGGTCTACCTTAGAAATGACGTTGACGCATCAGTTATGGAAGTCGACGGAGCAAAAATAAACAACAAGATATACACAGTGGTACCAACCCCAGACTATATAATGCAGCAACTGGATGAAAACCCCAACACTCTTCCCACTGTCATGGAAAATCAACCCGCAACCCAGGAACCCCCACCACCTCCCTCCGCCATTTCGTCCATATCAATAACCACTACCACTACTACCATCACTACCTCGGCCATCACTCCTACCCACACCTCTATCATTACTACCACCACTTCTATGCACCCCTCTCCCATAATGTCAATACCCATCACCCCCCTCAGTCCCTCACAACCTAGCACCCAGCAATCCCCTGTCAACAGAGTAGACGCAACCATCACACCTCAGCCAGCCACTCAAGAAGAAGCAACGCCCAACCAAGTAGAACCAACCAGCACAGCTCAGCCAGCCATACAAGAAGAAGCAACTGCCACACCACCAGCACCCCAGCAGCCACCAGCACCGAGTTGTGTCATTCGGGGCATTGACCCTACAATTACCACAAGTGACATCCTCGAACAACTCAAAGCAGCAGGCATCCCAGCCCTCAGAGCATTCAGAATATTCAACAGGAACGGCCCGACATACATGGTCCGCATCCATCTCCCTGCTGAAGAAGATGTACACCACCTCGTCACCACCGGCGTCCGAGTCAACTCTCAGTACCACCGAGTAGAGCAATCCCGCTCCCCACCCCCACCCACCCGTATACCTTCTAACAACTCCCACCGCCGCCCACGCCCACCGCCACCCCCAACCCCTCCACCAGTCATCCATCCACCCATTCCTCAAACCAACTACTTTATACCACCCCTCCCAATACTAGACCTTCTCCGACTATTAGCCACCTCCATCACAAACATCACAACAACCCTCCACTTCCTAACATTCCAAACCTACCTTAACACCACGTCCAACCCGCAACCATACCACCACTTTATGTAAACTTCATTGTAATCTCTATATATGTATTTGTAATCTCATTTGTATTGTAAACCTAACATGTATTGTAACTAAATGTATCTTTAGTAAAACTCAATAAAAAGCACAAGAGCAGGTACTGCACCCTTAGCCAGGAGGCCAAACACCCCCACCTCACAAAAACCTAACACCGCCCCTCTCTAACTTCAAACCACTCCAAATCCCCGAACCCCGCCAAATCTCCTGGCCAGAGAGAAGGCGTTACCTTCTAGGTGGCCCGCCCCTCCCCTTCGGGGAGGGGAATGAAAACATCCCCCTTGGTCCTTGGTCTGTGAAGATGAGGGCCCTGCCTGGGATGATTTCTAATGTTGAATACGCCGCACACACCCAGCCCCCGAACCATTGGAATTAACCAATTAAGGTTAAAATCCCCGACCCGGCCGGGAATCGAACCCGGGACCCTCTGAACCGAAGGCCAGTACGCTGACCATTAAGCCAACGAGTCGGACATAATCTGAATGGAACCCTTGATCAGCAGTATCCAATTACTTTAAGACAACGATAGTGAGTATACGAATAATTAATCAAATTGTTGTAATTTGCCAGCCTAGAAGCGAAAGAGTATCGTAACTGAATCCAAGCCAGAGGCTCTGGTTTCGATTCACGGTAAAGCCAAGGATTTTCATTCTGAACTGAGGGCTAGAAGAATGTTCGCTTAACCTAGTGAGGAGCTGTTGATATGAGGGACAGCGGAATCGGTCATGCAAGTCAGGCAATACGTTTGGGGATGTAACGCTGACCACGCAGAATCCAACATCTACAGGTTACCTGGTTGGGCAGCAGTAATTTTGGCAGGCCAAAGACTTTAATTGGCCGTGTGTGTCAGATGCTTGTTTTGTTACACATAAATATCAACTTCCAGTTTAAATGCATAGGAAATAATAACTGGTTCAATTCACCTATAGCTTCTGAAAATTCAAATCTCGGGCAATGAATGTGAGATTTCTAAAATGACATGACACGTCCTTGTGACTCAGGCTCAAAGTGAAACTGGAGGTCCCACACAAAATAAAAAGCTTGCTTCCTTAAATGCACTATATTTTAATTAGATTTACCCACAGAGGTTCTTTAAACATTGTTAGAGACAAATTTGTTCTTAGTTTGTTGAGAATTGTTGTTTGCATGATAGAAAACTAAAATAACTGTTTACCGTAAATTTTTTAAATGTAGGATTACGCACCTAATTTACACACTTATGTAGTTTGGGTAGTACCTTCGGTGGCTCAGGCGGCAACGTGTCGACCTCTCACCGCTGGGTTCCGAGTTTCAAATTCCGGTCACTCCATGTGAGATTTGTACTAGACAAAGGGGAAGCGCGAGAGGTTTTTCTCCGGGTACTCAGGTTTTCCCTGTCATCTTTCATTCCAGCAACACTCTCCACTCTCATTTCATCTATCAGTCATTAATCATTGCCCCAGAAGAGTGTGACGGGCTTCGGCAGATGGCACAATTCCCATCTTGGCAGTTAGATTGGGGCTTCATTCATTCCATTCCTGACCCGATCGAATGACTGGAATCGGGCTGTAGATTACGTTACAATGTAGTTTGGGTGGTTGTAAATAAATTCAGGGCGGATTTATTGACCTAAAAATTAATTGGCCACATATGCACCAGTTTTCCTCATGAAGTTTGTGACATGTAAACACTCTCGAATGCCTTGGTTGAGGTCGAACTGCTGTCTTTAGAGCAGAAGACGAACAACCAACCGACTGCGCTTCTGATGTCGGCTGTTTTAAAGAGATACCTATGCGTGCAATGAACCGCGAGCCTTGTTTAATTATTGAGCAAAGCAAGCTGTTTCTGAGAGTATTTACTCACTCTTCAAATCTCGCCATATTGATCGTGTGAGGCTCATGGGAGCAGAGAGAACATACGTTCTACGAGACAAACCCCCTTTCTCGCTCTCAAGTTGGTCACGTGACCATACAAACCTCAACAGTGGGCGCGTGCCTCATTACGTCACTGTTTACACAGAGAACTCTATCAATTGATTATTGAAACCTTAATGCCGTGTTTTTATCCCCCTCCACAGGCCAGAATAAAAAGAAGGGATTTATCTTTGCCAACCATTAGCGGCGGTTACTGATGAGGACTTTCAGGTCATTTGTTGCTCTCAGATCTCCATCCAAGCGGATCGCTCTCGTAAGCGACAGAGACCAGATGGAGGTAACCTGCTCGAAGTACTTCATTCACTGCACCTCGAAAACGGCCAGGAGGAATAATACCGAGGAGGGTCACAACTCGTCATCACATCAGGGTAACTTATAGTCTTTCATCTTACTGAATATGTCTTTGCTGTTAAGACCTAGTGTTTACAGTGCACTACGTCTTCTGGAGTAGGCTAGAACAAATTTGTTACTTTCATTGTCCTATCTCAATATCATCCTTGGCTTTGACAACGTGAAATTCACCGAGGTATGAGCGCTGTTAGTAGTGCAGTTCCTTACGCAGCCTGTCCCTGTTATGAATGGTGTGAAAATGTCGCTCATAGGGTCGGTTGGTGCGGGCCTTTCAGTAGGCTCAGTGAGGAATGCAACGGGAAACTATCTCATTCCTCATTTCTTAAGTACGCCACTTCAATGACTCCTGGACCACCTATGACAGCTGATGGTGGAGCTGTTGAGATTCAAACCAGCGTCCAGGCTGAGCACTCATCATACATGCATTTTACTTAATTGAAATTTTCGCACTATCTTCGTTATTTACGTAGTGATGATGTCAATTATTACCATTATCGTAACGAATTATATTGACTGTAATACTCTATTACAGGCATACGTAGACACTCAATATTCAAACTACTGTACTTTAATTGATAGTTGTAGAATAGAAACGCTAAGAAACGTTATTCGATGTTTTAAGAAATAGTCTAACTGTCGCAAGAAATAAACACAAAACAACGTTGTTTTGACGCGCAAGTCTCTTATAGGGAATCATTTCGAAATATTTGCACTAGATCCCCTCAGACGCCACACGCCATTATTATTATTATTATTATTATTATTATTATTATTATTATTATTATTAACAAATAGATTCATATTTGGAGATATGCCGGTGGTAAATGTGTACTTAGAGTAATATAGCAACAAACAAGCTATTTAGAAGCAAACGAGAAGTGCGCAATTAATCATGTGAGAAGAGCAGACAACACACTTTTACATGAAAATATGAATTAAAAGAAATTACATAATAAACGAAAAACGAAAATATTACGTACAGCTTACTGGTGATGTAATATTATAACAACAAGCTATCGTATTGGAATTCATGCGAAATTTCACACAGGATTTACACAATGTAACTGAAACATTTCCGTAACAATTAGGAGAACATGACTTTTATAACGCAGTCTCGTAGTAGGTCACAAGAGAGTACAGAATATTACTTCATATGTGTTCATTACAAGTAATTTAACCTAATTCCTATTTCTCCTCGTGGAGCAGAAAAGATCTCCATTCGATATGTTCTGCAGCCAGATCTTTTATGTTGTCCCATGTTTTCCCTATTCCCATCAATTCCTTTCTAAATGTTCGCTGCTCATCAGCTACACATTCCAACAACATCATGGTTTGACAAATTACGTGTTAGTAGGAGACATCTTACGCCCATCATGCGCATCCGTCTAGGTCATGGCTGCTACCCAAGTCATCTTCATCGGATTAGAGTAGTGGATTCTCCCATGTGCGACAAGGACTAAAAGGTAATTGCCGATATAACCACATCATTCTCGGTTGTTGTAAATATCGACAGGCACAAAGTGTATTACATGAAACACTGGCCCTTATGCATGTCCCTTTCCCTACCAGTATCATGTGTGTTTATTAACATGATCTGATAACAGCATTTACCTAGCAGTTGCCCAACTTTTACATGTGACTGATTTCAAGATCTAAATGAGATATTTATCGCCGAAGGTTCTTTTGCGTGTGCTGTGAAGTGAATAAAATAAGTTGTATTTCCTTGGTATTGAGTTATTTCATCTGTTGCGTGTATTCTAGACATGACTTAATGTTATTTTATATAGTCTATTGCATTTATGTATTTATACATGATGGTTTGCTGGCTTCATGACTACTTGCCGAATACCAAATAAAATTATTTAAAAATTAAGTGTTCCTAGGTCTTCCACGCTTACTCTCTCCTACGGGGTTCCATTCCAAAACCAACTTTTCAACTGATCCGTCCTGTTAATGTGTGGCCTATCCATCTCCACCCTCTTTTCATTATTTCCACATCAATGTTTTTCTGGTTGGTTTCCCTCACATATTTTCGTTCTTGATTACTTCAGGCCATCTTATATTGATGATACGCCGCAGATAATAATTCACGAACACGGAGTTGGTGTGCGATTTGTTTCTGACCTTCCCTAATTCACAGCCGTAAAGGAGAACGGACACCAAGTACGTACTGAAAAGTCAGATCTTGGTTTATCGTGAGAAGTTACTGTTCCTACAAATACGGTACAGCGAAGCGAATGAACTATTTGCTTTTTGGATTTGAGCCTTGACGTCTTTCTCTGTACCGCAGGTCTGTGACGTTACAAGTAGTGTAACCTAATAATTATAACGCAGTCACACAGTTCACAAAAGAACTCAGAATATTTTCAATATATCACTAAGGTATGCAGTAGATTAACTAGCTAAATTGCATGTAGTTTTTACGTGACTGTTGATATCATGACAGTAGCCTTCGGATCTCCATTTTTACGTGAAAAGCGATCCAGAGGGACGTGATTTTTCATTTCAAAAATCTCTTATGCATTGGTCGGAAATAAAGTAAATCGAGCGATACAATGACTTTACTATTACGAATAGCTTTACATTATATTTACAAAGCCATCGTATAGAAGTTTATACGAAATTTAAGGATATTGTCGACTTTTCTTGATTTTATGAGCACTAACTACTTTCATGCCGGGTTGAGTGGCTCAGACGGTTGTGGCGCTGGCCTTCTGACCCCAACTTGGCAGGTTCGATCCTGGCTCAGTCCGGTGGTATTTGAAGGTACTCAAATTCGTCAGCCTCGTGTCGGTAGAGTTACTGGCACGTAAAAGAACTCCTGCGGGACTAAGTTCTAGCATCTCGGCGAGATGTTCAAGCAGGAAGTACCTTTGTGGAATTAGGCTGGATAAACTACAGCCGCGAATCGAATCCGATCCTCCGGGGCCGGTAGCTAATCACACTAACCACTACACCACAGAGGCGGTCCCACTGCGACTTCGGTACTAGATTTTTAGTATGTGCAGACAATTGGAAAATGCTGTAAGAAGATAAAAATTATATGTTCATGCTTTATTCGTCTACAGAAAGCATGCGCTAGGGAAAAGAACTGATGATATCATAGTTACAGAAATACTACATCTCCCCACATACAATTTAATCCCTGTGGCCAATGGAAAGTTACTCCTTCTTCCTCTTCTTCTTCTTATGCTTTTGTTTATTATGTAGGTCTTGTATGATTTAGCCCTTTTGTTACATTATCAAATCATACCGGGTGGTACAGTTGCCCCTATTTTGTCACAAACATATGCAACCAGCTAGGAATGAAATGTCTTTCAGTCCTATCTGGCGCAACATCTTACAGCAATTTTATGTGCAGTTAGTCCGATATAAAGTTCCCCTCACAATGCAAAAACGGTACAAGAGGCAGTAAGTGAGGCCCATCTCAAAAGCACTGTACCATTTTATGTAGAGCGGAGTCCAATACTCCAGTAGTTTTTACGAAATGTTTCTGTACTGTACAAACCATAGGTACTCCTTTAGCTTTCGGTAGAGAATTGCGCATCTGATTGGTTCAAGAGGCCATTTTCTTTTTACAGAAAAGTGTGGTCACGGTATCATAGAAAACGTGATAGGTTAGGACCAATTACAGACATTTCAATTCACCGCCATTTTGTATAGTCTCATCACATAGAAACTGATAGAACGCGTTTTACACAGTATCTTATGATCTACAGCACGGAAATACTGTACAGCAGATGTGATAGTTTACGCCATGTAACTATACTGCCACAAGCGTTCAATAAAGTCATAAAAATGGACCATAATGCTGCAACACATCAGTAACCTTACTTTCGTTCTCCTCGTGAATAGCTACACGTTCAAGCAGGAAGTACCTTCGCGGAAATAGGCTTGTACACCTGGATAATCTACAGATAGCAGTAAGGGCTTCAAACCTTACTGAGTCATGCCATTTTTGATTTTCATATCGTACACTTGTAGGCATCCTTAACGAGGACTTGACTTTTCTGAAGTCTCAGATATTCTTCTAAGGAAGTTATAATAAACAGACATAATAATTGTCACCACGTAAGCACCGACTGCGGACAAAGTCATTGTGAATACCACCTGAAACACAATGCTGGACTCACTTAACGAAGTAATAGGTACCTGTGTGCCTCTGTGATGTAGTGGTTAGTGTGATTAGCTGCCACCCCCGGAGGCGGGGTTCGATTCCCGGCTCTGCCACGAAATTTGAAAAGTGGTACGAGGGCTGGAACGGGGTTCACTCAGCCTCGGGAGGTCAACTGAGCAGCGGTGGGTTCGATTCCCACCTCAGCTATCCTGGAAGTGGTTTTCCGTGGTTTCCCACTTCTCTTACAGGCAAATGCCGGGATGATACCTACTGTAACTTAAGGCCACAGCCGCTTCCTTCCCTCTTCCATGTCTATCCCTTCCAATCTTCCCAACCCGCACCAAGGCCCCTGTTCAACATAGCAGGTGAGGCCGCCTGGGCGAGGTACTGGTCCTCCTCCCCAGTTTTATCCCCCGACCCAATGTCTCACGCTCCAGGACACTACCCTTGAGGCGGAAGAGTTGGGATCCCTCGCCGAGTCCGAGAGAAAAAACCAACCGTGGAGAGTAAAGAGATTAAGTAAGTAAGTAAGTAAGTAAGTAAGTAAGTAAGTAAGTAAGTAAGTAAGTAATAGGTACCTACTCTACTCGTAGATAATGGTTGCAACGATCTGGGTTAAGGAGACATGATTCTTTAGCATTCTGTGGTGCTCGCATCGAGGTAAACCTGTCTACACATTTTGAGTTCAGAACTTGTATCATACAATATCACTTTCGAAGCGATAGTGTAGATTATTTCCTTAGTACAGAGATACGAGACCTGCTGTTCGTCGCATGGAGTGGTTACATGGCACTAATCGCAGCCAACGTGTTATTTCTCCTACGGATTCAGAGTTCGAACCTAGCTACCAGCTTTTCAGATTTATACTCTTAAGGATTTTATACTCCTTAAGACTCGAAAGTTACTTTTCACCTTAAGAAAGAAAGCATACATCAGAGAAGAATAATAACATGAGTTTTTTATATGGCAAACGGCTACAACGAATGAAGCACACTGCACTTATTGTCAGCATTATGACACACCCACTCAATCAAGCAACTGCGCACGTTCGACTCGAAAAAACGACTAACGTTCTGCAGCCAAATCTTTTATGCTGTCCCATGTTTTCTCAATTCCCATCAGTTCCTTTCTAAATGTTCGCCTCCAAGAGTTCCTAGCACGCTACTCATCAGCTTCACGTTCCAACAACACCGTGGTTTGACAAATTAAGTCTTAGTAGTAGACATCTTTAGTCTATCATACGTATCCGCCTCGGCCATGACTGCTACCCAAGTCATCTTCATCAGATTAGAATAGTGGATTCTCCCATGTGCGACAAGGACCAAGAGGAAATTGCCGAGCTGACCACATCATTCTTGGTTGCTGTAAATATCGACAGGCACAAAGTGGGTCATATAAAACACTGGCCCTTAATCATGTCCTTTTCCCTATCAGTAACATATATGTTTACTAAGACGATCTCATAACAATATTTACCTAGCAGTTGCCCAATTTTTACATGTGACTGATCTGAAGATCTAGATGGACTTTATACGTAGGAGACGTGAAATAGCACATGAAACCTTTACAGCAAAGTGCAGGCAGGTTCCACCACATACGTTGCAGCAAGCAAGAATGACTCACTTCTACCGAACTCAGATACACATGAACGAAGGAGATGGTAACTTTGAACATTTCCTTCATTAATCGAATGGCCATGCACAAGCCCATTGCACCTCTGTCGGTAATAGCTTATAGCAGTCTCTGCGTCTGTTTATAACAGCCAGTCCAGGCGACGAACAGCAGGTCTCGTATCTCTGTACTACGGGAATAATCTACGTTATCGCTTCGAAACTGATATTGTATGTTACAAGTTCTGAACTCGAAATGTGCAGACAGGTTTACCTTGCTTCAAGCACCACAGTATGTTAAATAATCATGTCTCTTAGAAATGAACATAACAGAATACCTGCAACATAAGAACTGATTAACCGGGCGAGTTGGCCGTGCGGTTAGGGGTACGCTGCTGTGAGCTTGCAACTGGGAGGTAGTGGGTTCGAATCCCACTGTCGGCATCCCTGAAGATGGTTTTCCGTGGTTCCCATTTTCAGACCAGGCGAATGCTCGGGCTGTACCTTAATTAAGGCCACGGCCGCCCCCTTCCAACTCCTAGGCCTTTCCCATCCCATCGTCGCTTTAAAACCTATCTATGTCGTTGTGATGTAAAGCCACTAGCAGAAAAAACTGATCATGATTTGCATTTGTGTTCAACAACGCGACTCACACGAACATTTAACAACGAAATAAAATAAATCATCCTATATCGGACTCGGACCTCCGACTAACGAGCACCGCTTTCTTTCTCGAACTTCAAGCACGCTCGGCTGTCACGAGCTGCCGTTCGCCAGCGTTATATCAACCCTACTCCCAGTGATTCAGCCACGATATTCTCTGTATATGAAGTTTCTGTGATACAGAATTTTTTTACAATCATTCGGTATTTTATCGTTAATGCTAATTTCGTTTGGCACGAATAAACGAATTATAGGAAGTGTAGTAGGACGAGACATAGCTGTGAGTAGCCAAGGCCAATGTTTTTAGGTTAGGCTATATTCTGTAGGTTGCATAAAACTGTACCACTGTACCACTCGGTGTATGTTGACGATCTGGCCGTAGGTGAGGAATGATTATATGAGTTCTTGGTTCGAAGTAGTTACGGCTAAAAGTTTTCACTCACATTCTCCAGAACATCGAACGTTTACTACCGAGTAAGTGGCTGCGGGGTTTAGGTTACGTGGTTATCAGCTTGCATTTGGGAGATAGTGGGTTCGAACTTCACTATCGGCAGCCCTTAGGATGGTTTTCTGTTGTTTCCAATTTTCACACCAGGCAAATTTTGGGACTGTATCTTAATGAAGACCAAGGTCGCTTCCTACCCACTCCTAGCCATTTCCTATCCCAGTCACCATAAGACTTAGCTGTGTCGGTGCGACATAAAATCAAATTGATTCAACATTTGCGCCTAATGGAAGTTATAAGAAGCTATCTGACAGTGCTGGGATTTGATCTCTAAAGTTTTTTCTTTCTCTGTCATTTTTACCCGCACACTGGTGGGGTCGCGGATCCAGCCAGAAATCGAACGTAGGATTCTCCAAACCGAAGGCCACTAAGCTGAATATTTGGTCAAAGAGACGAACTAGATTCCATAACCTTGAGCACAAGAAGTAAGCATATACCGAAGTTCGTTACAAGGCCAGCAGAATTTCAGAAGTCCTTCAATATTCTACGCAGTAAAGTGACGCTGAAGCAGAGAACCGTTCAGCCCCGGTGGGGCACTTTGTTATACAACCGGTACGTGTACGTTAAAGTGAGATGTCGCTCCAAGCGAGGGCGTGCGATTACCCAAACTCATGAATATTTTATTAAGAACATTGCACTTCTGAGCACCTTTCTTTGATTTACGCAAGGCTGCTAGAGTAGAGACGATAAGAATCGACTGAGCGAAATGGCCCCACAGCTCTTCGCCGTCAGAGTGTAGCGGAGGACCTATCAGGTAAACACAAACACGACGAACAGAGGCTATAATAACAATGTAGAAAGACTTAGCACATAATATAATAACACGGAGAGCTGCATCAAACAAGTCTATTGTCTTATGACCCAAAGAATAATAAAATAATAATCATTTTCTTTCTTCAGCTTATCGCAGTTATTTCTGGGGTAGTTGGTGCCACCCAGATTCATTTTGGTTTTGCCGGGGAGTTTTAAGTTCGGATGCTCTTCCTGATGCCACGTGATTTTTGGGATAAATAATAATGGAGAACAAACCGGTAGTGGAATGATGAAAGAATACTGGAAAGTACGGAAGAGTGAACAACAAGGAAGGATGAATTTAAATTGACTTTTAGTCCCTAGTACGCCTCATAGTGAATAGTAATAATAATAATAATAATAATAATAATAATAATAATAATATTAACACAGTGAAAAAATGAAGAGATATTGGGAAGAAAAGAAGAAGAAATATTGTGCAAAATAAGTTCAAACGCGCTCCACGGTTGGGCAACGAATCAAAAAAATTATTAATAATCATAATAACTGAGCAATGCACTGACAATCGGTTAAACTGTAGGAACACTGAGACGCAGTGGTGCCCAATTTTGTTTCGAATTGGATTATTTAATGAGCTCTTGGGGGCAGTTACCTTTCGATTTTCTTCTTCTTCTTCTTCTTCTTCTTCTTCTTCTCCTAATACTACTTTATATGTTTACCCTCCAGGGTCGTATTTTCCCTCGGACTCAGCGAGGTATCCCACCTCTACCGCCTCAAGTGCAGTGTCCTGGAGCTTCAGACTCTGGGTCGGGGGATACAACTGGGGGATGACCAGTACCTCGGCCTAATCTGCTATGCTGAATAAGGGCCTTGCGAGGTATGGGAAGATTGGAAGGGATAGACAAGGAAAGGGAAGGAAGCGGCCGCGGCCTATAGTTAGATACCATCCCGGCACTTGCCTAGAGGAGAAGTGGGAAATCACGGAAAACCACTTCCAGGATGGCTGAGGTGGGAATTGAACCCACCTCTACTAAGTTGATCTCCCGAGGCTGAGTGGACCCCGTTCCAGACCTCGTACCACTTTTCAAATTTCGTGCCACAGCCGGGAATCGAACCCAGTCCTCCGGGGGTAGCAGCTAATCATACTATCCGCTACACCACAGAGGCGGGCACCTTTGGATTTTAAGGGTAGGAAATATTTTGTATTTACCCTTAAAGCAACAACCATCATACCACCATTTTTCGCCTTAGAATATAATTCTTAAACTGCATATTTTATGGTGCCGGCTCCGTGGTGTAGGGGTAGCTTGCCTGCTTCTTACCCGGAGGCCCCGGGTTCGATTCCCGGCTAGGTCAGGGATTTTTACCTGAGCCTGAGGGCTGGTTCGAGGTCCACTCAGCCTACGTGATTAGAATTGAGGAGCTATCTGACGGTCAGATAGCGGCCCCGGTCTAAAAAGCCAATAATAACGTCCGAGAGGATTCGTCGTGCTGACCACACAACACCTCGTAATCTGCAGGCCTTCGGGCTGAGCAGCGGTCGCTTGGTAAGCGAAGGTCCTTCAAGGGTTGTAGTGCCATTGGGGGGGGGGGGGGTATATTTTACGGTTCTTTCATCTCATTTCTAAACTAGGAATGGCTCGCATGTTGAAATAGGATGAATAATTCCATTATTTGCTAAAACTGTAACCTTGATACAGGCAGGCAGTCTTCAAGCTACTTAGCAAGCGATCTGAAGTAAATTTAACGCCCATTGCCAGCCAGCCGTGTGTTTGATCGGCAGATGTTCACAACGTTACACATTAGCCATGTAACTAGCACGATCATAAGGTCTAAACTATAGCGAATCCCCTCTCTAAAGCAAGGGGTTTCATTTGAAACTGTGACTTGCAACTTTGTTCCGCCTTGCCGTCCCTTCAGCACTCTAAATACAGCCTTCATGCTATAATCTATATATTTATATAGAATGGAGAAAGTTTTTATTCAACATCCCCTTCACCGTCTTTACTTTAGTATAATGTTAATTTCATTTTATTACACCCCCTTACTGCCACACAGCCGGTGGAAGAATAATTTAGGTGCAATTTTATCCGCTTTAGCTTCCATCTCCTCTCTTCGTGTGTCGAATGTTGCACGTTACACGAACTTCAATCACTCCACACTTGTTTGATTTCGAACGCCTGCTACTCAAACGCAATTAAACGAACGTAGTTGAAGGATGAAATCACTAACCCCTTTCTCTGTCGTGTCAGCTATCAATTTTGTTTTCTTAATTAAAACACCACCTGCACCGCTTGTTCCCCTTCAAGAGAAGTCTCAGTCCCACTTAAAACGTTCCAATGAGAAAGAACAATAAATTATTGTATTTATATTGCACTTTATTACTTCATCCTTCAAGACCTTTAATTAAAAGTTGACGAAGGATACTTATCACTTAAACTTTCAATCTAATACCCATAGAATTAAATTTGATTTTAGATAGACGACGTGATATATTTTAGATACACATCTCACCAAGTTAACTAGAGAATGTTGTAATAACAAGTAATAATGTTGTCCGCTTGACGTAACAACATCTGTAAAATCACATACCACATATTGGATAATATGCCACTCTGTTACATACGCGGGAGGCGTTAAAAATTACGATTTGAGATAGGGCTTGTGTGACTTCGTTTGCAGCTAATAACTCCGATGCTAAAAGGCATACGTAGGTGATGAAGATGTTTAGAGATAAAGCATTTGACACCTTACATTTACACAACAGAATGGCCCGGACATCATTTTATTATGTATATTATCCAGGGGCGTAGCCAGGGGGTGGGTGTTACTGGGGGTTAGAGCACCCACCAATGCAATTTTTACAAAAATAAAATTAACATAAACCGACAATAAACAATAAACTAAATAAAAATTCAGAGACTTAATTGTAGAACCAACAGATCTGTTGAATCTGTTCCCTAAGAAGCCTCAAAAGTTGGATTCTAGATTGTAAACTGAACATACCGCTTTCTGTACAACTGTTGATTTTAATCGTATTATTCTTGTTCTGTATTTTAATGTAAGATTTTGTAGTGTACTGCAATCTGAGTATCAACATAATTCACCTGTATCAGTGTCTTTATAATGACAAGCCTTGCATTCGCGCACCGCACAGGCACAAGCACCTTTACTGTGTTCTATCATATTTTGTAGCCATAACCTCCCCCCCCCCCACCTTCCCAACCAAGGACGAATCCAGGCTTCGCTACTGATATCTGAAATTTAAAAAGTATATTGCAACTGAAATTTCTTTCAAAAAATAAGCGTATAAATTTCGAAAACTTATGGCGGGTATCGTTAGAAATCCATCTTTGAGGCCAAGATGATGGTACTACAAAGTTTGCCCTGCGACCATTTTAGACAAAGTTGTTCCGGGGTGGAAAATATGAAAATCCTTAACTTGGTTCACATGGACTTGTGAATGTAAGTTCCGGCTCATGTGTATAACATTGAATAAAGGATCATTCTTCCGACATAACGGTACCATAATGGTAGACGTAGGACATTAGGACTGAAACTCCATGGTGTACGAAATTAAGAAACTTACAAAATGTGTGTGTATGTTTAGTCCTCAGCCCGATGACTGGTTGGATCCTCAACAGTTCCGCCATCAGCTGTCATCGATGGCCTAGGGATCACTGAAGAGGCGTACTAGGGAAATGAGGAGTGAGGTAGTTTCCCGTTGCTTTTCTCACCGAGCCAGAAGTTGCTATTACATATCAGTCTGCCAAACCCACTGAAATGCATGCACTAACTGACCCTATGAGCAATATTTTCACACCATTCATAGCAGGGACTGGCTGCAGAAGGAATGGCATTACTAGCATCACTCATACCTCAGTCACTTTCATATTGTCAAAGCCAAGGATAAGACAGAGACAGATCAATGAAAGTAACAAAATTGCGCTAGCCTATACCAGAAGACATAGTGCACTGTAAACAATAGGTCCTGCCGGCAAAGGCATGTCGATAGTAAACTTGATTTAATTTAGTTCCTTATTGGTGTACTTAAGGCTACGCCATCTTCTGTTACAGTAAACCAAAGTTTAAAATACAATTAAAACCGCTTATTGTGAATGAGAAGAATAGTAACAGTAAGGTTACATTTTTGGACACAAAGTAATATTTTCCATCAATTTTTGGAACATACCTACAGATTTATTGACAGAACTAATATTTGCGGAGCTATTTTAGGAGGTTATGAAAAATGTAGTCAGTGTGAATACAGTAGCTTCGTTATTATTCGTCGTACGGGAAAACGTTCAAAACATAAATGGTCACATAATTATTGTACCTAGGTATTTTCCACAACGTTAATTATAATAATAATGATAACGAAAATGAAGATCCACATTCGAAAACTTATGGCGGGTATCGTTAGAAATCCATATTTGAGGCCAGGATGATGGTACTACAAAGTTTGCCCTGCGACCATTTTAGACAAAGTTGTTCCGAGTAGGAGTTATGCCGGCTGCCGAAGCCTATCGCACTCACTGGGGCAATGATTAATTACTGACAGGTGAAATGAAACGATATTGGAGAGTATTGCTGGAATGAAAGATGACAGAGAAAACCGGTGTACGTGGAGAAAGACCTGTCCCGCCTCCTCTTTGTCCACCACAAATTTCACATGGAGTGACCGGTATTTGAACCACGGAACTCAGTGGTGAGGCCGGCGCGCTGCCGTCTGAGCCACGAAGGCTCGATGATAATAATAATAATAATAATAATAATAATAATAATAATAATAATAATAATAATAATAATAATAATGGCTTTGTGTCCCACTAACAACTTCTACAGTTTTCGGAGACACCGAGGTTCCGGAATTTTGTCCTGCAGGCGGTCTTTTGCGTTCCGGTAAATCTAGCGTCACCAGGCTTACGTATCTGACTATGAGTACCTTCAAATACCACCGCAACGGGTCTGAGCCCACCAACTTCGGCTCAGAAAGTCAGCACTCAACCATCAGAGACACCCAGCTCCGCCTTTCTACAGCATGTGTCGTGTGTAATTTTCAATACATCTAATATTGACGAAACAGCCGGCTCCGTTGTCTAGGATACCGTGTCGGCTTCTTACACGGTGGTCCTGTGTTCGATTCCCGGTCTGGTCAAGAAATTTTATCTAGAAGTGAGGGATAGTTACATGTCCACTCAGCCTATGTGATTACAATTGATTAGTTATCTGACGATGAGGAAGCGACCCGAGTCTAGAAAGAAAACCAGGAATAACGGCCGAGGGGACTCGTCGTGCTGACCACACGATACCTCGTAATCTGCAGGCCTTCGGAATTGTTGCGCCGTGGGAAGGGAGGATATTAAGGGAGATTGTTTAAAATTCCAGTTATAAATACTTCTCTCAGTATTTCTATGCAAACGTATTTCTAAGTACAGTAAATAATACATAGCTTAGTGCACAATCCGGTTGTACCTAAACATACAGTAAATAATGTTTCGAGAAATTCTAAGTTCTTTGTCCGTGTATCTTAAAAACAAACATACATACAAACAAAGAAACAAACAGACCAAAAACAAACAAACAAACAAACAAACAAAAAACAGTTGGCTGAACTTATTTCCATCAATAACTAATTGTGAGGCAAAATTATATAATTTGTATAGAAGCGAGTTTGTTGATACTCCAGCATGTAATAATTTTTTTTCTAACTTTCACGCTAAACCCATTTTATTTAATTCCTTAAGTCCTTTCTTCCGTTCTTTCTTTCTTTCTTTCTTTCTTTCTTTCTTTCTTTCTTTAGAAAATTAATTTGTTCATATATTTTTATATTTCAACATGACTCTGTGATGTTATCTAACATATTACTTCCATTGATGAATGCAAATTAATTGTGCCAATTAAGCACAGGGTAAATTAATTTCCTGGTCAACGGTATCACTCCAATGGATGACAATCGCTCATTGCTATTCTTTCTTAAATTTATTTGTATTTCGACTCTCAAGAGTTGTACATTGATACTTTTTGTCCTCCGTTTTCTGCTTAGTCATTGGAGCATACAATTCCTGCAGTACGAATTCAAATCAAGCAAACAAAAGCTTCCTATTTCCTCGGTAACAATGAGACATCTGGACATGAAGTAGTACCCAATGTATTTGGAGACAGATGTTACTATTGTAGGACTATTACTTTAATTAAACAACAGGAGATGGTGAAATTCAGGAGTTAATTCTTTGTCCGACTATAAAGACCGTGAAGTATATTTGAGTGTAAGTCATTCCTCTAAGTGGATGACCTGTCAATTGTACTACAATGCTCACAGAGAAAGCGAGAAACAGATGCCATAAGAGTGCACGAACTGTTGAATTGTACTAGTGCGTGACTTCCTACTAATTCTGCAGACTTACGGGATGGTATAATTTCCGAGTGGTTTAATTTTGCTATTCTGTAGTGCTGAATCACGCAATACTCTTATTTTGTGTTACGTTTCTTGTTAGTTATCCGATCACTCCTTCTGAGGTTCAGTTATCAATGGATATAATAAAGAAAGAAATAAGTAATCAGTTCAAGGACTAGGTTGTTTCTACGATCTGTTTTATGAGTGAATTAACTGTTCTTTCTCGTGGCCATTTCCCATAAATATAGTCTTCTACAATGGCGAAAATATGACTTCACCAGGAGGAACACTGTTTGCATATTCATTTCAGCAAATGCCTTTTTCAGCGATCTTGGCACATAATCTCTTTTTATTTGTCCACGTAACTTTAACATTATACATGAACACATGAATATCAACAACATAATAATAATAATAATAATAATAATAATAATAATAATAATAATAATAATAATAATAATAATAATAATAATACTAATACTAATACTAATACTAATACTAATAATAATAATAATAATAATATAGGACCACTGCAGAGGAACCTTAACACTTGGCAAGATGTACTAAAAGAAATGTGTATAATATTAGCAGAACAATGACGGAACACTTGTTCTACAATTTTCTTCCATGAAAATAGTCTCGAAGTACTAAAAATGGGAAATAGGGACGTAATGACAACAAATGCCATTAAATAATTTGGATTAATAAAACAGGGTAATGAAAACTTCGATAGGTATTTTACCAATTTTATGAACAATAAGTCAAAGTGGTGGTCAGCTACAGCAGGTCAATGTGTAAGAAGTTCCCAATCCACCTAAAGTGCAAAAGTTGTAAAATAGTTGAAGGTCTAGCCATATATACAGTATGTGACTCGGAATGCTGGAATACAAAGAAATTGAACGAAGAGGAACTCCAAATAAAGCAGCTGGGATGAAGACGTTAAGATGGGTCCGTGGGATTACTAAGGTCGATAAAATCTGAAATGGTGCCATTCGAAAATCTCAGAGTAACATTAGCCTCAGAAACATATAGAGGACACCGTATAAGATGGCCGTGGAGTGGAGAGGCTTCTAGTAGATGGCCAGCCAGCCAGCCAGCCACGAGACGACTCAAAACCAGATGGAGAGAGCCTGTGTTGGAAAGGACCTGTACAAGATATGAATAGATACCAAGAGAGAAACTGCTCCTTCCACCACTTTTCCCACTCTCTGGTGGAGTTATGGGTACGGATTGTGCCGCATCCTTTGATTTTGTCCAATTTTACGACCGGATGCCCTTCCTGTATGGAGGGATATATTTACTATTGATTGCTTCTGTGGTAGACAGTGTGGTGTATTGTGTGTATATGGATAGGAATATGTTTGGTCAAAGAAAAGGCCGTAGTCGTCGAGTTAGAGGAATTAAGCAGACATTACTAAAATCTCCAACCCAGCCGGGAATCAAACCTGACCCTCGAAAGCCTCGAAGCCGAACACGTTTAACAAATAATAATAATAATAATAATAATAATAATAATAATAATAATAATAATAATAATAATAATAATAATAATAATAATAATAATAATAATAATACCAACACATGCATAATACATATTCATTATAGACTATTTTGCCATTCAATGTTCAGTCTGTAAGCCTCTGTGAATTAACTAAACGTCTCCACAATCTTCTGTTTCCAATTGGCTCTGTGGCCTCGTTTAGTTCCATAGCTCCCATGTTGGCAGGTTCGATCCTGGCTCTGAAGGTGCTCAAATATGTCAGCCTCGTGTCAGTAGATTTATGGGCACGAAAAAGCTCGTAGGACTAAATTCCGGCACCTCGGCGTTTCGAAAATCGTAAAAATTGATAGTAGGACGTAAAGCTAATAATTAGTTCCATACCTCGTATATTTACATCTTTAGGAACTGAGTCTAACCAACGTCTATTTGGTCTCACTCTACTTCTCTTACCCTCCATGACTGAATCAATTATTCTCCAAGTTAATTTATCCTCCTCCATCCACCTCATAAGACCACACCACCGAACTCGGTTTATGCCTACAGGTTCATCGAGTTCATTCCTAATTTAGCCTTTATCTCCTCATTCCGAGTACCCTCCTGCCTTTGTTCCCACCTGTTTGCACGAACGATCATTCTCGCTACCTTCATGTCTGGTTCCTCTAACTTATGAGGAAGGTACCCTGAGTTCACGCAGCATTCATTCCTGTACAGTAAAGTCGGTCTGAAAACAGTGTGGTTTGAAAACAGACTGGTCTACAGATAGTTTCTTCCGGGAGTTGATTTCTTTCTTACAGAATACAGTTGATCGCAACTACGAGCTCACTGCATCAGCTGTAGTGAATCTCGATTCAATATCACTCACCATACTACCATCCTGGGAGAATGCACATCTTAAATACCTGTTCCAGTTCTGTAATCCCAACCTGACATTCAGTTCTCTTGGGTTTCTTACCTACTGACATCACTTTAGGCTTGAAAATGCTGTTGGTCATATTACAGTCTTTGCACCAAGATACAATAAATAATAATAATATATGAACACATCAGTTTGGAGACAAGAAAGCCGTTCTTCAAGACCGTTGTTCAGAGCGTACTGACATGCGGGTGTGAAAACTCGACTCTAGGAAAACTAGACGAAGCAAGCCTGAAGGGCGCGGAAATGTTTTCTGGAGAAGAATGACCAGAACAAACTGGAGGGACAGAAAGTCAAATGACTTCGTTTTTAACAAGAGTCAAAGGAAAACCATCCCTACTAAACATGAAGTTGATTAATCACATACTCTGGTACGACACTTTTCTTCAGTTAATTATTGACGGGCAATTTCTTGAGAAAAAAAACCCCACGGGGACGACCAAGAAACTCCTATACTAAGAACACCTTCGATGAACTAGGTTGCGATTCCTGCGCCGATCATGATGATGAAGATGGTGATAATACCGTAATTTGTTTAACGTCCATTTAGTCACTATAAATTTAAAGAGATATTGCGGGTGATAGACCTTATAAGGACTATACAACGTACTACATACTGTAGTAAATCTATTAACGGATCTTTCATATTTAAGCACACTAAAATACCGATGGAATATGCAGAGATTTGTTCCGATAGACTTGAGCTCGGAAAGTGCGCGCGCGCCTAACTGTACTACACAGATGGTCAGAGAGAGATTGTTTAACTGGATTGATTGATTGATTGAGTGATTGCATACGTACGGCTATGAAGTCTCATTTAATGTACTAATCCGCTCTCAAATTGCAGTTGGTAAAATACTGGGCACCACAATACAATACAGTAGAACATAAGTATAACAACACAAGGAATATAAGTAACGCAATATACCTTAACATACAATTCTGCATTGGAACTAATAGACTGAATATAAATATTATGTGATCCATGATGCACTATTAATTTAGTAAAAATATACGTGTAACCACGATGAGGGCAGGGAAGAAAGGTATCACGTGCACCTACGATAGTCAGAAGTTATGCCTAGTGCAGCCTCGGATAATATTGTGTGTGTGTGTGTGTGTGTGTGTGTGTGTGTGTGTGTGTGTAATAAGGGGAGAAGAAAACTATAATAAGGATCACAGTTAGACCAATACAAAATTTAATTTTAAATTAAAATAACATGAGATTAGAACGTTATTAAGATGTCTCCTTACTACTGTGTGGTGGAAGCTTTCATAATGATATAAGTTGGATATATTGTATATACGTGCCGCACAGCAAGTAAAAGATGTATTGCACTTTGACGTCCAGTGGTGCTTTATTTGCATTGTATTCTTTGTGATGTGTCGCTCATGAATATTTTCCATTCGAGAGAATACAGAATATGGATAACGAGGGATTTTTGTTTTATAATCTTTATAGTTAATAATGTTATTGTAAGTATTCTTTTCCCTATAATTTAAGCCACTGAAGTTGAATAAAATACGGACTTATATCATCTCTACGGATGTCAAGAATTAATTTAACACTTGTTTTCTGTATACGTTGAATATGATGTTAAGGATCCCAGAAATATCGTTATTTACTGCTGAGCCGTACTCCAATATGGGTAATACGAGGGACTGTAGAAGTAGCTTTCGTATATATACTGGCATGCACGAGATGGTTCTTTTAAGTTCATGAGCAATAAATACAGCTTTATTAATAATTATCCTAATGTCTTCCATTCTTGTGTGCGTCCTTGAGATACTAAGAGTCCAATTGCGGTCAGCTATCCACTGTAACAATATTTCAGCACCTTCATTCATCTTTTGAATATTATCATGGATATGTGTTGCAGTTTATTTTGTTTGTATGTTTGTTTGTTTGTTGTTTACAGGGGTCTAACAGCTAGGTCATCGGCCTATATGTGCTTCAGGAGAACATATATTACATTGAAGAACATCAGCAAATATATTTTGTATACATATATCATGTCACAACAATATATTGAACCCGACAGGGGCATGATCCAAGGACCTTTGGTTGATATCGATCTCCATAATTACACACGCAATGCTATTAAAATGAAAGAACGCTGAAAATGATTAATATACATATCATTAATAGAGGTCATACCGAAACTAATTAATATTCATACCATTGAGATAGATAAATTGTGTGTTTCAAAATTATTCTGCGAGATTTCTTGTCTGCGACTTATTGCGCAGTATTATCCTTTGTGTAGCGGGGGCCCCGTAGATGAAGCCAAGCCAACTTAGACCCGGGAGGGGTTATGAATGGGGATTCCCTGTGACATCACTCGAGAGAAGACATCCCTCCTCAAGACTCACAGAATGAGGGGAAACTAACTTTTTCGAAACGGAATATAGGAGCCATCTTGGAATCGGACTGGCCAACTTAATTACCTACGAGATAGAAAATTAACAAAACTCTAATTAGGGGCTCATCTCCCGATTTAAAAGGGATAAATGTCATTGGGACATTTATTTAGAGTGTTTAATGTCCTCTTCCGTGATAACTTTCAGCCGAAGAAAGAATACTGTGTTGTTTCTGCGTGGAAAAGTACTGGGGCCATCTGTTTAGTCTCACGACAGCTCCTCGAGATCGGGACTTCACCCCGTGCGGTAGGGGGAGCAGAACAGATTTTAATTAATTTAAAGAGATTCACCGAAGGATAATTGAGTGGTTATGTCTCAATCGCACCAACTAGATATTGGTCACCGGTCGCCCGCACTATTTTACCTCGAGTACGCCGGGAATAGGCGCTACGCAAATTAGGGGAAGGGGTACCGCTCCCTAGTAAAAACTACTGCAGAACGGGACAAGCGTCAGTCCGGGTTTGCGGTTCATTGACGGCGCAGCTACGCTCTTTTAAGCCCTCGTTAGGTCTTTGTTCAATAGAAATTAATTCCTATTTAAGGTGAAATAATCCAATTTGCATAAACAGTGTTTAGTTTGATCTCAGTGACGCCAGTGTTAACTTTTTGGAAAACCGTGACGTGGAAAATCATCTTATTATGATTACTATAATATAAGAATCTTACATAGTCGCATAGGAGATCGTGACCGGACGTTCACATTGAACGCTGTTAACCGGAGTGTGATTTAAACAGTGTCGTTGTGTCTGTGCAGGATTAAGTGTTAGCGGCTCCAACATCATCAAACAATGGCTCAGCAACTTCAAGATGGAATATTAATGGAAATCATCACCGTGGTGCCCATGGAGGAGGAGTAAACTCAGGATGGACTTCCCGAGTTGACAAAGGCATCACCACCATGTGATAGAGATGAGTACAAAGTTCTAATATCTGGCATGCATAGAAGGGATGGGAATATTTATTGTAAACTGACGCTATAAGGGATTTAAAGATGTAGTCCTGTGGAAATAGAGCGCCGGAATGGGCGCGTAGTAATTAATTCTTAGCTTAGGAAACCGACTACAGGTCTGAGTAATCGAGTGTAAATAATTAAGGGAATATAATACTTTAGCTTTGCTTAGGATAGTGATTCATTCAATTATTTTCTTTCTTGGGAGATTCTGTTGTTTATTTGCGTCAGAAGACCAGTAATAATTAGTTTATGGGAGTGCAATGAGAGTAGTTATTAGAGCATTCATTAATTTGATAAGTGCATGGTATATAAAACGGTAAGTACTGCGGTATGCAAAGGCACGTCACTACGAGACCCAGCGGCCAACGTGACAACCTCAAAATTTCCACCCTTTGAAATACTTAGATAAGGAGTGATAGGTTTAAATTGATTCTGTGATTAAATATGCCAGGAAGTGATCATAATAAGTGTATTAAACATCGATTCGTGTGAAAAGTAATTAATTAATGCATGTATTGCCGTGTGACGATAGTGTAGCCGTGTGCCGGCCATCGATTAATTAGCAGTCAGTAATCAGATGTTAATTGCCGCGCGAGTGCTTAATTGTGTTGTAATTGCTGTATAGATTCCGCGCAATGGCCACGTATAAGTAAGGTAGCGGGTAAGCTATGTAGAACGACGATAATAATAATAATAATAATAATAATAATAATAATAATAATAATAATAATAATAATAATAATAATAATGATAATAACAATCGGGCAAAGATTACCATTATGGGGCGGGAGTCGCGTTGCAAGAATGATATGATACTGCTGGGTAGATGTGTGTTTATTTTAAGGTGATTTGCGCGAGTCATTTTAAGACCGCAGTTTATTGTGGAAGTGCGTCCGAGTGATGTGTTACAGTTTCCTTTTAAAAGGGAATGTTACGCCTGTTAATGTGAGTGTTGACCCCTAGGGGAGGGAGAACTACCGTCTGGCCTTGGCCCAGCGTGTATTTTTTGTCTGAATGTCCCGTAAGCGGAGGAGGATAGGACGGGGCTGTTAAAAGGGAAGTTGTTTTCTTTGAACGGCGAAATAATGTGATCTACCTAACACGGCAGAGCTGTGAAATAATTAACACGCGACCCGGCAGATGATGGTAATGTTTGCCAATGAATCGTTGTTAATTGTACGAGTATAATTAGATAGGGATTACAGGACCCTGCCTTCATCACAAGAGGTTGTCAGTTCGATGCTCAACGTAGGCATTGGAGGCCTACAGTGTCAGAAGGAAGATCCAGTGCCTTTTACGTGTTTTACTTGCATATCATGTACCATGTATGTGTTTTTTTGTGTCATGTGTTGTTGTACATAAGGTCAGTGGTGGTTCTGTCCATCAGCTCGACGATGCCTAGAATAGCGAGGGTCGGTTCGATCCCAGGTGTTGTATCATATGTGTGTATTTTCATTTTTTTGTCATTTCATTGGGAAATCTAGGTCTTTATTATAATAGGGATTGCTCAGACATGTGGTCGGACGCATGTTAGTTTTATGTGTTAGCGATAATATAGCCTCAGTGTTATGATAAAATTTCCATTCGCTATATGTCACGATACATCGCTTCGCGATAACGTACTCGTTCTATCACGTATAACGGACTGAGGTCCACAAACAACCTACAACAAGCATTTGTAAATGTTAATGTAATTCATTAGGGTAATTTAATGCATCATTTCCCATTATCATTAAGGTTCAATAAACCGGTTTGTGAGTCAAATATTTTAATTCGAAGGTGTTCTCATTTTTAGTTATATGCCCCGCTTCTCCTCCCTTGTACGCCTCTAAGCTTACTTTAGTTCAGCGCCTATTTATTTCTTACTTCTTGACCTGTTAGCGACCCTGTAGATCTCATGCCGGTGCCAGTTAGGTAGGGGCGGGTGCATATACAAAATGGCGCTTCCATCGTGGTGCGTATATAAATAGGCGCGTATATTTATTCTACATGACTTGTACACGTTGCGCCATATACAAAATGGCGCGTCCAAAGTGGGGCCTAAGTCACGATAGCGAGGAGGATAATTGTACACGTTGCGCCATATACAAAATGGCGGCCCAATGTGGGACGTGTTTTACTGTTAAATAGGCGCGTATATTTATATTATCTGACATTTCCACGTGACGCGCACATATACAAAATGGCACGTCCAACGTGATGCGAGATAAAAGGGCGTAAGTGAACCGTGGGGGCTCGATATGTCCGTAAATAAGGGCTACCCAGATGTAGGAAATGTAGCGCCATATAAAATGACATCTAATGTGTGGCTATATAAAATGACGCTCCAGGTGGGACATGTTTTACGGTTTAATGGACGAATTTTCATGTTCAATAGGCGCATAATTATCCCACATATCGCATAATATTAATGCGAAGACAGGGGCGTGTCGTGTATTAGGCAAGGCATACTTGTGCGGCTTCCAGGAGTGGGCACGATTATTTGGTAACCCATATCTGCTTCTGACCTTTCCACGCGAGGCCCAGTTCATTATAGTTGAATAAGTGACACCTTGATGTCAATCTTAAATCGTTTGATGAATGAGAACACAGTCATGGTCCAATGATATGGGCAGAGCCATGACATTCGCAAGCAGGGGCGTATCCAAAATTCAAGGGGATTAGTTCGAATCCCGGGAAACAATAAAATGAATTTCCCATAAGTGAGGTTCGAAGTGAATAGTGGCTCTTTCTTAGTGCATATCTATTCACGGATATTAGCCAGTGGTGTGTTTCTTCACCAAACAACCTGCTATTAGGAAATATATTTTACGTTAGTATAACCGTGGATGAGAAGAGGTAACCTCACGCCTACTTTTCCTTTTCAAGCGGCAGTAGGTTGATTTCATGGGTTCAGTTTGAGATTCTGATGACTTTGTGTGTTTGAAGGACCTCAATGCTGAAGGCATGGGTTGATTTACTGGCACTATACCACAGGTGTTGGTATTTAAAATCGAGCCCAGTTTTAGAATTACAGGTCAACCGGCAACTGTATTAACTGAATTTGAGGGCTAATATTACAATCATTTTCGGAAATTTCCCGTTGCTTTTCATATAAATTTCATGAACCTTAATGATGTTAGGCAGTTAGGCTGCTTCAATGATAGCCGTTTTGAGGCTTAATTTGCAATGATGATTAAAGTAAAAATTATTTGAAGCTGGAAAAACGTAAAGTTTGGATAGAGGAATCCTTTCTTTTAAAATAAATAATAACTATATATTGTTGTGGATTGTTGATGCCGACGTTAGCGAGGGGGGTCCTGTCATCCCAAAGGATAGCGACATGGATAGTGGAGCCATGCGGGCTTTGATGGAGGAGATCAGTGCGCAGATTAGGGGTAGCGTGAAGGACGATATTAAGACACTTGAAAATAAGATGGAGGAGAATAGTGCGCAGATTAGGGACAGCGTGAAGGACGATTTAAAGGCGAATCGGGAGGAAATGAAGGACGATATTAAGACGCTTGAAAATAAGATGGAGGAGAATAGTGCGCAGATCAGGGACAGCGTGAAGGATGACATTAAGACGCTTGAAAATAAGATGGAGGAGAATAGTGCGCAGATCAGGGACAGCGTGAAGGACGATATTAAGACGCTTGAGAATGAATGCAAGCAGGGGCGTGCGGAGGTCAGAGACCAATTAGAGAATTTTGACGGTAAATTAACACATTTTGAGGTTAAATTGGAAGAAAACCGAACCGAGACTAGTAAGATGATTGAGGAGAAATGCAGTAGTTTAATGAACAAAATTCAGGAGGTTCAACAACAATGCGAAAAGGGGGCTAAGGAACTAAGCGATAAAATAGACGCGGTTTCTCAGCTCAATGCCGTTGTTGAAATAAAGGTCGAGGGAATAGTTGAGCGGCTTGATCAGGTTGAGACCAGTATCGAGAGAGACATAACTCGCGTGAATGGCGAAATCGTGGATGTCAAAGGGAAAATCGATCAGCTGAATGGTGAAATGGAACAGGTCAGGTCCAAAGCGAATGACCGCGACACGAAGATCGAAGAGATAAGGGAGCAGGTCGAGGATAATCAGACAAATATCAGGATCGTCGAAGAAAGGACGGAGAAAGCATTGGCGGTAATCGAGGCCCTGGACGAGAAGATTACGTCGGTATCGCAAGCAGCGCAGTCCGATACGAAACTAACTTTTGCCAGGTTACGGAAGGAAGTGTCAGGACAAATAGTAGGAGAGACTGCTAAACAGATCCACGAATGGAGCGAAGAGAAAGGCTCGAAAATGATGGTGAAATTGGAGATCCACGAAGAACAAATTAACGCACTTCGCGAAGAAATAGAGGGAATGAAGAAATTAGACATTCAGGAGGAACCACATTTCAAAATAGAACAGCAGAAATGTCCGGAAATGAAGAAATTGATCGATTTCCTTCAACGTAGAGTACAGCCAGGGACGGAGGAATACCGTGAACTTCAGAAAAGATCCGAGAAGTACCAATTTTTTAATGGCATGCTGCATAAATTCGTGGACGAGGACCATACGCAATTCAGGATCGTGGTTCCAACGACGTTGCAGGTTGATTTAGTTTGGCTCGCTCATCACGTTACAGGTCACGCAGGGAGAGATAAAGTGATTGCTACACTTCGGGAAACTTTTATCTGGAAAAATTTGAGGAAAACTGTTCAGCAGGTACTCCTTACTTGCGACATTTGCCAACGGGTAAAACCCAATCCGTACCTACTTAAGCAAAAACCGAAGCCGTTGTTGCCAAGTAAACCTCGGGAACTGTTCGCTTTAGACTTTTACGGACCACTTCCCAAGGGAAAGAGAGGGCTTCAATACATTTTGGTATGCGTGGATGTGTTTTCAAAATTCGTCACTCTCTGTCCAATCCAGAAGGCAAACACTAGAGCCGTCATAAATCAGTTGAAGACTAAAATCATACCACGTATGGGCAAGCCCGAATGTGTTCTCACTGATCATGGGTCGCAGTTCACATCGGGAAACTTCAAGCGAGACATCGACAACTTAAACATCAAACATCATTTAAGTTCAATTAGGCATCCGGAGTCGAATCCCGCAGAACGGATAATGCGAGAAATCGCAAAATTTTGCCGTATCTACTGTCCTAGACAACATTGGCGTTGGGTGGACGTGATTCCTGTTATCACAGAAAGTATCAACGGCACTATCCATGAATCTACTGGCCAAATTCCGTCAGTGATTCATTTCGACAGTTTTCCGAAGAGACCATGGCACGAGGTCTTAAAATGTCCGCAGGATCCTAGGCTATCGGTTGAGCTATGCATACAGGAGACAGCAAAACATTTGAAGGCCCAAGCAGAACGAAGATTACGTCGTCTCCGTAACAAGAGGTACCATCGACCACTGCGCGTAGGGGAACTTGTTCTCGTTAAACGACCAACAGTTTCTGATCCACCTAACAAGTTCTACCACAAGTTCGCTGAACTGTACATCGGTCCTTACCGAGTCATCCAGAACCTCGACAACAACGCGTACAAAGTGCAAAGCATGGACGGCGCGACCGAAACCATCTACAACGCGTCGAATCTGAAGGTGTACCATACGTCCGGAGGCAACTTAGAAGACGTGGACAACGCTGAAGAACTTGGAGCAACGGAAGAAGAAGACGATGAGGAAGACGGAGAAGAAGATCGACGTGACGTGTCAGATGAAGAGTCGGGACCAAATGAGGAAGCCGAAGAAGTCAATTATTTGGAGAATTTGTTTTCACAGAGTGATCTTGGGGATGAAGAATGTCCAGAATGTCAGTACCTGGAGAACTACAGAGAAGCATTGCGTCAGATAGCATATTATTTAGAAAGAGAGAACCAGGAACTTCGCCAGAAAGCAAAGGTTTGGAAACAGTTGTGAATCGATATTGACAATTGAATATTTAGCGACGAAATGTGTCCAGTGCCTGTACCCATTTCTTCTCGGGGAGAGGGGAATATGAACCCGACAGGGGCATGATCCAAGGACCTTTGGTTGATATCGATCTCCATAATTACACACGCAATGCTATTAAAATGAAAGAACGCTGAAAATGATTAATATACATATCATTAATAGAGGTCATACCGAAACTAATTAATATTCATACCATTGAGATAGATAAATTGTGTATTTCAAAATTATTCTGCGAGATTTCTTTGTCTGCGACTTATTGCGCAGTATTATCCTTTGTGTAGCGGGGGCCCCGTAGATGAAGCCAAGCCAACTTAGACCCGGGAGGGGTTATGAATGGGGATTCCCTGTGACATCACTCGAGAGAAGACATCCCTCCTCAAGACTCACAGAATGAGGGGAAACTAACTTTTTCGAAACGGAATATAGGAGCCATCTTGGAATCGGACTGGCCAACTTAATTACCTACGAGATAGAAAATTAACAAAACTCTAATTAGGGGCTCATCTCCCGATTTAAAAGGGATAAATGTCATTGGGACATTTATTTAGAGTGTTTAATGTCCTCTTCCGTGATAACTTTCAGCCGAAGAAAGAATACTGTGTTGTTTCTGCGTGGAAAAGTACTGGGGCCATCTGTTTAGTCTCACGACAGCTCCTCGAGATCGGGACTTCACCCCGTGCGGTAGGGGGAGCAGAACAGATTTTAATTAATTTAAAGAGATTCACCGAAGGATAATTGAGTGGTTATGTCTCAATCGCACCAACTAGATATTGGTCACCGGTCGCCCGCACTATTTTACCTCGAGTACGCCGGGAATAGGCGCTACGCAAATTAGGGGAAGGGGTACCGCTCCCTAGTAAAAACTACTGCAGAACGGGACAAGCGTCAGTCCGGGTTTGCGGTTCATTGACGGCGCAGCTACGCTCTTTTAAGCCCTCGTTAGGTCTTTGTTCAATAGAAATTAATTCCTATTTAAGGTGAAATAATCCAATTTGCATAAACAGTGTTTAGTTTGATCTCAGTGACGCCAGTGTTAACTTTTTGGAAAACCGTGACGTGGAAAATCATCTTATTATGATTACTATAATATAAGAATCTTACATAGTCGCATAGGAGATCGTGACCGGACGTTCACATTGAACGCTGTTAACCGGAGTGTGATTTAAACAGTGTCGTTGTGTCTGTGCAGGATTAAGTGTTAGCGGCTCCAACATCATCAAACAATGGCTCAGCAACTTCAAGATGGAATATTAATGGAAATCATCACCGTGGTGCCCATGGAGGAGGAGTAAACTCAGGATGGACTTCCCGAGTTGACAAAGGCATCACCACCATGTGATAGAGATGAGTACAAAGTTCTAATATCTGGCATGCATAGAAGGGATGGGAATATTTATTGTAAACTGACGCTATAAGGGATTTAAAGATGTAGTCCTGTGGAAATAGAGCGCCGGAATGGGCGCGTAGTAATTAATTCTTAGCTTAGGAAACCGACTACAGGTCTGAGTAATCGAGTGTAAATAATTAAGGGAATATAATACTTTAGCTTTGCTTAGGATAGTGATTCATTCAATTATTTTCTTTCTTGGGAGATTCTGTTGTTTATTTGCGTCAGAAGACCAGTAATAATTAGTTTATGGGAGTGCAATGAGAGTAGTTATTAGAGCATTCATTAATTTGATAAGTGCATGGTATATAAAACGGTAAGTACTGCGGTATGCAAAGGCACGTCACTACGAGACCCAGCGGCCAACGTGACAACCTCAAAATTTCCACCCTTTGAAATACTTAGATAAGGAGTGATAGGTTTAAATTGATTCTGTGATTAAATATGCCAGGAAGTGATCATAATAAGTGTATTAAACATCGATTCGTGTGAAAAGTAATTAATTAATGCATGTATTGCCGTGTGACGATAGTGTAGCCGTGTGCCGGCCATCGATTAATTAGCAGTCAGTAATCAGATGTTAATTGCCGCGCGAGTGCTTAATTGTGTTGTAATTGCTGTATAGATTCCGCGCAATGGCCACGTATAAGTAAGGTAGCGGGTAAGCTATGTAGAACGACGATAATAATAATAATAATAATAATAATAATAATAATAATAATAATAATAATAATAATAATAATAATAATGATAATAACAATCGGGCAAAGATTACCATTATGGGGCGGGAGTCGCGTTGCAAGAATGATATGATACTGCTGGGTAGATGTGTGTTTATTTTAAGGTGATTTGCGCGAGTCATTTTAAGACCGCAGTTTATTGTGGAAGTGCGTCCGAGTGATGTGTTACAGTTTCCTTTTAAAAGGGAATGTTACGCCTGTTAATGTGAGTGTTGACCCCTAGGGGAGGGAGAACTACCGTCTGGCCTTGGCCCAGCGTGTATTTTTTGTCTGAATGTCCCGTAAGCGGAGGAGGATAGGACGGGGCTGTTAAAAGGGAAGTTGTTTTCTTTGAACGGCGAAATAATGTGATCTACCTAACACGGCAGAGCTGTGAAATAATTAACACGCGACCCGGCAGATGATGGTAATGTTTGCCAATGAATCGTTGTTAATTGTACGAGTATAATTAGATAGGGATTACAGGACCCTGCCTTCATCACAAGAGGTTGTCAGTTCGATGCTCAACGTAGGCATTGGAGGCCTACAGTGTCAGAAGGAAGATCCAGTGCCTTTTACGTGTTTTACTTGCATATCATGTACCATGTATGTGTTTTTTTGTGTCATGTGTTGTTGTACATAAGGTCAGTGGTGGTTCTGTCCATCAGCTCGACGATGCCTAGAATAGCGAGGGTCGGTTCGATCCCAGGTGTTGTATCATATGTGTGTATTTTCATTTTTTTGTCATTTCATTGGGAAATCTAGGTCTTTATTATAATAGGGATTGCTCAGACATGTGGTCGGACGCATGTTAGTTTTATGTGTTAGCGATAATATAGCCTCAGTGTTATGATAAAATTTCCATTCGCTATATGTCACGATACATCGCTTCGCGATAACGTACTCGTTCTATCACGTATAACGGACTGAGGTCCACAAACAACCTACAACAAGCATTTGTAAATGTTAATGTAATTCATTAGGGTAATTTAATGCATCATTTCCCATTATCATTAAGGTTCAATAAACCGGTTTGTGAGTCAAATATTTTAATTCGAAGGTGTTCTCATTTTTAGTTATATGCCCCGCTTCTCCTCCCTTGTACGCCTCTAAGCTTACTTTAGTTCAGCGCCTATTTATTTCTTACTTCTTGACCTGTTAGCGACCCTGTAGATCTCATGCCGGTGCCAGTTAGGTAGGGGCGGGTGCAATATCAAAAATAGAAATGGTACTAAAACAGTTCCTTGTGACACACCAGATTCAACTAATGCCCAGTCAGAACAACAGTTATTATGAAGAACAGAGAGAGAGAGAAGAGAGAGAATGTGTCTTTTTTTAACCTGAACGCCCTACATTCGTTTCCTAGCTCATTCGAGATTTTAGTCAGAGGAATTGAAAGGAATTCAACTTCGTCAGGTCAGCCTTTCTTGAATTTTTGAACCTCGCCCCCAACTCCCTCCTCTAAACGTTAAAAGTAAACAAAATTAATACTCGGCGAATTCCCTGAAAAACGCGTTCCAAATATAATAATAATAATAATAATAATAATAATAATAATAATAATAATAATGTGAGCAAATAGTTTGAACTGTTTAGATGCCTCAATAGTGGTGTGTTTGAACTAGTCCTGTTTAACAGTGCGCATTCTGCACCAAAACACGTTTTGACACGCTAAAACGTGAACTTGTCATGTTTAGCAGTGTCTGTGTAAGAGGAATGGTACGAGAGGTAATAGAATCATTGAGATTTCAGTTTTTACAGTGTGCTTACTAAAAATAGCTCGTGAAATAATTTTTTCTTCAATTGCTTATTAAAAACGGACACATTTGTGACAAAGCGAAGTGATCCACCTTATTCTGTGAATCGGTAAGTAAAAAGAATGCACAGTGGTAGCTATTTAAAATATGGATTCATTTAATCGGATGGTAAGATTTGCTTCTAAGTCCTATGTGCCAAAAGTATGAAGCCACCAATGTTAGTTTAGCATTTGAAAACCAAATACCAGTCTTTTAAAAATAAATCTTAAGTAATTTTCTAAGTTAACATATATATTTTGAAAAAATATACTTGTCACTTTATTGACAAAGCTATACTATATTAAATGTAATTATTGTGTCGCCTTGACAAAAGTATGTACTGTACTGTCCCTAACACGAACCATAGACTCATGGGACCTTTTGCTACCAATAAATAAATAAATAAATAAATAAATAAAATCATTAAAACACCAACCAGCTTCTATTTTTAAAGTAAGCCAGAGTGATAATGTAACATTTGAAACATCTAATCACGTAACATTAAGAGTAGCTAAGATATGATGATGATAGCGAACACTCGTAATCGAGTAGGATTGTCTTCCAGGCAGAATGCCTCTTGAAATGAAATGCCGTATGGCTTTTCGTGCCGGGATATCCCAGAACGGGTTCGGCTCGCCAGGTGCAGGTCTTTCTATTTGACTCCCGTAGGTGACCTGCGCGTCGTGATGAGGATGAAATGATAATGAAGACAACATATACACCCAGCCCCCGTGCCATTGTAATTAACCAATTAAGGTTAAAATTCCCGACCCGACCGGAAATCGAACCCGGGACCCTCTGAACCGAAGGCCAGTACTCTGACCGTTCAGCCAACGAGTCGGACTAGGATGCCTCTTCATCTATGTGTTCGGAGGTGACTATACAGTCCAATGCGGGAGTTAAACACAATTTGCCACAGTGATGACAGGTAGTCCCAGGTGGAGCAGTCATGTTATTTCTATGTCTCCTCAGCACTTCTTTTTCTTTCCTACGTTGCCTCTTGTCATTCGAATGACAAGAGATATGCAAGCCACGAACGATTACAGAGCAATTGCTACAAACTCATCCCATTACAATGAAGAAAATGGTAGTTTACTGCAGTTTTAAAATAAATATGTTCTTTTGAATGTATTTTTTTAATAATCGTGTCTAGTAGATGTGTTTCTGAAATGTATTCGTTTATCTCAGAAAATATTTTCTATTCCCTTTGTACACGACTCTACGACCTCCCTGGTGGTGGTTATAGTGGTGGTGTCAGGATCGCTAGTTGGAAAAATGATGCGTTAGGCTAAATGCGCTGCATGTTTAGGTGGAAGGGGACAATGAATAAGTACGTTCAAGAAAGACACCTAGATTCCACTACTCAACCGTTACTTTTCAGCCTTATACAATCTCACGTGCCTTCACCAAAATTTTCCTTTCTTCTTCCTGCTTCTATATTTTGGCGGCGTTATTTTCGACTTCCCTTGGTGCAGTTACCTTATTATTACACTTGGTTATGGGCTGTTTGTTTTTCATTTGCTTCCAGTGTTGAGCTAGCACAAGCTCTTTACGCTGTTTAATTAGACAAGACTCTCCCCGTGTCTTGTTTGACCACGCCCACGCACATCTCATTAGTTGCTCGTAAACTTCTTTTACAATCCTTCCCAGTCTTGCCTCTTCTTTAATCTGATCTACCAGTTTGTTATTCTTTGCAATCAGCCGGTCTTTGTGCTTCCCATCCTCCTCTGTTATCCTACAACGCGATAAGCATTAGATGACTTAATTTGAAAATTAAAGAATCCAAACCTTATTAGTTCATAAAGCAAAATACCCAGTGAAAAACTTTGGAAGCTGCCCAATTTAGTGATCACATGTTATTCTTAATATATCTCATTATTACTCACTAAAAAGTAGTCAGGCTCCATGGCTAAATGGTTACCATGCTAGCCTTTGGTCCAAGGGATCTCGGGTTCGATTCCCGGTCAGGTCGGGGATTTTAACTTTCATCAGTTAATTCCTATAGCTCGGGGGCTGGATGTTTGTGACGTTTTCAGCATTAGATTTCATGTTAGAAAGGTCCCCAATCTGACAGACGCACAGGTCGCCGATAGGTCATCAGCTCGAAAGACCTGCACCAAGGCATCTCCGAAGGCCACACATTATTATTATTATTATCCATTAAAGCAAGCTGATGTACGGTATAACAATAACAGGCCTAATAATAATCGAGCTAGTTGCCTATTTGGTACGGGTCATGAATCTCTAAGCCTGCATTTCAAAGATGGTCTTTGACAGATATACATATTTTTTCCTTGGTATCTCATTCGCACGTCAGGCAAAATGCCAGTGCTGTACCTTAATTAAGGCCATTTCCAGTACTTACCAAGTCATAGTCTTTGTTGATATCAAATCGCGGTAAACTGCGTTGGTACGATGTTAAAAAGATAGCAAATACTATGTAACAATATGTAATATTATAATGTATATAGTTTTAGGGTCATCTGACTCGGTAATTAGACTATAATAATATTACTTTTTTTTGAGTGGAGCTCCAAAGCAAAAATATTACCACTGACGGCAGTTCATTCTTCATTGGAACAACAAAGTTCCTTGGATTGTCACCTTGGGTACTCCTTCAGTCAGGTAGTCAGTTTAGTCTGTTTCTGAACCCAGCAAAAGCATATAGTAAATAAGTGACAGTTTATCTTAGATGAAAATTGCCCTGCGCTTCCGGGTTTTAAGTGGAATGTTGTCATACATGAAATGATTTCAACTTTATGTTTTCATTTGAAATTTATCACCGCATTGTTTAAGAATTATTGCCGAGAGCAATAATGATCGCAGAAAGAAGAAGAGATTCCTTTGAAGAATGAGGCAGATACATTCCTTGTCTGAGAGCTAGGAGTAAATTTTCACAGCTAAAGTATAACACATATTTTTATGCAAAGAACACTCGGTACACACCATTCTACGTACTGGTTGTCCAATAGCTACAAAAAAATGGTGACACAGTGAATTCCCCTTTCGTAAACGCCTTGGGTAAAATATCAAGTACTCGTAATTACACTGTTAGCTCTTCAGCTTGCGTTAGGTAATTTTTAGAAAAATCGATGTATATGTATTGCAAATTACGACTCTGTAGATAATAAAATAACATCATCGTGTATGAATGTACGAACTTGAGTATACAAGTACCAGTGAGAGAAACTGGAATTATAAATCTATATAAAATACTATTATCATCAACGTCTCATGTGTTTTCAGATTGTTTGTCTCGACGACGAATCTCCTCCAAGGATTGGGCTCTCCTCTAAATGTAAGTTCTTCAGGCATGGGCCAGTGAAGAACATTCATAAGCGTTTTTTCTTGGCTTTCCACGGGAGTATTTTATTCTGTAGGCTAGGACATCAACCATCAGTCAAAGTCACAGACTGTGCTTCAGCCAAGAAGACCTCTTCCTCCGGATGTAGTTGACCTGTTGTCCATCCTCACCAGCTCGATACAGTGTTTGTCATCTTCTGTAATAGGCTTATTTTCTCTAAACGGCTCCAGCGCCACGAATGCTTCTAATTTGTAAACGTCATCTTTGTTCAGAGTCCGAGTCTCGCTACAATATACACTGACTGACAGAGCAAATGCAACACCAAGAAGGAGTGGTCAGAACTTTATGCCAATTGCAGGGTAGACTGACGTCACTGAGGTATGCTCATGATGTGAAATGCGCCGCTGTGCTGCGCACGTAGCGAACGATAAATGGGACACGGCGTTGGCGAATGGCCCACTTCGTACCGTGATTTCTCAGCCGACAGTCATTGTAGAACGTGTTGTCGTGTGCCACAGGACACGTGTATAGCTAAGAATACCAGGCCGCCGTCAACGGAGGCATTTCCAGCAGACAGACGACTTTACGAGGGGTATGGTGATCGGGCTGAGAAGGGCAGGTTGGTCGCTTCGTCAAATCGCAGCCGATACCCATAGGGATGTGTCCACGGTGCAGCGCCTGTGGCGAAGATGGTTGGCGCAGGGACATGTGGCACGTGCGAGGGGCCCAGGCGCAGCCCGAGTAACGTCAGCACGAGAGGATCGGCGCATCCGCCGCCAAGCGGTGGCAGCCCCGCACGCCACGTCAACCGCCATTCTTCAGCATGTGCAAGACACCCTGGCTGTTCCAATATCAACCAGAACAATTTCCCGTCGATTGGTTGAAGGAGGCCTGCACTCCCGGCGGCCGCTCAGAAGACTACCATTGACTCCACAGCATAGACGTGCACGCCTGGCATGGTGCCGGGCTAGAGCGACTTGGATGAGGGAATGGCGGAACGTCGTGTTCTCCGATGAGTCACGCTTCTGTTCTGTCAGTGATAGCCACCGCAGACGAGTGTGGCGTCGGCGTGGAGAAAGGTCAAATCCGGCAGTAACTGTGGAGCGCCCTACCGCTAGACAACGCGGCATCATGGTTTGGGGCGCTATTGCGTATGATTCCACGTCACCTCTAGTGCGTATTCAAGGCACGTTAAATGCCCACCGCTAAGTGCAGCATGTGCTGCGGCCGGTGGCACTCCCGTACCTTCAGGGGCTGCCCAATGCTCTGTTTCAGCAGGATAATGCCCGCCCACACACTGCTCGCATCTCCCAACAGGCTCTACGAGGTGTACAGATGCTTCCGTGGCCAGCGTACTCTCCGGATCTCTCACCAATCGAACACGTGTGGGATCTCATTGGACGCCGTTTGCAAACTCTGCCCCAGCCTCGTACGGACGACCAACTGTGGCAAATGGTTGACAGAGAATGGAGAACCATCCCTCAGGACACCATCCGCACTCTTATTGACTCTGTACCTCGACGTGTTTCTGCGTGCATCGCCGCTCGCGGTGGTCCTACATCCTACTGAGTCGATGCCGTGCGCATTGTGTAACCTGCATATCGGTTTGAAATAAACATCAATTATTCGTCCGTGCCGTCTCTGTTTTTTCCCCAACTTTCATCCCTTTCGAACCACTCCTTCTTGGTGTTGCATTTGCTCTGTCAGTCATAGTGTATTACAACTGGCCACTCGTGGGTTTTCACAAATATTTTCTTAAACTGAGGGACATTGTGCACTGACGTATTAGACGCTGTGAAATGCCTGTTTAGTCATATCTTTAAGCCTCCTGATTTCAGTTTTCTACCGATGATATTCTGTCATTATTTGCCCGAAAATACTGTATGGTTTTTAAAAACAAACAGATGTCAACATTTAGTACAAGATCACATACTGAACATTTAATTAATACAAAATTTAAAGCTGGCACTAATAACCCTCCGGTCTGTCATTGGCGAGATCAGCAATCAGAAATAGTGAATGCACTGATCGGTTACTCTAGGTTCAATTTAGCGCTTTGCCATCAATACTATTGAAACTTGATATCTTTGGTATTTATTTTGTTTCAGAACTTTAATGCATTTGAAAATATTAAATTATATTTTCAAAAAATTAATTAATATACGTGTTTAAAATATTATTTTGGAACGATCATTATAAACAAATCGATTGTTTGTATAACCGCACCAACCTACATTTTTTTGGATATGAGTTAGCGGTACTATAGCAAGCTCTAGGACAAGACATCATTTCCAGCCAAATATCCAATATTTAAAGTCTCAAAATACAAAGTTCCTTTTCAAAATCACATCAGATACACGAGGAAGGTCATTCTATATCCAACATCAACACATTAATTTTTATAACAACATGTTGCAGTGGCCAACTCCTTCCAGCCGAGTGAGTTGGTCGTGCGGTTAGGGTCACCCAGCTGTGAGCTCACATTTGGAAAATAGGCCTAGTGGGTTCGAGCCCCACTGTCGGCAGCCCCGGGTATCTGTGAGTTTCCATTTTCAGAGAAGATGAATGCCGGGACTGTACCTTAATTAAGGCCACGATCACTTCCTTCCCGCTCCTAGCCCTTTCCTATCACATCGTCGCCATAAGACCTATCTGTGTCGGTGAGACGTAAAGCAACTAGCAAAATTGGTGACTGAGGAAGTGTTCCCAGCACCGTTGGACAGTTATACAGAAGCCACAGTCGCACTATGTGAGCTTTGTGCTTGGGGTCATTATCCTAATAATATTTGTATTGGTCATGTGTTCCAAGATTTTGAGAACTAGGGGCAAATTGTTTTTCAATATGTTCAAATACACATTATCCGCCAATGAAGGTCAACTTCCGTGCCATGCACCCCCACCACCGTGTTTAACACTTGGACGTGTATTGGTAGTTTTTAGCTCTTCGTTCGGTTTTCTCCAGACACTAACTTTCCTATTTGATCCATAGGGGTTTGAAGTTGCTGTCATCTTCAAATATGACCGTTTTCCAGAAGTCAAAATCTTTTCTTATGTGCTCTCTAACAAACTGCAACCTCTTCTTCCTGGTGAGTTTGTTGACCAATGGATTTCCCTATTTATTCTTCCATGCCTATTACTTTTCCTGATTATGCGCCTGATTGTTTCTGGATGGGCTTTCTTCCCTGTCTGTTCCTCAAACATCATAGCAAGTTTTGGAACACTAATCATTGGATTCTTTTTAACCTCTCGTAGTATCCAACGTTCATCTCTGGAATTTAAGATTTTTTTCTGACTTACTTTGTCCTTATTTTCAATCCGGTTGGTACTTTTATACCTATCTATAACACATTGCACAGTTGAATGAATTCTGTTCACAATTTTGCAAATTTCTCTTAATAATTTTCCTCTTTGATAATAAGAAACATCAACTCTCTCACATCTTTCGAAGACGGGCCTCTCTGACGGCTCATTATTACACTACAACGTGGCTTTACTTCGCAACGCTTAACGATAGACTGAACTTGTCTCCTGCGTTCCGTATTGCACTTGACAGTCAAACGTGCGATCTTTATTCCTGTCCATTAAGGTCTGTTCGAGTTTCCTTGTGACCACGGGCAGCAGCATAATACCAAATACGAGCAATAAGATATATTTGTGTTAATTTATGGACAAGATAAGTGACAAGTAGTGACATAATAATACAAGATATACTCATTACATTGCATGTAAGGATATGACAAATATAATGACCCAACAATCGAGTTTCATTGTGACTCACTGCACTTCGTTTATCTATTCGTTCATTTTGAACTCTTAAGGCAAATAATAATTGTCTAATATAACAGTAATAAGGAGCCTCCGTGGCTCAGATGGCAGCGCGTCGGCCTCTCACCGCTGGATACCGTGGTTCAAATCCCGGTCACTCCATGTGAGATTTGTGCTGGACAAAGCGGAGGCGGGACAGGTTTTTCTCCGGGTACTCCGGTTTTCCCTGTCATCTTTCATTCCAGCAACAGTCTCCATTCTCATTTCATAGCATCTATCATTCATTAATAAATCACTTTGGGAGTGGCGACCCCATCGTACTAATAACCTATATCTGCTTCATTCATTACATCCCTGACCCGGTCAAAAACTGGAAAACAGGTTGTAGGTTTTCATTTTCATAACAGTAATAAAGACAGTGTAAATAGTTATGCAATGTTAATAAACCAATAACGTGGATACTTGAAAGTTCCTCTAAAACGTAGTGAGTAAAGCCAAATAATCAAATATAAATTATTTTCTTCATTTACATGTTTATGTAGTATCATTGTTATGAGGAACGTATTCCATGCATGCTGTTTTCATGAAAACTTAACAGTTTAATGTTTTTTCACGTGCAGTAGTACTGCATGTAAACCGCAGTATCCTCCTTTACGTTGATATTTTTAGAAACAGAGTGGATACAGATGATTCTACCTCAAAAGCAAAGCACAGTCGGCTTGTACTGAAAGTGCAAAAGAAGGGTTGGGACAAACTGCTTGCGGCACAAAATGTGGGTCCTTGTGTTATGTCAACTCGTGCACGCATTGCTGCCTTGTCTGCACTTTCCTTCTGAGTGATAGGATTAGCCGGATTTTGTGGTTTGAGAGCGTCGACAAGGCAGTGACATCATTTTCAAACACACGACTGGGAAAAGCTAACAGGAAACAATTGAAGAGCGGGACAACGCAACCGCATTTCTCCCGTAGGTCAACTGCTACCCGCTAGAGGGCAGGAAAACCTGTATCAGTCAAATAAAAGAACCATGAGAGAAACAAATAGATTAACTAACATTTAATTCACAAAAGGCCGAAGAAAGAAACCTTAATTCTAGCTTCCGCTTCTTTACAAGACACCCTAAGCAACTGGATGGATAAAGAATCTACAGCCCTTCTCGGAGTACGTTAATTGTTCCGTACAACAGACGTGTTTTATAAGGTTTTAGCGAAACTTTTACTCCCGAGTGTAAACATTGGCGAAAAGAATGAAGAGAATATAGGGTGGAGAGGAGTAGTGGTGGTGGGGGCAAAAAGTAAGCCGGGTAGGTGAAGAAACCTCGTAACTGTCAGTTCGCATCAGTGCGGGAAGAGTCCAAATGACAGGCTAATGTTTGCACTCTACAAGGCTGCCAACTATTATCTCATATTATAGGCTGGCCTGCTTCGAGATAATAGCAATTGTATGTAGCTACTGCTTCTGGCTTCGCTACATTGTATATACCGTGGCTCATGAAAGAGAGTAATGGGGGGGTAGGGGTAGGAGGTTAGGGTGCTGACCGGCGGGTATAGAGCCCTGCTCCCTTTACAAGCCCAGCCCCCTTCCAACAGTTTCTAAAAGGATAATATATCGGTGATGAAATATTAGCAAACATCGCTCATATTTGATGGGATAGCTTAAAGCCCTCCAGGGACTTCTAACGGTATAGAGATACACTACACTCCCGTAACAATTGAAAGAGAATGTCTCTCTCATTAAATTCATGAGTAGCTCGTAACTGATTTACTAGTATTCTTAATATATTATTCATGATATTCTTAAAAGGTTTGATACCATATTGTTGACAGATTTTGCTCAAAATAGCTACCTGAAAGCTAGTTATGATATAGGATTTGGGTTTCTTTGACATGCCGTAGTTTTGTCCTGTCTCTTCACAAACTTAAGGTAAACTAAACACTTCTCATGTTTTTTCCGAAAAAAAATATGATACGGGTTTTATTTATAAAAATCCACTTTATAATTTTGACCTCAGATTAGCCATACAAAAGTCGAAAATTGGTTCAGTTCAGTACTTGCCTGTCTGTCTCTCTGGATGTTTGTTAGAACATCACGCGAAGACAGCTTCATAGAATTTCTTGAAACTTAGTATTTAAGTTCAGGGACATCCGGAGAGTGGTCTAGCTTATATAATGTTACTTGATTAATATTAAGTTGCGTAGCAATATTAGAAACACCACTGCCGGGATGAGTGTCTCAGACGTTTGTGGCGCTGTCCTTCTGCCCCCAACTTGGTAGGTTCGATCCTGGGTAAGTCCGGTGGTATTTGAGGATGCTCAAATACGTCAGCCTCGTGTCGGTAGATTTACTGGCACGTAAAATAACTCCTACGGGATTAAAGTCCGGCACCTTGGCGTCTCTGAAAACCGTAGAAATAGTTAGTGGGACCTAGAGCCATTATTATTATTATTATTATTATTATTATTATTATTATTATTATTATTATTATTATCATCATCATCATCGTTATTAAAGGCACCACAACAGGAAATCCGAAATTTCTCCGTAATTATTAACATTATCGAACAACTGTAAACTATAAAAGTTGTGTAAAATATAACTTCCGATTTATAATAATAATAATAATAATAATAATAATAATAATAATAATAATAATAATAATAATAATAATAATAGAGAGTTAATCCAACTGATAGACGCCCCTATTAGGGAATCAAACGATCGGCCTCTTAATCAGTTCATATGAACAAAATACCTATATATTTTATATGATGTTTGGTTTAAACAGGGCTTGAATCATAACTCAAGATTAAAATTGCCACCATCAGGCAGATTGTCCCTCTCAGATTTAATTTGAAAAGTAAATTCCAATACATGGTACTTCAAGTTTTCAAGTTAGGGAGTACAAATGGCGTCCAAAAATAAGCAATGAATTTTTCAACGCAGAGTCCGCTATGGTCTGGATAATAGTGTCCGGGATTTAGTTTGTTCTTAAGAAGTTCAACCTCTCCTTAGGAATTGTCCCTCTAGCGCCAGTCATAAGGCCAATGACTTCCCATTTTGTAATTTCACGCTTCTTTCCGAGATTCTCAAGGCATGGTTCATATAAGGCATTTTTCTCCTCACACACTAATCGAGGCTGCTGTTCATTTTTATCGATTCTTACAGTGAGATCAATCACCATACCCGTACCTTCCGCCCGGATGATGACAACAATATCAGCTTGTCTCGTGGATCCATTTGTGGAAAAAACATTCCACTTCTTCATGGATCTCCAAGTGATGTTGTTTGCGGAGAATTCCAGCATTCAATGTGCGGATTGTATTGTGCCGATTGATTCTCAACAGCTCTCCCTTATGACAGAAACCCTAATACATGAGGTAAGGTTTCGAACTCGTCACATCTTCTGCAAGAGGATGAATTAAGTCTCCTTCCAGGGAGACATCGAACTGGGATGACATTACAGTTCATTCTGATTGTTTCTGTCCATTTTCCGCATTACATAGGGGCTACCTCTCTTATTACTGATCCAAGCGTTTCCTTTCTTACAGTCGGACAAGAATATCACTCCCTTACTCTTGGATGGTAATGTGCAATAACTTCTAAGGGAATAATAATAATAATAATAATAATAATAATAATAATAATAATAATAATAATAATAATAATAATAATAATGGAGATATCCATGATTGTGATTCCGAGCACGATGTCGGCCAGCCTACTGAAGTCTACCTCGAGAAACAGAACTACGCACTAACCATACCATTCTACAAAAACAAGTACCAGCTCAATGAAATCGTTATTATCGTCCTAATGGTTAGGGATAGTGGCACTATACCCGCCTTGTTCATGGAATTCTGGAGAAAGTTCCAGCTGCCAGCATTGAATGCATAGTTACCACCACCACACGTGGATCTGTAAACATTCCGAGATCTCACATGTTCGGACCTCCGTAATTTAAAAGTTTTACCACTATATTTCTGTAAGTCAAAAATGTCTATATCCTAAAAGCTATAGTCTACTTTGTTAATTGTGGGAACTCGTAATCGCGGGAAGTCGCCGATTCGTTCAATAAATAAATAAATAAATAAAATAAATATATAAATAAATAAATAAATAAATAAATAAATAAATAAATAAATAAATAAATAAATAAATAAATAAATAAATAAATAAATAAAATCTACACAGAGAGGTCTTATGCGACGAGGAGATAGGAAAGGACAAGGATTGGGAAGGAAATTACCGTGACCTTAATTAAGCTCCATCTTTGAGTGAAAATGGTAAATCACGAAAAACCACTCTGAGGGATGTAGAAAGTTGAATTTGAACCCATCATCTACCGAATGCAAGCTCATAGCTGTCTGTTCAAACCGTATGACCAACTTGGTTCGTTGTTAATCTTTTATGTCATACAATTTTAGCCTAATGGTTATAATAATGCAGTTATTCACGAATTTAATTTATTGTAACTACCAAGTCTACCAACGGCGACCATCGCTGTATGAAAATGTTATTCTCCTGTCGTTATAATGAAATGTCCATCTGGGTAACATAACAGTTAATGCTATTATCTGCCAGAGATTTAAGAATGGGAGGAGGGCAGTCGAGGACATGAACCCTTGAACTTTCGTAGACTTATGGGTTCATACACGAGGTTACTATTCGATTCCATGTGTGAAATGTGATATCTGCCTGTGCATCTACAAGGACAGCAGTTTTAAAATGTTCAACATATGTGCGTGTTTCTTTTTTCTTTTCTTTACAAGTTGCTTTCCGTCGTACCGACATATATAGGTATTATGACGACGATGGGATAGGAAAGGGCTATGAATGGGAAGGAAGCGTCCGTGGACTCAAAGGTGCAGTCATATGTGCGTAATGTTGATACATAACCTGATAGAAACAGATGAAACGGAACAGTTTACAATATTTTCCCTATAAATTGCTCTAAATATACCGGTATATTAATTGTCAGTAGTAAAATTTGTTAATATTTGTCATTTCCTCCCCAAAGAATTAGTTACGAGCCATTTAAAACAGTTTTCTTTTATCTTTCTAGCTCAGCTTGTTCAATTAACACCTTCCAATAACACGTACGTAAGAAATAATTATCAGACGGTTGAGCGGTGGCGTTCTGACCCCAACTTGGCAGGTTCAATTTTGGCTCATTGCGGTGGTATTTGAAGGTGCTTAAGTACGTCAGCCTTGTGTCGGTAGATTTACTGGCACATAAAAGAACTCCTGCGTAACTAAATTCCGGCACCTCGGAATATCCGAAAACCGAAAGAAAGAAGTTAGTGGGACGTAAAGCTAATAGAATTATAATAGTAATTATTATTTTCATACCTTCTTCTCTTTCCTATTCCGCAAATATATATATGAAATCAACGACAAAAATTCGGTCTCTAATGAAGAAGACATCAGGCAGCGCTTCCTCATCACAAGTCAGAGCTTTTCATATTTAGAGAACAGCTCAGGCGATATTAGCCAATAGAAATTTATGTGGACTGGGAGTGTTCCGTAGGAACTTCTCCTGTTTCATTTGGATCCTCTGTATCTCACTGTGGTGAGTGGGAGCCAAGAACTCAGCAGCATACTACCGTGGAGTAGTGGCGGTATTTGACCTATCATGATATCGATCTACTACTACTTTCATTCCGTACCCTGATGGGGTACCGCGGACCTCCTAGAGGGTCAGAAGATGTGTTGCGGTGGTTCGAGATGCGGAGAAGACGAGAGGAGAGCGGCCGTGGCCTGTAAAAAGAACTATCCCGACATTCGCCTTATTAGTGACGGAAGTGGCAAAACGACGGAGAACCGTTCTCAGGACGGCATATGGTGGGACCAGAACCCAGAACGGCCACTGTTAGCCAAAGGTACTCTGCTCGGTGAGATCAAGCCAGACCGATATGTGGGTTTAGAGAGGGGAAAAGCCGTTTCCAAGCGCTTAGCCCGATATTGCAAGACTACTTTCCCCGATGCATTGACGGAAGAGATAACCTGTATAAATAAAATCGTAACGACCGTGAGTCTGTACATTGATTATTTTGGCGAAATTTCCGTACAGTTATCCGTTTGAGGTGAAATAATGACCCTCTGCATCTCGAAAACTACTTGATATACTTCTACCAAACTTCATATTTAGAATCCACCTGTCCTTGGGTAGGTTTTACGGCCAATATTATTTCTGAATGCCTAAATTTACTGAGGGTATATCTGAAAACGAAATCATAATTTTGCACTCCCATAAAGTATGACAATCCAAAATTAATGGAAATCTACCATCCTTAAAGAAAACCAATTTCTAAAACTTTTTTCTCATGAGCATCATTTCAATGGTAGGATTAATAAGGGAGATATAATTAAGGGACGGTTTTTCAGCACATGTCCCAACGGACATAACTCAATAGCGGGTGCTTGTAAAGCGTATTTCTTATAACTTGAAAACTACTGAAGATATTTCATCCAGACTTTATATTTAGCATACACCTGAGAAAGGTAGGTTTTAAAGTCCATACCATTTCAAATTCCCGGAATTTACTGGGGATTTGTAGGGAACCGAAACCCTCCCACAATATATACAAGACCAACCTGACAGCACATCGACCAACGTTGATGGAAATCCATTTCTAATACTGTTTTCTCATGTGCATTTTTTTCGACAGGAGGATTAGTAAGGACGATATCGTGAACGGTCGGTTTTGCAGGCTAAGTCCATCGAACATAGCCCAAAAGGTGCCGTACTTGGAGTTTATTCCTTATCTATCTATATAAATAAAATCGTAACGGACGTGTATCTGTACATTGACTATTTTGGCGAAATTCTCGTACAGCTGTTCGTTTAAGGGGTAATTTTGACCATCTGTATATTTCCTGAAAGTCCTAATTTTTACACCCCACCCCCAACTTCCACCAAAATCAAAATAGCTGCACGATCTGCCAGACGAGCTAGAAAATTGAATTTTGACATAATTATACGGTTTAGTCTGTAACTAACAGAAAACTTCGATGATCTTTAAATCTTTTACTTTTTATCCCCGAAGAATATCGAAATATGGAAGCTATGTTAATGACGGTGCAGACCTTCGTTTCGAGGCATTTTGTGGCGAAACGATCAATCCTATCACAAAATGGATGGCTCAGTCTCGTTCAATTTGGAGTGATCTACAATTTTGTTCCAATGGCTTCTTGTTGTATCTCTATCCCGTATATGTTAGATTTGTCTATTTCTCGATTGTAACTAAATTTGCAATTTTTACACGCATAATTCATACTTTGAATCACTTATAGGAAAGATCGAATCATCAAATTCTACACCAACATTGGCCCACCCAGTAGCTATATGTGAGCCAAATGCTTTGTTTGTAGCTGTAACATAATTATCCGAAAAATAGTGCACTGTGAGAAAATCTTACCAAGTTCACTCTATTTAACTCAATCTGGCCCATGAATAGATGAGATACGAGAAAATATCATACCAGTCATTTAGACCGCAAATTATGGCGTGTTATGGTACAATATGTTTGTGGATAGGACGTACCCTTTAGCAGCAGTAAATCTGTAAATGAAGGTCTGCAATAGTGTAAACATGCATATACTTTCGTATATCAATCTATATATATTCAGTTATGCGATTTGTAGCGATCGAGCAAGGGTATGTCTGCTATTGTAATCAGTACTCCCCACATCGACGTTTGACTGGTAGGAGGAATGCGGTCCTTCTCCAATACCTGTGTAACTGGCATTAGTAAGGACGTCTTACCATTGTAATGAATAATTCCCTTCTCGATTTGACTTACAAAAGGCATGGGGGCACGCATTTTTTTTCAAAATCCCCTACCCGCTTATTTTTAGCTGTAGGCAAGAGTGCCCGCAATTATAAACAAATGTACCCATCTAAAATAAGACTGGCATTAGGCATAGTGGCCTGCTATTTTAATCGAAAGTCACCAGCTCGGTGTGACTGGCAGTCATGTGGCTGGGAGTAAGAAAGTGGCCTGTCATTATAATAACAGCACAACTCAATTTTGTCTGGCAATAGGAAAGGTGCCTGCCATTGTAACAAAAACTCCTCAACTGTAATCTCTCTGAAGGTACGAAAGGGGGCCTTCCATTGCAACGAAAACTCCCCAAATCGATTGTGACCGCGCAGTAGGCAATGGGGCCTGCCATTATGATGAAAATTTTCCAGCTCGATTGTGAATGGCAGTATGCCTACCGTTATCATCACAACTCCGCAACTCACACTTTACATTGGAAACAACGTATAGGGACCTCCCCATGCTGTTTCTCGGATAACGCTAAGAGACATGCAATTTAAAAAAATATTATTCACTGCACGTACAGTAATTTACTTCGATATCCGTATACAATGTAGCATACCGTAGCGGAGCACGGGCACATTTGCTAGTAAAAAAATCGTTATAGTGCAATTTTAAGTGATCAAGACTCTTGGAACTTCAGCAATTTAAGTGCATTTTCAAGACATATCCATTAGGCAAACATACTCAATCCTTGAACTGGAGAAAACTCGACACGGATAAAATCCCCAGCCTTATCGGGAATTTAACCATGGATACTCTGAACCTATGAGCACTATTTGAGCCGAACAGTACCAAGGATGTCAATATACAGAAAAAATATCAACTTCTTTTGTGAGATGGCCAAAATTATTCCTCCCCGTGAAGCCGAGTTTTGTGCGTGCACTGTAACTTTTTTATTTACTCTGAGGACATGTAAAGGTGTACCGAATTAAAATCATCTGAAATATTTTATGGTATTTTGTATTCTTGTGGCCACATGTTATTTCAGGCAAATTTAGATAAAAAATGTAGTCATATGCAATTATATCCGTTTATGGAATTGTTCGATAATTTAATATATATCTGCTATAAGGTTTTTAGAGCCTTACCCAGTTGAGGTGACAAAGAGATGTTTGGTTCTTTCGAGAGGACGTTGATTCTATTACCGAACAGAGAGTCGAGCGTCTTACAAACATGACTCCCACTTCCGGAAAGGCAAATGGCTCAGGCGGTAAACTCTGACTACAATAGAAGTGACTACCAGTTTAATTCTCAGGGGCGCAATTGGCCAGAAATGGTGCTAACCACTTACCGGCGACATTACAGATAATGGTTGCACTTATCTTCCATTACTCCATGGGTCTTCAGAGACTGCAGGGATATGATTTTAGTTTATATCAAATTATTCCACTTACTCAAGGTAGACTCAAAGTTGACAGACTCGATCCTAGCTCAGTCCGGTGGTATTTAAAGCTGCTCACATACGCCAGCCATATGTTGGTAGATTCACCGGCGTGCAAAACAAACAGAACAGAATTCCGGCACCTCGAAGTCTCCGAAAAATATTATTAACTCTTATTTCTCCCATTCGACCTCTTGGTTAACTCTTCCAAAGTTGACGATATTTGTGAGGCCTACAGAGAATTTCCCTGCGTTCCAAGGCATTTTCTTCTCATAAACAAAAAGCTACCAGAGATGGTTTCGTCTTATTACTTCCGTCTTCTTCTGCTCCTGGTCAGACTCCTTAGTGGGGTCGAGTGTGTGATGTCGCATATGCATATGGACTTGGACTAGTTTTATATTCAGACAATCTTCCTGATCTCTATGAGGGGCGATGTGCTTTACTGCGTTCAGCTTGGTATGTTCTGCGGCGGAGTACTGCGCACCAGTATGGTTGAACAGCGCCCATACTAACAAAGTTGATGTCCAACTTAATAGTACTATGCGCATTATTACATCAGGTCTACTCCCACCATCTGGCTGCCTGTCCTAGGTAACATACCACCCCCTAACCTTCGAAGGAAAGTAGCTTTGATCAGAGATTACAACAAGATCCTAGCAAACCCTGGACTACCGGTACACTCTGACATCTCAGACCTCAAAATCAAACGACTTCGTTCGAGACATCCACCTCTTGCAGCCGAGATCAATCACATCGGGTTCAACATCACCCATTTCTGGAAGGAAGAATGGATGCAAAATGCTCCAGCTACATGCCTGGAAATGCCATGCATTGATAAGACAGTTCCTGGGTTTGATCAATCCCGCAAGGTATGGTCAATGCTCAAGCGACTCAGGACGGGACACGGAAGATGTGGGGATCCACTTTTTAAATGGCGAATGCTCTCCTCGCCGCTATGCGACTGTGGTGCACCGCGACAAACTATTAAACACATCAGGGAGGAATGCAGCATCAGAGCATATGGAGGGCCATATGAAGACTTCTTGATTGCAACCCTAAAATGTATTGAGTACATACAAGATCTAGATATTTGTTTGTAGATTGGTTCATTGGTTATTTTTGTTCATTTGTAATAACGTATTTGTATGCCATACGCTAAATAAATAATAATAAGGATAATGTGGTGGTTGATGTTGTGTGTAGATGAATGGATGTTTACGTAGACAAACACATGCAATCCTTGAGCCGGAGGAAACTCCACGTGGATAAAATTCAGAGCCTTCAGTATCCAGAGCCTTACCAGGAATTGGATACTGGATCCTCTGAACCGATGACCTCTACCCTCACTATTTCATTATGGAGATGAACAATACTAAATATGTCACGGTACTGAAAAAATTCTACGCCTCTTGTGAAATGGTCGACATTATCAATCAATCAGTCACTACTGATCTGCATTTAGTGCAGTTGCCCAGGTGGCAGATTCCCTAACTGTTGTTTTTCTAGTCGTTTCTTAAATGATTGCAAAGAAATTGGAAATTTATTTAACATCTCCCTTGCTAAGTTATTCTAATCCCTAACTCATCTTCCTATAAACGAATATTTGCCCAAATTTGAACTCCTGAATTCCAACTTTATCTTCATATTGTGATCTTTTCTGCTTTTAAAAGACACCACTCAAACTTATTCGTCTACTGATGTCATTCCACGCCATCTCTCCACTGACAACTCGGAACATACTACTTAGTCGAGCGGCTCGTCTCCTTTCTCCCAAATCTTTCCAGCCCATACTATGCAACATTTTTGTCGGAAATCACCCGGAACAAATCGAACTGCTTTTCTTTGGATTTTTTCCAGTTCTTGAATCCAGTAATCCTGGTGAGGGTCCCATACACTGGAACCATACTCTAGTTGGAGTCACCAGAGACGTATATGCCGTCTCCTTTACATCCTTACTACAACCCCTAAATACCCTCATAACCACGTGCAGAGATCTGTAGCCTTTGTTTACAACCATATTTATGTGATTACCCCAACGAAGATCTTTACTTATATTAAGACCTACAGTAGGTACCTACTTACAATGATCCCCAAAAGGAACTTTCATCCCATCAACGCAGGACTTTTCCTTTTTGTGAAACTCACAACCTGACTTTTAACCACGTTTATCATCATACCATTGCCTACTGTCCATCTCGCAACATTATCGAGGTCATTTTGCAGTTGCTCACAATCTTGTATCCCCCTGTGGGTGGGGGCGGTAGAATAACACCCACGGTATCCCCTGCCTGTCGTAAGAGGCGAATAAAAGGGGCCTCAGGGGCTCTGAACTTTGGAGCGTGGGTTGGCGACCACGGGGCCCTCAGCTGAGTCCTAGCATTGCTTCCACTTACTTGTGCCAGGCTCCTCACTTTCATCTGCCCTATCCGACCTCCCTTGGTCAACTCTTGTCCTTTTCCGACCGCGATGCTATTAGGTTTGCGAGGACTAGATAGTCTTTCATTTTCACGCCCTTCATTGCCCTTGTCTTTCTATGGCCGATACCTTCATTTTTCGAAGTGTCGGACCTTACATTGTTTCTTTCTGATTAGTGTTATATAGAGGATGGTTGCCTAGTTGTACTTCGTCTTAAAACAATAATCACCACCACCACCTCACAATCTTGTAACTTATTTATTACTCTGTACAGAATAATATCATCTGTAAAAAGCCTTATCTCTGATTCCACTTCTTTACACATATCATTGATATATATAAGAAAACATAAAGGTCCAATAATACTGCCTTGAGTAATTCTCCTTTTAATATTATTACAGGGAGAAATAAAGCTTCGCCTACTCTAATTCTCTGAGTTCTTTCTTTCTAGAATTATAGCCACCCATTCAGTCCCTCTTTTGTCTAGTCCAATTGCACTCATTTTTGCCAGTGGTCTCCCATGATCTACCCAATCAATTGCCTTAGCTAGGTCAATCGCGATACAGTCCAATTGACCTTATTTCTCCTCACGAAGCCGAATTATGTACGTGCAATATATTTTACTACTCTGAGGACATGCAAACGAAATGGCAATGAAACGCACTCCAACTGCGAAAATATGTGGATGATTCTACTCTTTGGTCTACTAAATTATGGGTATTTCCCGCTTTCTGCACTCGATAATGAAGTGCTTTTCACACAAAAGGCTATAATGTTCACAAATACATCCTTGGCCAAATTTGTGGAACACTTTTGTTTTACAGAGTTTACAGTGGTAGCCATGCACCAACACTGTTCAGAAAATTTCAGAAGTCTTTATTAGCGTCTTTCCAAGAGCACTTCGTCATGGCCTCCGTTGAACAGTATACTAGCCAGTTAACCTTCCATTTTTCCTCTCGTTCATGTAGTAATCTCGTCCCGCAGGCTGTAGATGGTACGTCAGCATTCATTCGTACATCTTCAGTGAGGAAAGTCTCCTTTGCAAACTCGTAAACCAGTCTGGAGAGCATATGCCTGGATACACCAATGACAGCTTTTAAGAAGCTCTCTTTCACTGATTCTAAGGTACAGAGGTCAGTTATGAGTAGTTTCTCCTATGTCATCTCGACAGGCACTATTTTGGTACTGAAAAGCGACATGTAACTGTTTGTAGGGAAAGACTGAAAAGCGCTATGATACTGAATAATAACTTTAGTAGTTGCTGCTGCCCTTGGTTTAGCGTGGGTCTTTAAGGATTTTATTGTAATAATAATAATAATAATAATAATAATAATAATAATAATAATAATAATAATAATAATAATAATAATAATAATAGAAATTGCTTGTCCGAACACCTCCAGTCTGCAAACAACAATAGCCACAAATACATCAAAATACACAGAACTCGCAATAGAAATACAACGCTTGTGGGAACTAGAATCAGTCATCACAGTTCCAATAGCAGTATCATGCAGCCTCCTGGTGTTATTCCGAAAAGCCTGCACAGCTCTCTGGCCGCATTAAATCTGCATCATCATCACACCTAAGTTGAAGTACAGAAAGCCACACTCCTGAGCACCTGCTACATTGTGAGGAAATTTCTAGGAACGACTTTTCCTCTGAGTAGCACCAAACAGCATGCAATTCCAGGCCGCAGTTCCGGTGTTACTGAAGGACAGATTTACAAAACGGGGAGTAGAAAGTTGTTCAGGGTCATCATCTGTGCACATTTATTGTACATATATACAGCCTATGTTGCAATTATTTCTGTTGTAAATATTTGTAGATATAGATATCTGTATAGTTCCATTAATCAAGAGGGCGGCTCCTTGCTTAGGCCGAGTCAGCCCATTAAGTTACTGGCACAAGCCGAACCTTCCTAAATGGATGATATAATAATAATAATAATAATAATAATAATAATAATAATAATAATAATAATAATAATAATAATAATAATAATAATCGTATGGCCTCAGTTTGTCGCCATCTGGCTGCCTTCTTGTCAATTTCGACGTTCCGTTTTCTTGTAGGCCTACTAGATGGCAGAGTAAACCAAATCTTTCTGGGGCGTCTATGGCTGAGTTTTAATGAATTTTGTCGGGTGAACACCAAATATGTCTCTAGATATCTTTTACATGCCGACATCGTTCGACAGAGTGTCGAATGGATTTTGGTCCGTCCTTCAAAAATCCAACTACCTCTGCCAGGTTTGACCTGCGATCTTAGGATCCGGTGGACTACACTCGACCACTAATCTGTAATGTCACACCCAGGTGCTTGAATTAACTTACGATTTGTAACTGTTCTTTCTTTAGCACTATTCCGTCTTCAAATGGTACACAAATGAAAACCTACAATCCGTTTTCCAGTCATTGACCGGGTCAGGGATGGAATGAATGAAGCCCCCATCTAGCGGCTAGGATAGGAATTGTGCCGGCTGCCGAGGCCTGGCGCACTTCTCTGGGGCAATGATTAATGACTGACAGATGAAATGAAATGATTATGGAGAGTGTTACTGGAATGAAAGAGGACAGGGAAAACCGAAGTACTCGGAGAAAACCCTGCCCCGCCTCCGCTTTGTCCAGCACAAATCTCACATGGAGTGACCTTGAACCAAGGAACCCAGCGGTGTGAAGCCCACGCGCTTTCGCCTGAGCCACGGAGGCTTTCAAATGGTACACAAAACAGGTAAAAATCCCCTGTCATGACTGGGAAACAAATTCGGGGCTTCCGGGTAAGAGACGGACTCGTTACGACCAGACCACTGAGCTGGTGCAAAAAAACCTAATATTTCTACAAATTACACATCATCGAGGATTAAAGTGTGCAGATGATCTTTCAGAAGGGTGGCGATAGAATGTGGAATTTACTCAAAATGCAAAATGTATCTGGAAACACTGTACCGTATTAATGGAAAACCGGTAAGTTTTTCATATAAAATTTTATTTATGTTTTTATTCTTCTTCTTCTGGAAACTTAAGATAAAGGACGTTTTTGTGCACCTTGGACTGCCCGTAAATTGCCCTGGCCGTAAGCTTAGATACCAAGAGTTTGCCCAGGAAACTCTGTAATAAATTTCGGGTCCTACCACTGTTGTAGATGCTTAAAGATAATCCAGTAAATACAAATTATTTACATGTGATAGGAGAACAAAATTTACAGATCAAATTGTCTATGATTTCGTTCAACAGTGTCACTGGTCCATGTAAATGACAACTTTGTAAAAAAACAAATAAAATATTATTCAGATTTTGCGTCAATGTATGTTTTCTATTATGCTTAACCTCATATATTTAAAATTATGCACATATTTACTATATTTTGTGCACTTTTATTTTACTATTTGTTGTATGATTTTTTCTTTTACAATTGGCTTTACGTAGCACCGACAAAAGTAAGTCTTTTGACGACGATGGGATAGGAAAGGGCAAAGAGTTGGAAGGAAGCGGCCGTGGCCTTAATTTAGGTACTCCCCGGAATTAGCCTGATGTAAAAATGGGAAACCACGGAAAGCCATCTTCACGGCTGCGGACTGTGGGGTTCGAACCCTCTATCTGCTGAATTCAAGCTCACAGCTGCACGCACCGTCAACTCGCGTGTTGTATGCGAATGCGATTTCCATTTCATTTTTCTAGACATTATCACTATTTATTCGACAATCACATTTGTTTTCCTTCAAAACGCGATAGTGCGCTATACTGAAAATGTATGAACATTACAACATTCTAATAATGTAAAATTTAAAAATGCTAAATTTCTTAATTCAAAACGCTAAAATTCACCCCTCCCCCCTCCTCGTACTTTTATTTACTCTGTCCAGTCTTTTTACGCGCCAAACACTTTTTACAGCTATGGGACCAAATCACCATATATCAGCGCAGATTTATAATTTCATTGACTGACTCTCTCCTTATTCTGCAGACGACGTCATGGGATGTAAAGGGAATTAAGTACGATTTTATTAACTTTCCTTCTGGTCAATTCTTTTGCAATATTCCCACTCCCTCTAATTATTTCCATTGTTATTGACATACAAACGTTAGTAAATATAAGAGTGAAATATTTTTCTGTGCATTCTGAATGGGGGTGTTGAATGCCGCGAATACAGAAGTATTGTAAAATGTCACAAGAGCAATGGAATATTTTGAATATAATTTATAAAAACGACATTTCTATTGAAATGATAAATGTACGTGAGAAGTTTATCAAATCAAACCACTCGTGACAGCCGCCCTATATCAATTGATAGAGTTCAATACAACAGAGCTATTTCAGCCAATAAACGAAAATTGAAAAGGAATAGTTTATTTGACGAGTTATTTGGGGAATTTACATATTATTCGTTCGAGTTACCGTAATTTTTATTTTTATTTTAACGCCAGTGAAATTTACAGAACATTGCGGATTATGCACGTCATTGACTGCATTTTAGTACCCAGAGAGAATCTTAAAATTACCACTGAAGAAGGGAATTTTTACCTTGATGAGTTTCTTGAATCTTTACAGAGACCCAACTTTAATGTTCTTTGGCTTGACTATAAAACGGTTGTTGACAACGTGATGTAGAATGAACTAATTTGGCTATTTTTAGCCTTATATTGGTCAGTATTGACTGGGATCATCATATAAACGCAACGGGTTAATAATGGGCCCACCCTGTCAATATTGATCTACATGTTTCGACAAATTTGAACCATTCGCTTCATCAGCGATACGTCCGGCTGCATGGATAAAAAGGTTACTATTTGCTTTACATCGCACCGACACAGATATGTCTTACGGCGACGATGGGATAGGAAAGGCCTAGGAATTGGAAGGAAGCGGCCGTGGCCTTAATTAAGGTACAGCCCCAGCATTTTCCTGGTGTGAAAATGGGAAACCAGGGAAAACCATCTTCAGGGCTGCCGGCAGTGGGGCTCGAACCCACTATCTCCCAATTACTGGATATTAGCCGCACTTAAGTGACTGCAGCTATCGAGCGTGCTGGCCTTTGGTCACAGGTGTCCCGGGTTCGATTCCCGGCAGGGTCTGGAATTTTAACCATAATTTGTTTATTTCCCCTGGCAAGGGGACTGGGTGTATGTACCGTCTGCATCATCATTTCATTCTCATCACGACGCGCAGGTCACCTACGGGATTCAAATCGAAAGACCTGCACCTGGCAAACCGAAGTGCTCGGACACATTCCGGCACTGAAAGCCATACGCCATTTCATTTTATCAGCGATACCAAAAGAACCTGCAAAACACCCTTAATTTGTGGACACAAGTTGACAATTACAAGTATTAAACATATATTGTTACAAATCTAAAACTTAGCGCTAAAATACATTCTTCTTAATGATGATTTTTTTTCAAGATATAATTCCCTATATGTTGCAGCGCCAGTTCTTGAAATTAATGTTAGAAAAAGCACACTTAAAAGTTTATGTAGTGCAGCACCAATATGATTTTTCAGGAAAATATTCTGATAAATATTTACAGGCGGACCCATTAATAACCCATTGTATGAATTTCCATGAGTAGTTGGAACATGAGTGCCGGCCCCGTGGAGTAGGAGTAGCGTGCCTACCACTTACCTGGAGGGCCCGGGTTCGATTCCCGGCCAGGTCAGGGATTTTACCTGCATCTGAGGGCTGGTTCGAAGTCCACTCAGCCTACGTGATCACTGATCATCTTGTGATATAGGACAAGGTGTAGTAAGTGCTCAAGTGGTGTTTCATTGCATCCGATACTGACGCTGCTATTTTAGTCGTTCTGCAGCCATAAGTGTGGATCTCCCTTTGCTGGCAGGACGTAGTGTTTACAGTGCTTTTTGTCTTCTGGTATTGTTTAGGACAATTTTTTATTTTTATTAACCTGTCTCAGTCTCATCCATAGCTTTGGCAAAATGAAAGTGGCTCAGGTGTAAGTATTGTTTTTTTTGTTTTTTTGTTTTTTTGTTTTTGCTAGGGGCTTTACGTCGCACCGACACAGATAGGTCTTATGGCGACGATATAAGTATTGTTAGTAACACCATTCCTTATGCTGCCAGTCTCTGTAATGAGTAATGTGAAAGTGTCGTTCACAGGTCGGTGCATTTCAGTGGGCTTGAACGACGAATCTAATGAAATGAAATGGCGTATGGCTTTTAGTGCCGGGAGTGTCCAAGGACATGTTTGGCTCGCCAGGTACAGGTCCTTCGATTTGGCGCCTATAGGCGACCTGCACGTCGTGATGAAGATGAAATGATGAAGACACACACACACACACACACCCAGCCCCCGTGCCAGAGAAATTTACCAATGATGGTTAAAATTACGACCCTGCCGGGAATCGAACCCGGGACCCCTGTGGCGAAAGGCCAGCATGCTAACTATTTAGCCATGGAGCCGGACACGAATCTAATAACAATGGCTCAGTGAGGAAGGCAACGGGAAACGGTCGCATTTCTCTCGTACGCATCTTTAGTGATGCCTAGGCCATCTATGACAACTAGTGGTTGAGGTGTTGAGGATTCAACCAGTCTTCGGGCTGATGTCACAACATACATACATACATACATACATACATACATACATACATACATACATACATACATACATACATACATACATACATACTGTCCCCGTCCACTTGGAAAAGTTTTAGCGTCCACCTATGTCGAGCGAGTGCGATATCTATTGGCAGAAATATCTGGACCGAAATGGAGAACCTATACACAGCGGCAAGGTCAAGCATCATCTGTTAAATCCCGTTATAAACGGTGCGTGTGTTTTTTAATGAAAGTGAATCTTGCATCCTCCATCTGAAAGTGAATGAACCAAAGAGAGTGTTTGTATGCAAAATATTATTGCGTAAGAAATGAATGTGACGTGGAGAATGTATTACATTTCTTTCCAGCAAGTTCGACATGATGCCATGTGCAACCAATTATAACTTACTTCCGTATCTACGTCATGAATGTGACAAGTTTTCATAAGCACTTGTGCAGTGATATTCCCATTCTCACTTGATTGTATGTCGTCCCTCAGTGAGGAAGTTACGTAGTCTTCGTTCAAGGCTAAACTTTAAGTTTCCATGAGTGGTTGGAACATGTGTGCCGGCCCCGTAGGGGTATTGGTAGCGTGCCTGCCTCTTACCCGGAGGTCCCCGGTTCGATTCCCGGCCAGGTCAGGTATTTTACCCGCATCTGAGGGTTGGTTCGAAGTCCACTCAGCCTATGTGATTAGAATTGAGAAGCCATTGGCGGTGAGATAGCGGCCCTGGTCTAGAAAGCCACGAATAACGGTGGAGAGGACTCCGTCGTGTTGACCACATGACACCTCGTAATCTGCAGGCCTTCGGGCTGAACGGCGGTCATTTGGTGGGCCAATGCCCTTCAGGGCAGTAGTGTCATCTGGTTAGTTAGTTAGTTAGGGTTGGAATATGTAACTTAAAGCTGTATTTATTTATTAAGTTTGAAAGAAAGGATTCTGTTCTTCAAGAATGAACTTCCTGCGAGGGAATTCGAGGAGTGGAAAGGACTTCTACATCTCGACGAGAAATATGCGAGACTTAGTATGGACGCTAGGCACTGATCTGATGATGGAATTCTGGGAGGAGTAAGGAGACCACGAGTCTGATCAAGACATCAAAATTAGTACCAACTCCTCCTTCTCATTCTTATTTTCTTCTTCTTTTTGTTATTCTTCTTAGTCTTCTTCTTACTATTATTTGCTCCATTGCTAAATGGTTAGGGTGCTGGCCTTTGGTCACAGGCGTAGCCGGTTCGGTTCCAGGCAGGGTCGCGAATCTTAACCATAATTGGTTAATTTCGCTGGCACTGGGGCTGGATGTATGTGTCCTTTTCAACATCGTTTCATTCTCATCATGACGCGCAGGTCGCCTACGGGAGTCAAATCAAAGAACCTGCACCTGGCGAGCCGATCTTGTGCTCGGACACTCCCGGCACTAAAAGCCATACGCCGTTTTATTATTATTATTATTATTATTATTATTATTATTATTATTATTATTCAGTATAGGCCAAATAAGGAATACTTTATTAAACTATTGCATTTGGGGTGGGTTTTGATGTTTGCCCAGTAACTGCCCATTCTCTAGCTGTGTTCTTACTTTCTCTCCTGTGTCTAGAGCGTACCTGTCTTTGTTCTTGGTGGTTTGGCCCGGCATCTCTTTTGGTTAAGCATCATTCTGAAGGATGTCTGGTCTTCTAAGTCTCTTTCTGTTCTTCACATTTCTTGCAGATCTTTGTTTACTTACATCAACCATGGAGGCGTCCCCTTTTGCTACTAAACGAGAAGCTGGTTGGTCACTCTGCCATGATGCATCCTGTAGACGTGTCCATAAAATACTAGGCTCTCTTCCTGGCCACGTCCGTGATTTTTTCACTGTATTTGTTGCGTCGCTTTTTGTATTCGTTCCTTTCCTTGACTGGTCCTAATATCTTCAATATTTTTCTCTCCTGGATTTCGAGCTTGCCCGTGAGTCCCTTCCTGTTGAATATTATACATTATGAAGCATATAAGGCTTCTGGGTGGATGACTGTCTGGTAGTGCTTCATTTCAGTGTTTTGGGAGAGATACTTTTTATTATAGGTGTTCTTGGTCAGTTGGTATGTCAGTTCTAGGTTATTAACTCGAGTTGATAATGTGCTCCTTCAGAGAGATTGGGCTCCAGCGATTCTCCCAGGTACTTAAACTGTCGCTATTTATGTTAAAGATTACCTCAGCAAAGAAGGTTAATTAACTTCGAATGGTGTTTGAATGAGATTCGATTTTAATAATAATTTTATCAATTCTTTGTTGAAGTACAATAGACTTATGAAGATTTTAATCGAAGTTTGTTACCATTTGTGCAAATAACATGATGAAAATGGAACAATTCAAGCGTATGCTACTAAACTCTACCAAATCATTTTCAATTATGTAATGATGATGATAGCAAGCAAGGCATTATTTTAGAGACTGTTTGTATTCTGATTTCTGGGAATCATTAACCTCAAATGTAAAAATGTCTTCGAAACACTACGCATACTCTGGAGGAGAAAACAGTTGGGGCTTATGAAAATGTTCTTCAACTAATTCAGGACGTGAGATCATACAGCGTGCCCCGGCGCTTCGACTCGCAGAATGTCAGTATCCATCTTCCTGATTATCGCCCCCTCTCGTGTAGTCTCCACCTGGAGATCCGATTGGGGGACTAGTTTACCTCCGGAATATTTTACCCGGGAGGAAGCCATCATCAGCACATCATTCATACAGAGAGAGCTGCATGTCCTCGGGAGTTAGTTACGGATATAGTTTCCCGTTGCTTTCAGCCGTGTAGCAGTATCAACACAGCTAAGCCAAGTTGAGTATTATTACAAGGCCATATCAGTCAATCATCCAGACTGCCGCCCTTGCAACTTCCGAAAGGCTGCTTTCCCCCTTTCGATGAACCATTCCTTAGTCTGGTCTCTCAACAGATACTCATCCGATATGGTTGCACCTGCGACTCGGCTATCTGCTTCATTGGGACACGCAAGCCTTCCCACCACGGCAAGGTCACATGGTTCGCAGGGGAGGAGTAATACTCTTTGGTAATGGCACCTTCCATGGTTTCCATAACTACGTGTTTTGAGTGAAGATATTGTCACGTTGCCTGTTTACCTGTGTGCCTTTGGATGTTTATTCGTTTTTGAGATAATGTCCATAAACTGTATTGGATGTAAGAAGCATTCAAATGATGATAAGCATTCCCCATCCTATTAAGGTTGGAAGGCTCATCATGCTGCAATCTGTGCCAAAAATTACAGCGGGTCTTCGCCTAATATGGAACAGTAAAATATTTTCTCGCTCAAGTGAGAGTGGAGGTCTGGAGTATGTAGATTTCTATGGGTATGGGGATTCCAAAAGTTACAAGGCAGCGTGTAGTTTCAATGCATACAATGGTGAAGAAGTCAATAAACTGGAATGTGTGGGCCACTACCAAAAGCGTTTAGGAACAGATCTTAGAAAAATTGTACAACATGACAAAAAGATGGGTGGTAGAGGCAAATTAACTGGAGCACTGATAGACAAGTGTCAGAATTATTTTGGAATTGCTTTGAGTTCCAACCACAGTTTCATAAAATATATGACAAATGCTGTATAGGCAACATCGTATCATCTGGCTGCCAATAAAGACAGGCCTTCCCATCACAGGTTCCCTATAAGAACAGACAGTTGGTGTTCATACCAACGAGCCAAAGCTGACAATCTACTTGACAATTATAATCATAAAGCAGGAATACCACTAGAAGTTCTACATGCAATGAAGCCTGTATATGAAAGGCTCTATGATCCAAAAATGTTATCAAAATGTCTTCATGGTTTGACTCAAAATACCAATTAGTCATTCAACGGTACGGTATGGAATAGGTGTAGAAAAGATACATATGTGGGGCTGTCCACTCTCAAACTAGGTGTCATGGATGCAGATTTACACTTTAATTGTGGAAAAAAGGTTGAAATAGAGGTTTTAATAAGAATAAAGATTGTGCCTGGTATGTACTCAGCATCAGGAGTGTCACAAGATGATGAGGTACATGTACGCAGAAGTCAGCTTCAGAGCACTGCTGAACAAAGACAGCGAAGGAGGTACCTGAGGGGAAGAAGAAAGCTGAAAGAGGACAATGAACTTGAAGAGGAATGCCCCACCTATGCAGCGGGAAAATTCTAATACTTTCAGGTGAAAAGAAAGAGGTCTAATCATAATACAAAACTTTAAACTTAATTTACTCAAAACAAAAAAATATGTTTTCTTTTCAGGTTCGAGCTACAATAAGTCGAGTTCTAATTCAGATATCTACACCAAAAAGGTCTCAAATTGAAGATAATTTAGGAATGTCCTGTACTGGAACTAAGAAAAAATATATCCCTGTTCAAAAATTGAGTACGAAGATATAAAAAATTATTTTAGAAATTTTGCATTTTTGAATGAATGTGTTATAATTCTTTGTGTAATCGCGATAAACTAATACATTTAGTAGGGGACATGAAGAACACTAATGATAATAGTTCAGCGAAAGAAATATTAAAATGAATGCATTTTTGTAGTTGCTAGGTAGTCTCAAAAAAGTGCCATTTTTGTTAGCACAGGCAGCGTTAATACGTCGTTTCATATCATCTGATGTAGCCGGTAGGTTCTTGTAAACACTGTTTTTCATATTTCCCCAGGCAAACATCTAAAGGGATCAAATCTGGTGAAATGTATGTTAAACTTTATTTATGTAATCTTGTAACCTAATTTAAAAATAATCTTAGAAGAGAAAATGGGTATTATTGCATGCTCTGTTCCCTCATCCATGCGTATATCGCTCGTTAGCCGGCTGGTGGTTGGAGAATTACTGATTATGATCTTAGCAGTACTTCCTTTTAGTTCTTAAGCAGCAACTCATTACACATGGAGTATGGAATACATCAGTTTTGCATTAAGGTAATTTGGTATATGTACTGTAACTGGCATAATTTAGTGTATATGTTGACAAGTGAAAGCAATAGAGCGCCCTAGAGGAGGAATTATTTTGTAATAGACTAGTCAAGGGAAGACTATTTTCCTCATAATAGGAATCTATTACACTGTACCAGAAAATATTTCCCATATATGTACACATGTCCCTCTCACTCAAACCTACATAAAGCAGAATAATCCTTTACAACAGAAAACCTGTATATCAATATTGATTAAAATGTTAGATCAGTTAATTGGATTTACACATTTTAAAAATAATCCTATGAAGAGATCATTTTCATCAACGGGTTCTCTTGATATGTGTTTTTAACCTCGAACCAGCTCATACGGTTTTCAGCAATAATGGGATTGGGAAGGTAGCGGCCGCATTGTTCTCGATCCCAACCATTTGCCTTGTATAAATGAGCAACAACAATGAAACCATCTTTAGGACTGTCACATTGCGATTCAAACTGACCCTCTGCATATATCTATGCATGTCAGAAGGGGACCTTATAGGTAACGAATGTCCCATATAATTCAATGCTAAAAGTGAACATATTTAGGTACACCCCGTAGACAAAATAACCATTGCATTATCTTTAAAAAAAACATGGTTGTAGAGTAGCTGATGTTAAACTATGTCATGCATATTTAGTACATTTGCACTGATGAGGTCTGACAAATAAAATAAATAATTAGGTGATGCATTTCTTTTCAAAGAATCAAAATATTCAATGTTCTTCACACAAGTACTTAAATTTCTACACAACATATTGACCTACATTTGCATCACTTTCATTATTTGGGCATGGAAAGAAAGTTTTGTAAGTTTCATGGTTATAGCACTCTTTCGTCGCCATAAGACCTATTTGTGTCGGTGCGACGTAAAGCAAATAGCAAAAACACTCTCTTACTTTTCAAGAAATATGTACCTAAAACAAAAAACAAAAAAAAATCGCTTTTCTGGTAATTTCAATTTAAATGTTTTACACATGTAAATACTGTATTTCCTTCATAATTAGAACAAACATGCCCCATAATCTGGATCATCTGTATCATTGGCTTTTTCCCCTCTTCATTTTAGTGTTTCTCTGACGCTTTCTGTCATCTTGCCAAGTAACGTTGGTTCGCTTTTCAGCCTCGATCACTCACTGGTGGTCTATATCAGTGAGGGTTGATTGTGTGTTGACACCCGGTTCAATACATAACAGTTTTAACACCTTCTTCTTGCCAGATACTCCTTCACTGAAGCACAAAACTGTATCATACACATCAAATATCATTGTTTCCAACCCCACATACACAGTTTTTGGTAAACTTGTTCATATTACAGAATTGAAACATTCATTTGGATTCTGTGTGGCACCATGCAAACATTATTTTAGGAGATCCGACTTGATTAGTTCTCTGTAAATAGTCTTTATTGCCACCATTACTGGACCAGGTAAGGAATGTTTGTGGTCATAGATGGTTCCTTCCTTTTCATTTTATCCTAACCCGTATCATGTATATGTAGTTAACATTTTCTTGAAAGCACTTGATTTGTCTTGGGGGTTAGGTTCACTTTTTCACTTAGTGTTTTTTATCAGTAACTGTTCCTGGCTGGCCGAGGCGGTAAAGGCGTGCTCGGTTCGCTCGGAAGGACGTGGGTTCGAATCCACGTCAGGAAGTCGTAACATTTAAGCAACGAGATTTCCACTTCCGGAGGTGCATATGGCCCTCAGCCTGCACCAAAAATGAGTACCAGGTTAATTCCTGGGGGAAAGGCGTCCGGGCGTAGAGCTAAACACTCTACCCCATCACGCGCCGAGTCTTTTGATCTGCCCACCGTAGGCCATCTGCGCGTCGTGAAAGGGACGAAATGATGATGAAGACGACACGTACACTCAGCCCCGTGCCACTGGAATTAACCAATTATGGTTAAAAGTTCAGAACCTGTCGAGAATCGAACCCGGGACCCCTCTGACTAATGGTGGAAGCCTTTACCTTCCACAAATCCAAGGGCCTTCATGGCCTGCACGGAGGTGACTTTACTTTGTTTTGCAACTGTTCCTTTAGACTCACTACACTGACTTATGTTAGAGATGTACTAATTACCTCTAAGTTTATCTTTCGGGGAGAACACATTTATCCTAGGTATTGTAACAACTATATTTTTAACACAATTTGACATATGCACACTAATTACAAACAAGCTGAGAACTGACATGTATTCCGCCCAAACTCTCTATCCAGAGAATAAACAAGGGAACTGCACATATAGTACTGCCATTACACGTATTTAAATATTAAGTTTATGAGAAATATGCTTCTGAGACACTGTTTTACAGAGACCTATGTCTTTAAGTTTTAACTATATTGCTTCTTAATACTGACCACGTCTAACCAATGCTATTGTACGTTCTATATACAATGTATTGTACAGTATTCTGTTGGAATCCACTCGGCTTCCCTTGTTATAACTGTAGGCTTTTAATAAAAGAGATCGTGCGTCAATTTGTATGTGCATAGTTATTCAAATTGTGATTTGTGTATATTGAAGCACGATGATCACATTGTTATTAAAGTTCTAAACTGAATAGGTAAACTTCCTGCTTTTAATTGGACTTCATCTCCATTTATATACACCATTAATTTCTCGTCAAGGCCTGTTGATATTCAGTCACTGTATTTTTTTTCCTTCACGAGAATAAAAGTTTGTTATTATGTAAATAACATTTTTTTTAAAGTCGGATGTACACACAATTCTGCGACAGGAGCTTCATTGCTGCTTAATAAAGTAAACTATGCATCTCAACAAAACTTCGAATACCGTAAGTTTGACTAAATATTTATTTTATATTCTACTTTCTCGTATTTGTATTGCATAATCAACATAATCGCAGAGGCGACTAAAGTGGGGACCAGGGTCTCTCAGCTCAGGAGCGTGGGTTGGCGACCATGATTCCCCTAGCTGTATCCGGCATTACTTTCTCGTACTTGTGCCTGGCTCCTCTCTTTAATCTTTCCTATCTGATCTCCGTCGGTCAACTGTTGTTACTTTCCGACCGTGACGGTAGCAGGTTTGCGGGTCATAGGGAGTCTTTCATTTTCACGCTCTTACTGGCCTTTTCTTTTGCCGATACCGTCATTCTTCGGACCTATTCCCTTTTCCTTCTTATTAGTGTTAATAGAGGATGTTTGCCCAGTGGCACTTCCTCTTAAAACAGTAATCATCATCATCATCATCATCATCAATTATTGTTCACTGATAATTCTGTTCTCCATGTAGTCTGAGAATGTTAACATATGAAATAATAATAATAATAATAATAATAATAATAATAATAATAATAATAATAATAATAATCACTGTCGTCAAGTTACTGGCTTCACGTCCCACTGACAATACCTTTTACGGTTTTTGAAGACGCCAAGTTGCCAGAATTTTGTCCCAAAAGAGTTCTTTTAGTTGTCAATCAATTTACCGACACGAGGCTGGTATATCTGAGGACCTTCAAATGGTGGTAATTGGTGGTGATGATTGCTGTGTTGAGAGGAAGTGCAACTGGACAACCATACTCTCTTACCACTAGTCAGAAATGGAAGAGGTCTGACCCTTCAAAAATTGAAAGCATCGGCCGAAGAAAGGAAGGATCGACGAAGGGCATGAAAGCGAGAGATTCCCTAGAGCTAGCACACCTAATACCGAAGGGGTCGGAAGAGAACAAGAGTTGACCAAGGGAGGCCGTACAGGAAAGATGAAATTGAGAAGTCTAACACAATTAAGTGCAGGTAATGTTAGATTCAGCTTAGGGAACCGTGGTCGCCAACCTACACTCGCGAGCCGGGAGCACCTAGTCCCCGTTTAATTCGCCTCTTATCATTGATGGGCAGAGTGCACAGTGGATGTACTCGTGTTCTCCCACTCCCACCCACAGGGGGGAGTACATTCGAATTATGCCTCACCGAGCCAGGATCGAAACACCAACTTACCGGGCGAGTTGGCCGTGCGGTTAGAGGTGCGCGGCTGTGAGCTTGCATCCGGGAAATAGTGGGTTCGAATTACATTGTCGGCAGCCCGGAAGATGGTTTTCCATGGTTTCCCATTTTCACACCAGGCAAATGCTGGGGCTGTACCTTAATTAAGGCCATGGCCGCTTCCTTCCAACTCCTATGCCTTTCCTATCCCATCGTCGCCATAAGACCTATTTGTGTCGGTGCGACGTAAAGGGACTAGCAAGAAAAACAACCACCAACTTAGACTCAGGAGGCCAGCGATCTACCGTCTGAGCCTCTCAGCTCACCATGATATATGAAGCAGTGAGCATAAAAGTAAGTTTAACACCGTTATCATAATAAATGGGTAGCTACTTGTTTAACTTCGCACCAACACATCGAAAGTTTTCAGTCACGGGATGATGGGAAAGGGCTAGGATTTGGAAGATAGTGGCCGTAGCCGTAATTAAGGTAACCCCATCATTTGCCTGGTGTGAAAATGGGACATTACGGAAAACGATCTTCAGGGCTGCCGACGATGGGATTCGAACCCAATATCTCCCGAATGCAAGTTCACAGCTGCGCGACCCTAACCGCACGGCCAACTCACTCGGTATACGGAGAAGGTTTGTAGTAGAGAATTTTAAAGAAATCCTGAAAATATAGCTCTTTTTTCCACGTAGGAGGAGAAAGCAACTTACTTTTCATTATTTCGCTCAAATATGAAATCTATTGCTTAAACATACCATCTGCTGTAATTAACGTTACCTAATTGAATACGCGTTCAGACAGCTAATGGAACTCCCCATACTTATATCACCCGAGTAATAATCGCTTTTCTCCTCGCACGTGCGCGACACGTGACTACGAGTTCCATTAATAATGCCGCCGAGCTGCTGACGTAATTTCCGGGAGATGCGCTGCCGATCGCTATTACTAGCGGTACGGAAAATGAATAGCTTTGGCTGGAGCCAGCTCCTAGAGTAGTTAAACCAATAATACAACAATATTATGTATGCATTGCGCGTTGAATGGAACAAGCCACTAAAGAGCAGAGGGGTCGCGTGATTTGCGAGTAGCAGCTGTTACTTCGAAGGGCCATGACATTTCAAGGGGTGATTCTCAATGTTCACACTGGGAGTGTTGATAACGCTAGTTTGGACAACCTGCCAATGACAGATTGAAAAAAAAAAAAACGAAGAATACTTTTCTTTCTTGGCCTTTCTCCATTCATCTGGGGTCGGCACTAATGTGGATTGAGCCCAATTTTACAGATGGTGGCCCATCCTGACGGCAACTACTGCGTGTTTCTGTGCTTGTATTCAGTGTGATGTTTTGTGTCTAAACGAAGATATATATTAAGGCGATCATAATCACCAGTCCCCGAGCCAGAGGAATGAACTGTAAGCGGTTATAATTCGACCCGGCCAGGTATCCATCCCAGGGCCTTGTGAACTGAAGGCCACTACACTGGGCATTTAGTCAAGGACACAGTTAACAAAAAGGATAGTAAAGCTATTCGATAACTCTCCATTCTAATTGCTGAAGGACTTCGAAGGCAATGTGGTGAGTCATTTTTGTCATGCAAGAGAATTTTTTTTGGCTAGTGGTTTAACGTCGCACTAATACATCGAAGAGCTAAGCTTGGAAAGGTAGCAGCCCTGCCCTTTTAAGGTACAGCCCCCGCATTTGCCTGGTGTGAAAATAAAAAAAAGAAACGAAAAGTATTTTCAGGGCTGCAGACCTTGCGATTCGAACCCACGATCTCCCGAATACAAGCTAACAGCTACCTGACCCTAACCTCTCTTGGTGCAAGAGTTCAATATCGAGACGGAAGAGAAGGACATTGAGTTAATACATTCAACGATCCTCAGACGTCCCAGACGTCAGATGAAGTACGATTATCTTAAAAGCAGGTAAACTCAAAAATATCGCACCTCCACGAGAGTAGCGACAACTCAAGAACGTTTCGGAGAAAACAAGTTTAAAAGTTTAGAACACCGTATCAAATCAAGGATAATATTTATATTTCTACATGATAACATTTAGCATGTATTACATCAAATTTTCACAGAGTTTCAATGAAATACACTGACTGACAGAGCAAATGCAACACCAAGAAGGAGTGGTCAGAACTTTATGCCAATTGCAGGGTAGACTGACGTCACTGAGGTATGCTCATGATGTGAAATGCGCCGCTGTGCTGAGCACGTAGCGAACAATAAATGGGACACGGCGTTGGCGAATGGCCCACTTCGTACCGTGATTTCTCAGCCGACAGTCATTGTAGAACGTGTTGTCGTGTGCCACAGGACACGTGTATAGCTAAGAATGCCAGGCCGCCGTCAACGGAGGCATTTCCAGCAGACAGACGACTTTACGAGGGGTATGGTGATCGGGCTGAGAAGGGCAGGTTGGTCGCTTCGTCAAATCGCAGCCGATACCCATAGGGATGTGTCCACGGTGCAGCGCCTGTGGCGAAGATGGTTGGCGCAGGGACATGTGGCACGTGCGAGAGGTCCAGGCGCAGCCCGAGTGACGTCAGCACGCGAGGATCGGCGCATCCGCCGCCAAGCGCTGGCAGCCCCGCACGCCACGTCAACCGCCATTCTTCAGCATGTGCAAGACACCCTGGCTGTTCCAATATCAACCAGAACAATTTCCCGTCGATTGGTTGAAGGAGGCCTGCACTCCCGGCGTCCGCTCAGAAGACTACCATTGACTCCACAGCATAGACGTGCACGCCTGGCATGGTGCCGGGCTAGAGCGACTTGGGTGAGGGAATGGCGGAACGTCGTGTTCTCCGATGAGTCACGCTTCTGTTCTGTCAGTGATAGTCACCGCAGACGAGTGTGGCGTCGGCGTGGAGAAAGGTCAAATCTGGCAGTAACTGTGGAGCGCCCTACCGCTAGACAACGCGGCATCATGGTTTGGGGCGCTATTGCGTATGATTCCACGTCACCTCTAGTGCGTATTCAAGGCACGTTAAATGCCCACCGCTATGTGCAGCATGTGCTGCGGCCGGTGGCACTCCCGTACCTTCAGGGGCTGCCCAATGCTCTGTTTCAGCAGGATAATGCCCGCCCACACACTGCTCGCATCTCCCAACAGGCTCTACGAGGTGTACAGATGCTTCCGTGGCCAGCGTACTCTCCGGATCTCTCACCAATCGAACACGTGTGGTATCTCATTGGACGCCGTTTGCAAACTCTGCCCCAGCCTCGTACGGACGACCAACTGTGGCAAATGGTTGACAGAGAATGGAGAACCATCCCTCAGGACACCATCCGTACTCTTATTGACTCTGTACCTCGACGTGTTTCTGCGTGCATCGCCACTCGCGGTGGTCCTACATTCTACTGAGTCGATGCCGTGCGCATTGTGTAACCTGCATATCGGTTTGAAATAAACATCAATTATTCGTCCGTGCCGTCTCTGTTTTCATCCCTTTCGAACCACTCCTCCTTGGTGTTGCATTGCATTGTCACTGTCAGTCAGTGTAAATCACACCTAAGGAGTGTCAATATTCTTTACTGACGATGTTCAGTATGCTGTAATTGTATAACGGCATTTGCGATTTTTCGTGACAACAGCTTTCTAGTTCGAAAAAATATTTTTGCGTATGGTGCACGTCAGAACTAAAAAATGACATTTTTTGAGTTGTGCCGCTATTCTTGCAAGGTTGCATATAAGCAAAACAAAGAAGATTTCTGATAATAATCCTTCATATGCAGTTTAAGGAGCTTCGAGGCTTAACGGAAAATAAAATTCAATCTCTAGTAACAGGAAATTCATCCGGTAATTGTTTCACTGTAGAGTGTAGGAAATACAGTATTTTAGGACTGGGCTCTTGGTGTGGGACGGAACTAAACGTAACTTCCATCGAAGACTCTGTCTCATTTCCAGGTGTGACTGCATGGAAGGCTGCACAGGTACTGGTAGTGCAGAGTAATAAAATCGGAGCACGACTAATGCATCTGGATGTTATGAAAGATGTCCCAAGGCTTGTCGTGCTGCACTGACGTTTTCTGCTCAGTGAGAAAAATAATGAATAAGTACTTTATTATTCAGGTCACCTTGTACGCCTCATTTCAGAACCACCTCCGGCTTTAGATTTTTCTCATCACCGCAAAACCTTCGGTGGTGTTGTTTGAGGATTTAACTAACCTCGGAGCTGAAGACATAACATATAATAATATGCAGTAGGAGAGGGTAAGATGACGTCCCTTTCCTCCGCCTACAAGGTTGATGCGAGTCTACTCAGGTGGGGCCGGAGGCTCAAATGATAGCAGCTCTTATTGCTGGGTTCGATCCTCGCTCAGCCCAGCGTATTCCCAGGAGCTCAAATACGCCAAACTCATACCGGTATATTTTCCACCACGCAAAGGAAACTCTTGCAGGACACAACTGCAGCACCTCGGCTTCTCCGGAAAACTGTGAAAGTAGTTCTTACTACGTATCAAGTGCTGGGGCTGTACTTTTCCCATCCTTCTGTCGCTGAAGACCTTCGATGTGTTAGTGCGGCGTTAAATAAGTAGCAAAAAACTTGAAATAAAACTTTTTGTACCTTCATGTTGACCACAAAATATCATAATTGTGTGCTCGAGTTGAATACACTATTTTTGTTAGCAGGATGGCTATTACATTATAACCTGAATAACTGACAACATTGTAAAGGGACTGTTAGTCTCGGTCCACAAGTAGCCACGGCTGGTCCGTGGTCCGACAGCTCTGCACTTCTACTGTGGCCCTACGCCTTTGTATTCGGGAGACGGAGAGGGTCTAATCCTCACCGTCAGCCGTCCTGAGAACGGTTTTCTGTGGTTTCCCATTCTTCTGCCAGGATGGTTCCTAGTATAGACCAAGGCCTCCAACTCTCTCACCTTCTCCACACATCTCCTTCTCCGATACAAATGTCCGACTCGTTGGCTGAACGGTCAGCGTACTGGCCTTCGGTTCAGAGGGTCCCGGGTTTGATTCCCGGTCGGGTCGGGGATTTTAACCTTAATTGGTTAATTCCTACGGCACGGGGGCTGGGTGTATGCGTTGTCTTCATCATCATTTCATCCTCATCACGACGCGCAGGTCACCTACGGGTGTCAAATAGAAAGACCTGCACCTGGCGAGCCGAACCCGTCCTGGGATATCCCGGCACTAAAAGCCATACGACATTTCATTTCCGATACAAATCTCCTGGCCTGAGAGGCGGCGTCTAAGAGGCCCGCTTCCCCCTTCAGGACAGGAATTAAAACATTTCAGTAGTAGTGTAGTTGTGTGACATTCAAATTATAAAATATATATTCTTCTTCGTCCTCCTGACCTTTTCCTCAATTTATTCGGTCGGCGCTTGATATGATTTGGCTCTGTTTTACGGCCGGATGCTGTTCCCAACGCAAACCATATGTAGAGGTATGAATCCACTCTTGCTTGTTATTGTGGTGGAGTGTGATATGGCATGTTGCATATATTAAGACAAGCACAAACGCCCAATCTCCGAGAACGCGAAATTACCCGGCCAGGAATCGAACGCAGGGCCCTCTGAATCAAAGGTCACTATGCTGACCATTCGGCAAAGGAGGCGGCCAAATTATGAAATACATCTCCTACCTAGGTTTCAAACAATGAATCCACTGATGGATCGCCTTATACTATTTTTCTTGCCGGGCTCAGTGGCTCACGCGGTTGAGGCGCTGGCCTTCTGACGTCAACTTGGCAGGTTCGATCCTGGCTCAGTCTGATTGTATTTAAATGTGCTCAAATACGACAGCCTCGTAACAGTAGATTTACTGGTACATAAAAGAACTCCTGAGGTACTAAATTCCGGCACCTTGGAGTCTCAACCTCTCAGAGTCTTCACAATCCGTACAAGTAATTGCTGGGACGTAAAGCCAATAACATTAGCCTTGATTAACTATTTTTCTTAGCGCTGGATGTCGGCATTTTCAGCTCGTTCATTGCCACTGAACTGTCAGTACGAGATTTATTTATTGGATGTTTACGGTAAACGATAGCCACTAAAGTTTATAGGCCGTTCGATATTCTTTTATCAGTCATATATAAGCTCAACTCATGGAGTTATTTCTTGCAACAGAAGTTTGGACAGCGAACGTATGCAGTTAACTGCGTCACGTATTACACAGACGGAGACTTATAGAGAACACCCCCATGTCTGAATCGAAACATTGGATGGTATAATTTCGCGACTAGAACTGTATAAAATACATTTAGGAAAGTTACTTCATTCTCTTCCTTGTACAAAATGGTGACCCCGAGCAAGTAGTCGCCCGGTCTGAGTCACGAAGCTATCAGCTTGCATTCGGGAGAGAGTGGGGTCGAACACCACTGTCAACAGCACTGAATATGGTTTTCCGTCGATTCCGATTTTCACACCAGACAAATGCTGGAGCTGTAGCCTAATTAAGGCCATGGTCGCCTCCTTATCAATCCTCGCCCTTCCATATATCATCGTCGCCGTAAGACCTATCTGTGTCAGTGCGACGTAAAGCAAAAAAGTAATGGTGACACATCTTAAATAAAAATGAAAGCCGTACTTTAATTGTTACTAATTTTGTTGTAATGTATAACTGTTTACATTAAAATTGAAAGCGCGTCTGTAAAGTAAACATCTGACGTCATCCTGCAGCTACCCTTCCTTAAAAATGTAGCCCCCTTTGACAAGGCTGGTGTCCGTACTTCATTCCCTAGAAGTTCCTATTTTGTGTTCTGTTCTATTCCGAGATCGACATAGTGAAGGATTCTCTGCGTCATATGCTAACACGCAAGTAATCGAGAAGATAATAATAATAATAATAATAATAATAATAATAATAATAATAATAAAATAATAATAATAATAATAATAATAATAATAATAATAATAATAATAATAATAATAATAATAATAATTTTACTTCCTACCTACTACTTTTACGGTTTTTCGGAGACGTCAGGTGCCGGAAGTTTGTCCCGTAAGAAAGTTCTTTTACGTACCATTAAACCTACCGACACGAGGCTGACGTATTTGGGGAGCTTCAAGTAACTTACCACCGGAATGAGCAAGGATCGAACCTGGCAATAACATAAGAACTTCAATTTACTGACTCTAATCTGCAATTCAAAACCAATAGATACCTCCTTATCAAATGTTGCACTTAAGTATCAAGTACAAAGGCAAAACTTTAGCGGACGAATCCAGGAAGAGCACACAAGTTCTTTACGGACGTAGTGCATAAAATATATTTTAGTAAAAATTCTATATGAAATGAAGAATTTAAATTATTTTTGAAAGTAAAAGAAAATATAATTTTGATTCATTTTTATATTAGTTGTGCATTTCGAATAAAGTACCTTCTATGAAACAACTCTTTCAAACTGAAAGTTATCTTCCGCGGTTTAAAATTTTGAGGAGTCCACTGTGGGCTTAGCTCGTACATCACACGGTTTTGGGTGTATGATTATTTATTTTAGGACCTAACAATCATTTGAGCCTCATAGAATTGGAATGTTTTAAAAAACTATTTATATCTAGGACGTATAAGCGACCAAACTGTGAAATTTTGACTTCGTAAGTCGAAGAGTAATGAAAGACAATGATTAACTTTAGGGGTATAAAGTTTTAAAAATATTTATTTTTAACTTTTATGTAAAGTTTTAAGTTCGTATGTGAAACTGTTTCAGAATATTGAATATTATGAATTTCAGAGTCAACCAAAATCTAAACCCTTAAGGGAGAATTCTTTTGAAGTATGTGACATTTGACACTTAGGGCATAAAAGAACAACCTTCTTGTAAAATAAAAACTTCGTACGTCGAACGGTTTTGGAGGGACGAATCAGTTTGTTTCCTAAACTAACCTCATTTAACCCTTTAAGTGTGCAATGTTTAAACATATTACCTATTTCACAGCTAAGATTTAAAATATGTATCTCCATTTGGAATTTTGTCTTCGTGCCTGAGACCGTTTCGGAAGATTGAATATTTGTTTTCGGATATTAATCCCCATTTAATTCCCTGAGTGGGGTTAATATTTTCAAACCTTTTGTTTTATCACTAGGATTGTCCTCGGACACTCCCGGCACTAAAAGCCATACGCCATTTCATTTCATCACTAGGCTATCATTTGAAATGTTAACTTCGTAAGGCAAGCGGTTTCAGATAGAGGAATATTTTTGTCATCAAGACTCACCCCGCAATCAAAGCCCCTTGAGATATAATTTGATAAGAAGTGGTCTAAAATAATACATTACAAAATCTTGTGTTTACAGACGGCAACACCAATTATTCGTTCATAATCGATATTTTTTCTGCTATTTTGCTTTACGTCGCACCGACACAGATGGGTCTTATGGCGACGATGGGACAGGAAAGGCCTAGGAATGGGAGAGTTTCGGCCGTGGCCTTAATTAAGTTACAGCCCCAGCATTTGCCTGGTGTGAAAAAGGGAACCACGGAAAACCATCTTCAGGGCTGCCGACAGTGGGGTTCGAACTCACTATCTCCCGGATGCGAGCTCACAGCTGCGCGCTCCTAACCGCACGTCCAACTCGCCCGGTATTTAACCGCTTAAGGGATTATATTTCCTAATCTTGTCTTCTTTAACATCTAGTATATAAACAAGCAGACATTGTGTACAATTTTTACTTTTCCAGCGAACAGTTTCGGAGAAATGCGTAATTTAATTTTCATGGATTTATCCCCATTTCTTCTTTCTTTTTTTCTTTCTTTCTTTCTTTCTTAATTTGATTACCCTACAGGGTTGGTTTTTCCCTCGGACTCAGTGAGGGATCCCACCACTACCACCTCAAGGGCAGTGTCCTGAAGCGTGAGACATGGGTCTTGGGATACAACTGGGGAGGACCAGTACCTCGCCTAGGCGGCCTCACCTGCTATGTTGAACAGGGGCCTTGGTGGGGGATGGGAGATTGGAAGGGATAGACAAGGAAGAGGGAACGAAGCGACCGTAGCCTTAAGTTAGGTACCATCCCGGCATTTGCCTGGAGGAGAAGTGGGAAACGACGGAAAACCACTTCCAGGATGGCGGAGGTGGGAATCGAACTCACCTCTACTCATTTGACCTCCCGAGGCTGAGTGGAACCCGTTCCAGCACTCGTACCACTTTTCAAATTTCGTGGCAGAGCCGGGAATCGAACCCGGGCCTCCGGGCGTGGCAGCTAATCATACTAACCACTACACCACAGAGGCGGACACCCCCGTTTCTTACCAATTAGGAGTGGAATGTTTCGAAATATCTTAGTGTTCACCTAAACTGTATCCCGAAAATTTCATTTGTTTATGTCCTGTAGCTTTGTCTGGGCGCTGACTGACAATCATATATACGTATATAATGACGTATTCAGATGCGCAAGTCGCATATAAGGTGTCAAATCGAAAGATTGCCACCAGACCTCTCCAGAGGCCACACGCCATTATTTTTATGACGTATTTTGTTTAAGAATCCTGCAAAATACTGCTGTGACGACTCTTTTCCGACTGACGTCAGTACGAAAAGCATGTGTTTTAGAGAACCTCTACTAAAAAGCATCATGTAACTGAAACGTAAATTCCAGCACTACCACACATCAAGTGGCCGCGCGGTTTGGATCACGTAGCCATCAGCTTCCATTCGAGAGATAGCGGGTTCGAACCGCACTGTCGGCAGCCCTGAAGATGATTTTCCGTGGTTTCCCATTTTTACACCAGGTAAATGCTGGGGATGTTCGTAATTACGGCCATGGTCGCTTCCTTCCAACTCCTGGCCCTTTTCTATCCCACTGTTGCCATAAGACCTATATGTGTCGGTGCGACGTAAACCGACTGTAAAACAAAACAAAAAGAAAAGCAACATTATCACTAAAAAATAGATTATTGAAGCGGGACAACATAGCTATGATACGTGTTACAAATTTTTATTTAGTCCAATAGCCCAACTTTCAAAAAGTAATAACATTTATGAAGTTACGTTATGAGTATGGTGCAACCCATTCAAAATTGTTTAATGAGCAGAGAAATAGAGAGGTGATACAATCCAAGTTTGGTCCAACTTTCTGGTTGGTTCAATCCACGCGAACCTCGTAGCTATCTTCGAAAAGCATAAGCGATTTCTTCTATCCTGGATAAGTAGTAATACATGTTGAGTAATCAACCCGAAAGCTGGTTGGATCACTTAGCAGATCCAACATCAGCTGTCATAGGTAGCCTATGAGTCACTGAAGAGGCGTACTGGGGAAATGAGTAGCGAGGTAGTTTCCCGTTGCTTCCTTAACCGAGCCAGAAGGTGATTTTATATATCAGTTTTCAAAGCCCATTGAAATATGTAAACTAAACCGATCCTATGAAGAACACATTCTCACCTTTCGTAAAAGGGACTGACTACCTAAGGAATGGCAATATTAGCATTGCTCATACCTCAGTCACTTTTATATTGTCAAAGCCGAGGATGAGACTGAGACAGCAAAATGGAAGTCCATACTAGAAGGCACGGTACAAATTTCACACGTATCTCACCTAAGACAGATCTGGGCAGAGAGTAGTAATAACGCTGTCATAAATATATGTAAATATGTATATGTAAATATGTAAATATAAATGTAAATATATATATTTTGTTACTTGCTTTACGTCGCACCGACACAGATAGGTCTTATAGCGACGATGTGATAGGAAAGGCCTAGGAATGGGAAGAAATCGGCCGTGGCCTTAATTACGGTTCAGCCCCAGCATTTGCCTGGTGTGAAAATGGGAAACCACGGAAAACCATTTTCAGGACTGCCGACAGTGGGGTTCGAACCTACTATCTCCCGAATACTGGATACTGGGCGCACTTAAGCGACTGCAGCTATCGAGCTCGGTTATATGTAAATAGAGCGTGCTGGCCTTTGGTCACAGGGGTCCCGGGTCCGATTCCTGGCAGGGTCGGGAATTTTAACCATAATTGGTTAATTTTGCTTGCACGGGGTCTGGGTGTATGTGTCGTCTTCATCACACTTTCATCCTCATCAAGACGCGCAGGTCGCCTGTGGGTGTCAGATCAAAAGACCTGCACCTTGCGAGTCGAATACGTCCTCGGACATTCCCGGCACTAAAAGCCATACGCCATTTCATTTCAATGGTGGTGGTGGTGGTGATTATTGTTTTAAGAGGAAGTACAACTGGGCAACAATCCTCTATTAACATCAATCGGTGGGAAAAACTGAAGGGCCCAGACACTTCGAAAAATGGAGGTTCCGGCCAAGGGCGTCAAAATGAAAGATTCCCTAGACCTTGCAAACCTAACACCGCCGGTGTTGGAAAAGGACAAGAGTTAACCAACGGAGGTCAGATATGACCTGGAGCCTGGCTCAAGAAAGTAGGAGTAATGCCAGGACACAGCTAAGGGCCCCATGGTTACCAACACACGCTCCAAAGTTAACCTTGGGGCCCTTTTAAATCGCCTTTTACGTCAGGCAGGGAAATATACTGTATGTAGTTTTTCAGATGTGTTGAATACGAATTGATGGAACGTGATTTTTCATTTCAAAATTCCTGCATTCATTAACAGAAATTTAAACTACGATGTGCCAAGTACGATGTCACATTGGCCACTTAAACAGTTATTGAGATTTTCGTCTTCAGCATATTAAGCATAGTTCGGAGGTGAAGCAATTCGGTAGCTGAGAAATTTGAACACCACAATTTAAAATATATTACAAAACGACGGTAGTTTTCACGAATAATTAACTGGCTGAATAATCTATTTAGACCTACATAAAGGCCTCACAGTAGGACGTTCGAAGAAAAGGAACATTCATTCCTTTTTTCTTGATAGAGTGATCCTCCACTCATGTCAAGACAAAGACTTACTGTGAGAAGTGACACCTGGCTTCAGATACATTTTACTGTCCTTCCTCTCCGTTTCTTATTCAGGTAAAATGTTACGTTGACCTTAATACAGTATGATTCAGTCCACCGTGAAGAAGCTTCAGTATCACACAGACCTCAACCCTAAGTTTCGAAATGAAAAGGAAATCGAGAAGGCCAGTTAATAAGTTGGGGGCTAAGTTCCACTACTAATAGTAGGCCTACATAACCTAGCATTATTCCATACGCATTTCAAGGGATTTTAAAGGAATGAGACCTCAGAGTGTATGCATTTGAAAACAGAAAAGAGATCCTATTTTTAAAATAACAAAAACATTATGGAAAAAGCAGAAGCAAATAAAATATTATATACAAATGTTGTTGCTCAGCAAATCTGTCACTGCTCGATGCCTTCCCATAGCTTTTGCAGCGGTGTAGCAGCTGTATGCAGGGACGAGATACAGTCCACACGCTTGTTCTCCGAGTTTCGCTCGAAAACACACTCAGACATGGTGTATGGATGAATATCACGTAATAACCTTTTAGGATCACAGTCACATGCAGCCATGCAGGTATCCGTTGGTGTAAGAGTAAACGTCATGAGGAGTGCAGCAAAGACAACAGACGGCGAAGATAATACAACTCATAACGGCAGTGAGCAAAGTAAAGATTCACTTAACATGTTTATATATCTGTTTTTACTTCTACTATTGGGGGTACACATAGCTGGATATTTTACAGCACTTCATGTTGTACAATATCGGAATGTAGAATTTCCATGGTGAATAACATAAAATGGCGTATGGCTTTTAGTGCCGGGAGATCCCAGGACGGATTTGATTCCCGTAGGTGACCTGTGCGTCGTGATGAGGATTAAATGATGATGAAGTCAACACATACACGTAGCCCCCGCGCCAGAGAAATTAACCAATGATGGTTAAAATTCCAAACCCTGCCAGGAATCGAACCATTTAGCCATAGAGCCGGACATTTCCGTGGTGTCAAATTTGGTGTTTATACGACATAATTTTTAATAGGTTGCCCGTAATGTTTCCATTTTTCTACCTTTTGTTTCAGTAAAAGGAAATTCAAAATTGACATACAGACAGCCAGAGCGACGTCTTTTAAAATGTCTATACACGGTCGCTTATGTTATCCTATAATAATAATAATAATAATAATAATAATAATAATAATAATAATAATAATAATAATAATAATAATAATAATAATAATAATACCGGACGAGTTGGCCGTGCGGTTAGGGTCGCGCAGCTGTGAGCTTGCATCCGGGAGATGGTGGGTTCTAACCCCACTGTCGACAGCCCTGAAGATGGTTTTCCGTGGTTTCCCATTTTCACATTAGGCAAATGCTGGGGTTGTACCTTAATTAAATCCACGGTCTCTTCTTTCCCCCTCGTAGACCTTTCCTATCCCATCGTCGGTGCGACGTAAAGCAAATTGTAATATATATAAATCCTGACCTGATTTCCCACACATTTTAAAATTATTATTATTATTATTTATTATTATTATTATTATTATTATTATTATTATTATTATTATTATTATTATTATTATTTAATACAATCGTATAAGTGGCTGCGTGGTTTGAGCCACGTAGCTGTCAGCTTGCATTCGGGAGATAGTGGGTTCGAACCCCCACTGCAGAGAGCCCTAAAGAAGGTTTTCCGTAGTTTCCCATTTTCACATTAGCTAAATGCTGGGGTTCTACCTTAATTAAGGCCAAGGTAGCTTCTTTCCCTCTCGTAGACCTTTCCTATCCCATCGTAGGTGCGACGTAATGCAAATTGTAATGTATATATATATCCTGACCTGATTTCCCACACATTTCAAACTTAGGCCTTTTGTGAGCACAAACATGCTGTTTTGTTGATCGCATAGGACATAGCCTGATTAGCCTATATTTTAGTTTATGATCATCATTTAATAACAAGATCTAATATTTTCAACAGCATTTAGAACATTTCTAACTTTTCTAAAAACATCCTTCATTTGAAAAAAAAGTTCTTCTTCCTAAGCTTTTCTCCACACTCTGGTAGGTTCGCGGGTACGATCTGTCACACGCATGAGGACTTGGCCTCCTTTTACGGCCGGATGCTCTTCCTAACGCCAACTCTCTATGGAGAGATTTAAGATAAACGCTATTGCATATTTATTTTGAGGTTTATAATACGTGTCGTGTGTGTATGAAGAAGAGTGTGTTGAGACAAACACAACCACCCAGTTCCCGAGTCACCAGACACGATTAAAATATCCGACCCAGCCAAAACTCGATCCCCGGGGCACTCTGAACCCAAGGTCTGAACGTTGGTAATTCATCCAAGGAGCCGGACCATATGAATAGAATGATTTCAGCCATAGAAACTTACTATTGTTCTATGAAATAAACATCATATTCGACCCTTATTTAGTCTCACGCTAATCCTTTCCCTCATGATTTGAGTATTGTGACCCTAGGGCTTTGTTGAAATATTAGTAATTTGATGCCATTCCTGACGATCTTTTGCTTTCTGAGAGGGGTCATTTCCACGAGAACGCAGTAATATCGCGAGTTTGGTTAACCCATCTATTTGCAGCTTTTGTTTTATCCCAATATGGTGAATTCCTCTCGCTCGAGGGTTGGGTGTTTGTTGCTCGTAATAATAATAATATATATATGACAAACATCTGTGATGGACCTAAATGGATGATCACTAATCTTGGAAAAATCAGTCGAGTCAAGAATTTTAGATATCTTGGTGAAGTCATCCAGCAGAGTGGATTAGAACAGGAAGCAATCAATGTCAGGATGAGGAAGTTAGACCAGGCATACCAAATGATAAAGAATATATATAATAAAACGCCTATGAGTATAGGGGCCAAGTTCCGACACTATAACACAGTTGTAAAACCTGAGGGATTATAGGCCTATGCGTCTGAAACTTTGACCTTAAGTAGTAAAGGTCAAGCTGACCGGCTAGAAAAAAGAGAGCGCAGGATACTAAGAACAATCCTAAGTAATAGGTGGGTTGATGGACAATGGTGAATTAGACCAAGTGAGGATTTGTACAACAGGACAGAACCTCTCACAGCGTCAGTTAAGAAGAGACGGCTACTATTTTACGGTCATTTCTTGAGGATGACTGATGATCGACTAACAAAACGAATATGGAATGTTATTCAATCTAAGGCAACAAGGCCGAGATGGTTCCAAGAATGCGAAAAAGATCTGAGGCACATTGGTATTTCAGATCAAGACAGGACAGGGACGCATTCAGAAGGTTAGTGAACAACTATCAAAGTTTCAAAATGGTATCAACTTCCAGAAGACGGAAAGGATTTTTGTCTTAAGAGCATAAACAGGCACTCGTCACTGGGCTCAGAAGATACTGGCAGGAAGTCAAAGCTGGAACAAGAACAAGACCTAGGCACAAAAATGAAGTTGGTTGTTACCACGCAGTCCATAGAGGCTCAACTCGATGAATAAAATAAATATATAAAATAATAATAATAATAATAATAATAATAATAATAATAATAATAATAATAATAATAATAATAATAATAATCGACTGTGACCTTGCATCCGGGAGACAGTGGGCTCGAACCCCACTGACGGCAGCCCTAAAGAGGGTTTTCCGTGGTTTCCCATTTTCACACCAGGCAAATGCTGGGGCTGTACCTTAATTAAGGCCACGACCGCTTCCTTCCCATTTCTTGACCTTCCCTCTACTATCGTCGCCATAAGACCTATCTGTGACGGTGCGACGTAAAGCCAATAGCAATAATAATAATGATGCGTGGCCGCCGGAGAGGCCTGTTGTAGGTCTTTCGATTTGACGCCGTATAGGCGACCTGCGCGTCTGTGAGGATACGGCTCTATCTAAGATGGAATCTAATGCTGAAGACGGCACAAACACCCAGGCCCCGACCCATAGGAATTAACTAATGGATGTTAAAATGTCCGACCCAGCCGGGAATAGAACCAAGGACCACTCGGACCAAAGGCCAGCAAGCTAACCACTCCGTCCCTGACTGGTTAGTGTCTTGGTCTTCAGAACAGGATAATGGAATTTTAATCTTGAGCGTTTAATTTTCTTCACTCAAAGACTGGATATTTGTGCTGTCCTCAGCATCCCTGCAACTCACGTATAATAATAATAATAATAATAATAATAATAATAATAATAATAATAATAATAATAATAATGTTATTGGCTTTGCGTCCCTCTAACTACTTTTACGGTTTTAGGAGACGACGAGATATCAAAATTTAGTCCCGTGGGAGTTCGTTTACTGGCCATTAAATCTTCCGACAAGAGCCTGACGTATTTGAGCACCTTCAAATACCACGAGACTGAGCCATGATCGAATCTTCCAAGTTGGGGTCAGTAGGTCAGCGCCTCAACCGCCTTAGCCACTCAGTCCGGCGTTCAGATTAATACACATCTTAATTTGCATACAGCACATCGTATTAACCACTATATTAACAGACAATAATGAATACACCGCTTCATTTACTTTTCCTTTCACAATTAAAGTCTCATTATGTGGGCAAAGTACTATAACATTTCCTGTTCCGTATGGTTATAGAGATGGTTTTACGCCATCACTTCCTGGATAACGCAACAGAAAATATTACGGTTCAAATTCATTAATGTTATTGACTTTCGTCGAACTAACTTTTTTTTTTTTTTTGACGGTTTTCTTAGTCGCCGAGTTTCCGGAACTTACTCCCGCAGGGGTTCTATTACATGCCAGTAAATATACCGACACAAGGCTGACTTATTTGAGCACCTTCAAATACCACCGGAGTCAACTAGGGTCGAACCTGCCAAGTTGGGGTCAGAAGGCCAGGGCTTCAACCGTCTGAGCCACTCAGCCCAGCACACTCAGTTCGGAAAGTATTGCTCTAAAGCCTTATCGCTACAACTACAGAATTCTTCTGGCTGTCCATGGCATTCGCAAAATTCACTGCATAAATACTAGGCTAAAATAGCAACAACAACAACAACAGTAATAATAATAATAATAATAATAATAATAATAATAATAATAATAATATAATAATAATATTAACATTCTGTATCCTACAAAATTTCTAATTAACCAGAACTCTATTTGGAGATCTGTTGGTTAATTTTAATTAATGTTGCCCTCCGACTCCGTTCCTGACTGGTTAGTGTCTTGGCCTTCAGAACAGGGTAATGGAATTTTAATCTTAAGCGTTTAATTTTCTTCACTCAAAGACTGGATAGTTGTGCTGTCCTCAGCATCCCTGCAACTCACGTATCACACACAACATCTCATATATTGTAAATGTCGCCCAAGGGTCTGAATTACAAGGATTGCATCAGTGAAGCCATAGCTACACGAAATTATTATTATTATTATTATTATTATTATTATTATTATTATTATTATTATTATTATTATTATTATTATTATTAGCGGATAATTACACGATACCTCTTCAGACGTCTTCCACTTTCCGATATCGTATGACATGGAGAGTTGAATGGACTTTACTCCCTTCAAAATTCTAATTACTTAGGTTTGAACGGATGGCTATGGTATCCGAAGGCCGACATTCTACCACTTATTTGCAGGAGTTAGTTCTGTGCCAAAAATGTTTTTTTTCTCTTGGACTGTATTTGCAGTTACAAAAGGTGATATTAGTAGAAAATGGTATTATTTACCTGACTGAAGCCTGTTCGAGGCAGCTGTAATGGGTTTTCCGGTATTCAGTAATCTCATTAAGTGGTCCAAAGCTAATGTGTATCACATTCCATTATTTTAGGGAAGCATAATGTAGTATATTACTCGCGGAGGTTTTTCAAAGACGTCTTTAAATCCAATATGAAGTTTTCCAATTCCAATAATTTTATTTTCTCCTGAGTCATCATTGCGTTACTAGATATTAGAATCATTCCGTATTGACGATTTTCACTTTACAAAGGTAAAATTAAGTGTAACCTCCTAATTCAATACCTCATATAATTCCATCATTAGACGGAGTAATCAAATTCAAACATGTTTCGACTAGTTTGAGCCATCTTCAGTGAAAAAGGGGGAGTTGAAGTAATTTACGTAAAAATGTGCCAAAAACATAATGGAGGAACAAATGAAAAAATCAAAGAGAAACAGGACAGAAATGAAAACAGTACAACATACAATATTTACATCATCATATGGAGCAATAAACAACTCTCTGCGATAAAATTGTTGTTTTACGTCGCACCGACACAGATAGGTCTTGCGGGCGATAAAATTCAGTGAAAACAGGGGTTAATACAAAACATAATTGAATCTACAAACTGTGTTAACGTAAGAAGAAAATAAATGAAAACAAATGATACAAATGTTTTCATTTCTTTTCTTCTTAGGTTAACACAGTTTTGAAAATATCCGAGCAAAATTCCGGTACTTCGGCGCCTCCAAAATCCCAAATTATTAAGCGATATGTAAGCGATATGTTATTAAACAAAGACAAAGACACATCCGTACAGGCCTCCTTGGAGGAGTGGAAGGTGAAGACTTCCACCATTTTTGACCACGGCACGTGATGGGGTAGAGTGGTTAGCTCTACGCCCGGCCGCCTTTGCCCCTAGGAATTAACCTGGTATTCATTTTTGGTGTAGGCTGAGTGAACCTCAGGGCCATATGCACCTTCGTAAGTGGAAATCTCGTTTCTTAAACTTTACGACTTCCTGACGGGGATTCGAACCCACGTCCTTCCGGGCGAACCAAGCACGCCTTTACCGCCTCGGCCAGGCAGCCCCTGTTATTGTTATTCTTCTTCTTTTTCTTGTTTACAGGGGCCTAACATCGAGGTCATCGGCCTATTGTTATTATTAATACGACAGAGCCCCTGTAATCCAACCTCTAAACTTCCTACATTTCTGATCGTCCACGATAGAGGGAGGGGAGAATTAAAATTCTACTTGTAACGCAAGGAAAGGATAAGATCGTGGTATTGTACATAAACATGATCTTTTACACTGGCATATTGCTATTTTTTTTTGCTATTTTCTTTACGTCGCACCGACACAGATATGTCTTATGGCGACGATGGGATGGGAAAGGCCTAGGAAGTGGAAGGAAGCGACCGTGGCCTTAATTAAGGTACAGCCCCGGCATTTGCCTGGTGTGAAAATGAGAAACCACGGAAAACCATCTTCAGGGCTGTCGACAGTGGGGCTCGAACCCACGATCTCCCGATTATTGGATACTGGCCGCACTTAAGCGACATTGGCATATTGCAGAATAGAATCTATATACAATTAAGTGCAATGTTATTACATTCTAGTGTACTATGGATCTAATAGTGCTGTAGTCAAGCTAAACGACTAGTACTGTGACGTGCTCGTGCGACTGTCAGCCCTCTGGAAGCGCTGAGGTATTTCTCGGAAGGGATTGGGGAGTCGAGTCGGGCCGGCAACCTCTCGATATGCTTGAAGGTACGTGACGGCCAATCCTTCCACTGTGCTTTTCGCTTGGTCTCACCGTGGACTTCCTGGAAGGCGAAAGTAGAACGTTCCTATTCCGGACGTACCCCGAAAATACTAGAACTGCATCAGAAGGTATATAAAAGCAGGTTCGTCGCTAACAACTTCGATCTCTGGTTGTTGAGTAGAAGTGCTGGAAGAACACTGAGCAGTGATAGCTGAAGTGTCGTGTTGGAGTGCTGAGTTGTTAGTGTTGAGTAGTTCAGTGTGTGGAGCAGTCACGTGAGTTGATTGTGTGAGTTATCAGCCCTGTCTGGTCTCGGAACAAGCGTACAGCAGTGATGCTTTGTGATAACCAAAGTTTGTGTGTTCGAACCTGTCTGCATCTACCTGCTCTGTGAAGTGCCCGGTGCGTACGAAGCCAAGTGAAAGGTTGAGAGCGATCAATCAAGACTACGGAAGGATCATCGCCCGTTCCAGGTAAATATCAACCAGTCGGAAAGTAAAGTAAACTCGTGTCCTCATCCCGAGGTGGTGCAGCTCTTTTCAGGCACACCCCCATTGGAGGTGAGCTGCACGTACCATTTCAACCACATACCAGCCCTCCTGCCATTCTTAAATTTCTGGCAGTACCGGGAATCGAACCCGGGCCCCCGAGGACGGCAGCTAATAACACTAACCGTTACGCTACGGAGGCGGACAACCAGTCGGAGACCTACTGTGAGAACAAGAACAAGAACAGCCACTAATGTCAATCATTTTCAAATAGAGCTGTGTGTGTTTTGATTGAGTCATCGTCGATTAAATTAGTCCAATGAAAGAGTCAGTATTTAATACGTAACTTTAAGCGATTTCTTTTTACAATTTGTTTTACGTCGCACCGACTCAGATACGTCTAATGGAAAGGGCTAGGAGTGGGAAGAAATCGGCAGTGACCTTAATTAAGGTGCATCCCCTGCATTTGCCTGTTGTGGAAATGGAAAACCACAGAAAACCATCTTCATGGCTGCCCACAGTGTGGTTCGAACCCACTATCTCCGAAATGCAAGCTGACAGCTATCTGAGCCAAACCGCGCAGCCAGCCACTCGGTACAGCAGCCATAACTGTGTACTGTAGTGTTTACAGATTGCATCATTACTTAAGTTTGGGGATAATCCGAACAGAATACAGCAACAATTATCAGAGTTCGTCTCGATTAATATTATTTTATTTAATACGAATTCGCATGCCCGTGGCTGGATTCGTACTGGCAGAAGAAGCACCGCACTGTTGCCCAGCCTCGCACCTTGGCTCCTGAGCTACGCCCTTCGGCGAGGTAGCCTATATGTGTTTGAACAACTTTGAGTGAAATTGGTCTGATTGATGATATTATGTCATAGTGGATTCTGTGGTAGCATTTCCCTGAAGGGAAATTATTCGTGTCTAGGTTTTGTTCTTGAACAAGAAATACTAAAATACATGAATAATTTCTCGCTCTATCCCTTCAGGGAACGGAAATAAAACTTTTGTAGTTAGTTAGCAATGAGTCTTTTCCCAGACCCAATGGGGTGTCGTAAAGGAACGCTGCCTTCTACTGTATGTGTCTTCGTGCAATGAAAATGGATATAACATGAGAACAAAGACTGTCCCCAGCGAGTAGCACTGCAGGTCAGAGGGCGTGCTGCATGGTTCCCAAGCCATCGTTTGCCCATCACGACGCGTGTCGAGTGTCACGCGGGCGTTAATTAGGCAGACACACGTTACCGCCTCCAATACATTGTCGCTCTGTGCGGTAACCATGGGAGGGAAATTAAACACTTGAGGAAGCTATTCTCATACCGTCGATTGTGACAATATTTATTTACATAAATATTTGATGACTTAATCATTTTTCCACCAGTCCCGTAATGTAGGGTTAGCGTGTCTGCCTCCTACAAGGAGGCCCTGGGTTCGATACTCGGCAGGTCCAAGGACTTTAATTCTGGACTGTGGAATGGAACGGGGTTCAATCAGCCTCGTGCAACCAATTGATAAAGTACCACACCTTTTATGCTGAAAACCGAAACTTCAACGAGATCATATGCCCAACGTTAGCTGCCTGTTTCCACTGCAAAGGCCTCCAAATAAACCTCTAAATTAGGCATGTGATACAGGGCGTTCAGAACCTGCGATCTATTCGATGTAATCTGCTGCACGATGTAAACAAGGCCAGAGTATCCCGCCACAGGAAAAAACAAAACCTCTCTGATTGGTTAGAAATGCCTCGCCACGCGGAGAGGTGTATTGTGAATTTAAATTCAAAATAGGCCTCCTAAACCACTATCTGAAGTACAGCCTCCGAAGTTTGAAAATAATGATATTCGCTCGACGATATCATTCGTACGCTTGGAAAATGAAAACATACTTCATAAAAGTGACGATTACGTCGAGACCTTATTACGTTAGCAGGAACAAACTTCACTGCGCTAGGTGATTGAACTTCTGTTGTATGTCAAACCCTTGTCCATTTTCCCTACGGCGTCGGGTGTGAAGTGAGATGAATCATCGTAACGAGATTTTGGGACCGGATGCCCTACCTGACGTCAGCCTTGTCAGAGGAGATAATGACATGAGTTGAAATGAATGACATGAAGTATGATAGTAGGAAGGGAGAGGGTGAAACCCGGGACCTGCGCATAGCCTACTTCTGTCGAATAACACCGAGTGGTCTGTTTAAGGCTTAACGACCCCATCCGATGGACGAATGACCATCAAAAGCGTCATGTGCCCAAACTTCATATGAGCACTGCGGAGAGGTTAGGAAGTGAATCCAGGCTTTTGTGATCAGAAATTGTACTACCAACTCTCCTACCTTGTCGGCCAGCATTCTGACGGTGAAATTTTTACCACCAACGGTGTCAGACCATCGACACATGTTGTTGCCTTTATGTTTTTCCCCTAACTGAAAATATACCTGAATATCTCCCCAGTAATTTCCGTTTTCTATCTTCCTTTTATAATCGTGAAACGCGATCTGGGTCAACAATTGCAATACATCCACATAATACATCTGCCTTCAGTAATTATTTCCTTTTGTCGGGCGCCAGAATATGGAATGCTTTACCCCCTGAAATTAGAAGTTGTTCCTCATTAATTACGTTCAAAAGACAATCTAAAGATTTCCTCTTGAATATGTAGGCTATATTATGTAGTTATGTGTGAATGTGCGAATGAATGTCTTGAGTAAATAGTTCCTAAATGTTTACATAAATTACTGTTATATTATACGAATTCCACGTAGAGTAGCTAATATTGAATTTATCTTGCTCATTTTACACTTAGGACGTATATCTTTTAGTTTTAGTCTATATTTATATTATTATATACAGTGTATTATGTTTGAATATTAAGATAGTATTCATTATCAAGCCACATAATGTGGTTAAGTGTAAGAGAGGGCCGAGAACAAATAAATAAATAAATAAATAAATAAATAAATAAATAAATAAATAAATAAATAAATAAATAAATAAATAAATAAATAAATACATAAATAAATAAATAAAAGAGAAGTACAAAAGCCGTGCACAGCGCACAGTGTGCAACCGTAATGTTCATGCGTGCATGGGATGGAACGGCCTTGTCCAATACGGGTGAGCTTGAGCCTAAGAAATGGAGGGCCGTTGTTGAACGCGTTCTGCTGGCCAAGACTTTTTATTTTCTGAAACGTACCGAGTCGAGTTATCGATCAAGTTTATCCGAGGTGAATCTTAAAAGCATCTTACGATTGTTTGTAGGTTGCACTGTATTTCCTGATATTTGAAGAATAGTTAACCTTATAGACTGTTATTCCTTTCAGCTTTCAATCTGCAAGCAGCTGTGAATTTACTAAACGCCTCCACGATTGCTATTTATTTTTCGATCAGTTACGAAATTGACGATATTTATAGGTGTTAATTTTACTATATAATCATTGGGACAGGGAGGTAAGTAGCACGAGGGAACGCATCAGCATTTAGAGGGGAATGGGAACTACTCAGGTCGAGAGAGATAGATATGACTGTATGTCTAACGCTATTCCCGTTTCTCTACGGTGTCGGGAATGCAGTGAGTTTTCACTACGGGACGCCCTTCCTGACTTCAAACTCATCAGAGAGGAGTTTATTAGATGAAATGAATGACGCGATATATGATAGTAAGAAGGGGGAGGGTGAAATCCGGTGCCGGCACATAGCCTACTTCTGTTGAAGAGACCAAGGGATCTGCATCAATAAATATGAGTACTACGTAGAGGTTTGGAATTCAGTCCATTCTTTTCGCACGCAACCTAGTGATGATAAATTGTATACCACCACCTCTCCTAACCTGCCAGCCAACAGTGACATTTTTTCGACCAACCGGACTCGAACCGGCTAACCACGGTGTCAGAATATATATAATTCACGCCTTAACGATCATGACCACCAGGCGGAATAATAATAATAATAATAATAATAATAATAATAATAATAATAATAATAATAATAATAATAATAATAATAATAATAATAATGGACTGAGCATGAATAAGCGAACTTTTAACACTATCTGCGAAGCGATTTAGACTTTTATTTTATTCTACTAGAAACAGATGGCAGCGAACCTGTGACTATTGAGGGATACAACTTACAGAGAAGCGTGTCTGTGATGTAATTTGGAAACTAATCGACTTAGAATGACCTCCTGTAATTAAACGGCTGGGGGTGACGGGTCGTCCTGACCCATAGCTAAAGTGTCCACTCCCCTCGAGTGAACCTATTCCCAATCACTAGGCAAGCTGCTCTACCTTCCTTTCTGGATGATTGCTGCAAATAGTCTGTTATAAGACATACCAGCCTACACTACGAGAACCTGCAGCTAAATATCAACTACGATTCCATCAATATATTTGCATATTGGTGTCTGGTTTCCTAGAAGACAAATGACGAACTGCAACGGTCGAAGCCCACTGTTTGAAATACAGGGTGGTCAAAATAAAACTGGCCCAGAAAATATTTACAAGACTGACGCGGAATTGACACTTGTTAATGAACAGAAGAACTGCCCATCACAGGAAAGGCTGGAAACCGTGATTTCGATGCACTAATCGGTTGCTGTCACATGTCTGCGTGTGCATCTTCCACATATTCACATTCTCTGGGTCACATACATGCTTACGAGGGTCGCGAACAGGAGACAACACGGAAAATCTAAGGTATGCATTTGGAAATATAAGGCATGTACTTATGTATAGTGCCTGAAGACAAATTCTGACTGCAGGAGATTCTCGTAGGAAAGTGACAGAACACAGGCCATTGGTAAACATTATTTTATTATGGTATAGGCAGCAAATACACAAAACTATATACAAAGGACAGGTATAGGGCATGGCATGCACACCTAATGCTTCCCGCAGCTCTGCATGGCATTGGCGTGCATTTCTGCCGCGGAGAACTGCTATTTTAATATACGATCGTTGCTCCTGCTTGTTGAATTCCATTTTGTGACGCTCTCACTCACACACTGAACTTGGGGGCATGCTTAGACCCACAGTGGTGTTTACATACACCATCTAGTGACATCATACGCAAGTACATACAATACGTTTCCAAATGCATATCTTAGATTTTCCGTGTTGCTTCCTGTTCGCGAGAAAAAAAAAAATTAGTTGCCATGACTTATGACTCGACCTACGTACATATGATGCATTCAAACATACACACATATTAATTATAGAACGTTATGCATTTCAGCGTTCAGTGTGCAAGCTTCTGTAAATTTAGCAAACGCCGCTGCAATCCTCGAACTCGGGACTTCAGCGTGAGAGGCAGGCGCGCTTATTTCATATGCATAGCCAAAACTTTGGCCATTTTAAGATTTTGTAACTGAATCACGTGTGAAAGAACTGTTTGAGAATTACGAAATGAGTGTAAGTGATGGTGGTGGTGATTGTTGTTTTAAGAGGAAGTACAACTAGGCAACCATCCTCTATATAACACTAATCAGAGAGAAAAAATGGAAGGGATCCAACACTTCGAAATATGAAGGTATCGGCCAAGGGAAGACAAGGGCCACGATGGGCGTGAAAATGGACTCCCTAGGCCTCCATACGCAATACCGCCGGGGTCGGAAAAGAACAAGAGTTGACCAAGGGAGATCGGATAGGTTAGATGAAAGTGAGGAGCCTGGAAAAAGTAAGTACAAGCAAACCGGGACTCAGCTGAGGGCCCCGTGGTCGCCAGCCCACACTCTAAAGTGTAAGATTACTATTTTTGTGCGTGTGTATACTGATATTTCTATTTGCTGAACATCATTCAAAACCTTATATTTTGTAGCGTTTGTAAGTCCAGGATTAGGTGTTTGGAAGCAGACTTAATACTGTACAATGTTTCGAATTTCTGAGCTTTCTAACTTTTATTGTACCAAGGCGAGTCAACAATTAAGTTCCTCTACCTTATTTTTCAAAAACAAAACTCCCCAGAAACTCTTGTATTCATTTGTTTAAAAATCCATTGCCTAATTACAGAGGTGCAAAAATCAGCAGCCCTCCATTTGCCTCATACGAGCCCACCAACGAAGCCGGCTTAGGCGTACAGTTTCATCCATTGAGTGTATTCCTAAAATCGTTGTTTTTTTTCTCATACCGAATACCCTTCTACCATTTTTTCTACCGATTCGATAGCAAACCTTCTCGGTAATTTGCTGGTTGTTATAAACAAATAAATTGTGCCTAAATAATTTGATATTCTTTATTTCAACCTATACTTATCCATTCAATTGCTCAGAGTTAGGGAATCTAACTTTTAGACTTACCCCGGTGTATTTTTTAAGAGAATCCCACGTTTAAAAAATACTATTTGTTCGGGGCGTCGACCTAGAAAGATCTTTTTCCCCTACTTGCACCAAATGTGAGAAACCTGCGTGTATTTTGTAAATGGCGGAAGTGTAGAGTGTTGAATGTGAGGAAAGGAACGTGAAGGACGACACAAACACCCAGTCCCAAGGCCAGGGATATTAATCGTTTACAATTAAAAGCCCCTGACCCGGCTGGGAATCGAACTCGGGGCCACCGGGTGACAGGCGAATGCGTTGCCCCCTACACCGCGGGGTCGGACAAGCCCACGTTTAGAGCTTCTCTGTTCGAGATATAAAAAGCTTTCGACTTCCATTGTAATACTTCGTTTTACATCTAGCTCCGCTATATATTCCGTTGTTCTATTTTACTGTTTGCCAATGTCTGGAACATACAGTGACGCTAAACCCAGATCAGGTTCGAAATTTGTCCGATAGGAGGCATTAGTTTGGTCGGCCAGTTTAAGAACATCACTTGTAAGGTCGGTAGTGAATTCGAGTACAGACAACACATGCAAGCCTGAGGTAAATATACTGTAGCAAGAGTACCCATTTCTGCTATTGATCGCATTCAAATTCTGACATTGCTGCAAGAGGCATGGGGACAAGTTAATGTCCTCGTTTTTTTTTTCTTTCCAGTTGCTTTACGTCGCACCGACACAGATAGGTCTTATGACGACGATGCGACAGGAAAGGCCTAGGAGTTGAAAGGAAGCGGCCGTGGCCTTAATTAAGGTACAACCCCTGCATTTGCCTGGTGTGAAAATGGGAAACCACGGAAAACCATCTTCAGGGCTGCCGACAGTGGGATTCGAATTCACTATCTCCCGGATGGAAGCATACAGCTGCGTGCCCCTGACCGCACGGCCAACTCGCCCGGTTCCTCGTTTGTGTTGGAGTTAGAGTGATGTCTCCACAGTATGAAGAAAGCTCGAGGAAACTCAACCAGTTAATGGTCTACAACGGATAGATGCCCATGCAAGAAAAGAAAAGAAAAAACTCGCAGGGAAGCTCCGTATTCTGTGCTTTCAGCTCGAAGTAGGCCCACTCATCCAGGATCTTCGGAAGGCTGCCAGAATCAATGTGTCAGATCAGACAGTGCGAAATCGGCTGCACGACAGATAATTGATACTACGGAGACGTGTGTCAAAAGCTATTCTTTAACTACAGGACTGGACAGCTTGTGTTATATGTACATACAACAACTCAGACTGTAGTATCAGGTACAGAGGAAAAGTGCGTTCTTTTCCGATAAGGTCTTATTGCACCAGAAACATTAGCGTCTGGAGACGATTCGGTGAGAGTTGGGAAGAGCTCTTCATCCTAGATTGCAATCAGTTAGCTAAGAGGTTCTGTTGTGTTTTGGGTGGGATCATGTTTGGTTGACGTACGCCTCTAATTCCTATCCAGGGAAATTCGGCTGGTCTGCTATATAGAGGCAACATCCTCTAACCTACAGTTACAGGATTTGCTGCCACTGTGGGTGAGGGCTTTAAATTAGTGGATGATAATGCTCGTTCCCATCGAGATGGAGTGATCGGTCAGTTCCTTGAGACGCATAGCATTCAGCGACTGGCGTGGATGGCAGTTATGAACTGTGTTCAATATGTATGGTGTGAATTGAGGAGAGTAATTAAATGTCCACCCTCCTAATCCTCTGCTAATATTCAGCAACTGACTGAAACGTCAGAGAATCTTTCCCAAAGAATGTTGGATATTTTTGTTCTGTATATGGCCGTTCCGCCTCTATGGTGTAGTGGTTAGTGTGATTAGCTGCAACCCCCGGAGGCCCGGGTTCAATTCCCGGCTCTGCCACAAAATTTGAAAAGTGGTACGAGGGCAGAAACGCGGTCAACTCAGCCTCTGGAGATCAAATGAGTGGAGGTGGGTTCGATTCCCACCTCACCCACCCTGGAAGTGGTTTTCCGTGGTTTTCCACTTCTCCTGTAGGCAAATGCCGGGATGGTACCTAACTTAAGGCCACGGCCGCTTCCTTCCCTCTTCCTTGTCTATCCCTTCCAACCTTCCTATCCCGCACCAAGGCCCCTGTTCAGAATAGCAGGTGAATCCGCCTGGGCGAGGTACTGGTCATTCTCCCCAGTTGTATCCCCCGACCCAATGTCTCACGCTTTTGCATAGCCGACTACATGTTGATTTTCTTTGTATATACCCTTCACGATATGTAATGTACGAATATGCAAAACCTTTTTCGAGCAGTATGTTTTGTCCCAGATTCAATACCACTCCAAGTTCCCGTCTTTGATTTCGCTTCATAATCAATATCGCTCCATGCTCTGTTCCTGTCTTTGAACTTTTTCATCCTAGATTTGTTATCGTACAATGCTCTAGTATACTATTTCGTTCTAGATTCTAAATCGTTCCGTGCTCTGGTACATTATTTCGTTGTAGATTCAGTACCATTCCGTGCTGTTGTACCATTTCGTTCTAGATACACTGCCCTTCCGTGCTTTGGTGTGTTATTTCATTCTAGAGTCACTACCGTTGCGTGCTCTGGCATATTATTTCCTTCTAGGCTCACGACCTTTCCGTGCTCTGGTGTGTCATTTCGTTCTAGACTCACTACCTTTCCGAGCTCTGGTACATTATTTCGTGCTAGATTCAGCACTATTCCATGCTCTTGTACTGTTTCATTCTAGATTATCTACCGTTCCGTGCTCTAGTATATTATTTCGTTGCTAGATGCAATACCTTTCCTTGCTTTAGTACTGTTTCGTTTTATGCGCTATACCGTTCCGTGCTGTAGTACTATTTCCTTCTAGATGCTATACATTTCCGTGCTCTAGTATATTATTTCGTTCTCGATGGAATACCGTTCCGTGCTGTTACACTATATTATTTCGTTCTAGATTCAATACCGTCTCTACCACCCGGTAGAGAAAAACGGAACGGAATTGACATGTAAGCAGCCTAGCCTAGATGAGGCGTACAGTTATTACACTTTCGTTCAATATTCAGTAACATTCCGTGCTATGTTAATCCATTTCGTTCTAGATCCATAACCACTGCGTGTGCCTTTATTCCATTTCGTTCCTGTTTTTATACTTTTAAATGATTTATTACTATGTTTGGTTCAATAATCGATACAGTTCCGAACTTAATACCTACAAATCCTTCAGATACAGTATTAATTTATGTAATTTCTACCCTGTTATACAAATGGGCCGTGAGTTTGGAAACAATGATCAGGTCAAGTCTAAGTCAAAGTTTTTCAGGACTAAGCCATATTCCTCCACCACATCTACGGAGATGCAATACTCTGATGAGGGAAAACACAACTTGCGGAGTGGGAAATTAGGTACAAGAAATCGACACAAGGAAATCACAAAATACTTTATTTTTCAACCAATAAAGCGTCGTTGCAGCAAATGGATCTGCAAGGAAAATAATAAGCAAGCATTTACAAAACAATTTTCGGTTGTATTTCTTTGGTTCCTCATACATATAAACAACAATTCAATTTGTGGAGAGGAACTTTGAACGTAAAACCAAGGAAGGACATTAATGACAATGTGCGGTATATTTACAAATGCCACACAACAAAGAGACTTGTCATGCAGTGCTTACTGACTATCGCATACAAGTTAGCTTATATTCATAGATAAAATATTTAGGTATCTTACCATTATAATACAGGCATTGTTAATATTTTCTAAAATATTGATCTATATTAATAAACTTTTATTATCTTATTTCCTTATATACATGACACAACACCAATCTCACAGATTCACGGTGATACTTCGACATCGAAAAAATATGTTGATTATATTATGTTTTAACTGTACTTAAAGCCCCAAACCGTGTCAGCCTTGCTAGAGAAATGAAACATTATTCATTTCCTATTAGCAATTAAGGTTTCTTTTTACATGTTAGTGATCTTAGTTATAATAATTCTTCACATTCAACATATCAACACTTAATAAAATATCATGATTCGTAATATGAATATATGAAATGTTTGCAAATACATACAGTAACATATTGTTTTCCTAATACACAATACAGACAAGAATGCATGTTTTAAAATATGATTGTTTTGCTCGCTTACTCTGGCGAATTAATAGATTCAATAGAAAAGTTATGTTCGCTGGAGCATATTATTCCTTCCGCATTGGAAGTTGGTCTAATGAAGCGTCGTTTAAAACACCAGCCCAGACTGGGTCAACATCAAGTGATTTGTAAGAAAACACAAGCTTAAAATGAAGTTCGTCTCAGTAAGATACAGCACAAGCGCATATTTTGGGAAGGAAACTTATTAAGAATGGAGAATGTGAGTGAATTGTTATTCATGTTTATTTTTATGTTATTCGTTTGCATTGTGTATGCAGTTATCAATGAATTACTTTGGACGATAAACTGTGTATAATTAATTTCTTTGTTTATCTTCATAAATTCAGCCTTTTGTGTTTAAATTAGTCCTTTTTTGCCGGGCTGAGTGGCTCAGACGGTAGAACACTGGTTTTCTGAGCCGATGATCGTGGGTTCGATTATGGCTCAATCCCGTAGTAATGGAAGGTGTTCAAATACGTTAGTCTGGTGTCAACGGGTTTACCAGAACGTAGAGGGAAATTCCTGGCGCCTGAATGTCTACCAAAAACGAAATGGTAACTGGTGGGATGTGATACCATTAAGATGACTATGTTATGAAATTCCACATATGTTTGAATGTGGTATTAGATGGTGGAGAAATTTGCAATGTGATATTCAAAAGTGTTAGTGGGGGGGGGGGGGATCTAAGAGAGGGGTATAAATTATTTCTTGCTCATATTTTCAAAATATTTAGGAAAGCTTCAGAAAAAACTTACATTAAATTTTGAACATTTTGTGTAATGACTAGAAATACTTGTTTGAAGACTTTCGTCTGAAGCATGGCATTGTATGGAAGTGAAACATGGACGATAACTAGCTCAGAAAGAAAATAGAAGCTTTTAAAATGTGGCGTTACAGAAGAATGCTGAAGGTGAGATGGACAGATCGAATCACGATTGAAAATAATTATAATGAATTGAATTGATGAGACAAGATCAATGTGGCTAAATTTGACCAGAAGAAGAGATAGAATGATAGGACACATCTGAAGACACTCAGGACTTGTGCAGTTGGTTTCTGAAGGGAGTGTAGGCGGTAAGAACGGTAAGGGTAGACCAAGGTATGAATATGACATGAGCAGATGTAGGATGCAACAGTTACGTAAAAATGAAAAGGTTAGCTCAGTATAGTGTGGCATGGAGGCTGCATCAAATCCGGTCTATGTACTGATGACTCAAACAACAACAGTATCAAATACATCAACGAACTTCATTTCATCGCCTCATTGTGAGATATGAGGAAAGTAACACTTCAGAGTTTAAATTTAAAGATGCATCTCCCTGAAAATCTTCACAAATTCATTGCTAGACAGAACGAACTGTGACTGATTTCCTAACTTTACCCATGATGAATTTTCTTAACGTTAAAATGCCGTCTTCAATATCATAACCGAAAATAATGATCTTATTAAAATGTGACGATATAATGATAATTGTAATGTAATTATGGACTGAAATGATTACTGTTATTGCCAATTAGATTATATTAATTTGAAAATAGTTTTATTTCAGCATTCAGAGAATTTTCAGAAATTACTGACGGACATGGACACAGATTTAGAGAAGGAATATAAGATAAATGTCCGCCTCTGTGGTGTAGTGGTTAGCGTGATTAGCTGCCACCCCCGGAGGCCCGGGTTCGATTCCCGGCTCTGCCACGAAATTTGAAAAGTGGTATGAGGGCTGGAACGGGGTCCACTCAGCCTCGGAAGGTCAACTGAGTAGAGGTGGGTTCGATTCCCACCTCAGCCATCCTGGAAGTGGTTTTCCGTGGTTTCCCACTTCTCCTCCAGGCGAATGCCGGGATGGTACCTAACTTAAGACCACGGCCGCTTCCTTCCCTCTTCCTTGCCTATCCCTTCCAATCTTCACATACCTCCACAAGGCCACTGTTCAGCATAGCAGGTGAGGCCGCCTGGGCGAGGTACTGGTCATACGCCCCAGTTGTATCCCCCGACCAAGAGTCTGAAGCTCCAGGACACTGCCCTTGAGGCGGTATAGGTGGGATCCCTCGCTCAGTCCGAGGGAAAATCCGAACCTGGAGGGCAAACAGATGATGATGATGATGATGATGATATAAGATAAATACATGTAAATCAAAAGTAATGGAATGCAATCAAATAAAGCCATATAGGCTAATGCAGGCAATATCAGATTATTAAATGGATTCTTGAAGGAAGTAGATGAATATTGTTACTTAGGTAGTGGAATAACCAGTGATGGCAGAAGTAACGAGGACTCATATAAGGTAACTGTGTTTAATAAAAGTGACTATAAAACATCCTAATGCATTGTTGCAAGCTGTTGGGTTCATGAGAGACCAGGAATAGGGATAACGTTGGAACAAGTGCGTACAGACTTCCAGTAGCGATTCTCCTGCAAAGAGAACATAAACTGTCTACTATTGGTAACATAAATAAAAAAAAAAAGAAACAAGAAGAGATCGATCATCAACAAGAGGAGAATAATGCAGATAAGTCACAGTGTCATCACAAACGAAGTCAACGTGTGAACGACCCGGAGAACTGGGCATGTAACGAAACTCGTCACGGAATGTCCTCTTTTCGTCAAAGGACATCCCATATTTTTAAGACAAGATTGAGAGATTGTCACGTCGTGACATGGCTGACATGAACATTTACGGCCGATATTAAGGAAGTGTTGACTAACATGACTTTCTTGGGAAGTTGGGGAACTGATTCGTACCACTTTCGAGAACCCAAGAGAGCAAGGAGGAATAGTAGTTTCAGCAAGACGGAGCATCTCTACATTTTGGCATTTCGGTTCGGGAAGATCCCAATGAGTGTTTTCCAGAACACTGGATTTGGGATGGATCATCTTCATTGCCTGCTCTAATTGACTGACCTCCTCGAAGCCCTGATCTTTCGGCATGTGACACTTTGCTCCAGGGGTTCATTAGGAATCTTCTTGCACAGTAATTTTATAATATGTTTGCTAACGTGACAAAGAAGCTGAAGGTCTGTGGTCAAGCAACGATGTGAAGAATATCCTACAGAACTTGGCGACGTATTATCTGTGTTCTGAGAACAATGGAGCACATTCCCAAGCTTTTGACATTTAGGCCTATACCTTAAAAACGTACAGCAATACGTATCCATTTGAAATTAATATTTACATCAATAGTGTATATACTTATAGTTTTTATATTTCACACATTTATGGGACTGACAGGACTTTGTTCAATGTACGTTGGCCCACGCAAAGGAAGGCCTTCAAATAAGGGAAATTTGTTCATCTCGAACAAAGATATGCATATTATAAAAATGCTTCTGACAACATTTGTGTGGAGCGTGGCACAGTATGGAAGTGAAACATGGACAATGACTTGTGTGTAAAGGAAGAAAATAGAAGCCTTCGAAATGTAGTGTTTTAGAAGAATGTTGAAGATGAGTAGATCGGGTTACAATTCAAGAGAAATTGAATCAAGTCGTTGAGAGGCGAACGATTTGACGAAAGCTGAGAACGAGAAAAATATAGTTTACACCAACAAATTATTCCATTAATCTTTGAGGAAAGTTATTAGGGGTTTAACGTCGCACCAACTCCAACAAGATTTTCTGACGAGGGGGCGTGAAATAGCCGAGACTGTGAAAGACGCGATTAGGGCCTAAATTAAGATACAGCCCAGCATTTGCACGTAATAATAATAATAATAATAATAATAATAATAATAATAATAATAATAATGGCGCGTGGCCTCCATTGTCGTTCGGTGCATGTTTATTTAGTTGACGCCCTACAAGCGACTTGCGCCTCTGTGAGGATGGCGCTGTACCTGAGATTAATTTTTATGTTGAAGAAATGAAATGAAACAGCGTATAGCTTTTAGTCTCGGGAGTGTTCGAGGACAAGTTCGGCTCGTCAGGTGCAGATCTTTTGATTTTGCGCCCACAGGCGACCTGCGCATTGTGATGAGGATGCAATTTTGATGAAGACGACACCTAAACCCAGTGTCCGAGCCAGTGGAATTAAACAATGATGGTTAAAATTTCCGATCCTGCAGGGGAATCGAACATGGGAACCCTGCGACGAAATGCCAGCACGTTAACCACTTAGCCATGAACCATTCTTATACTGAAGACGGCACAAACACCCAGGCCCCGAGCTACAGGATTTAATCAATGAAGGTTAAGATGTCCGATCCGATCGGGAATCAGATCCGGGATCCCTTGGACCAAAGGAAAATATGCTCACCATTTTGCCATGGAGACAGACTGTTTGTATGGTTTGGAAATGGCAAACTATGAATAACTATCTTCAGGACGCTGATGCCCACCATCTTCCGAGCGCAAGCTAGAAGCTACACAGCCAAAACCGCGCCGCCAACTTGCTAGGTCTTTGAGGGATATATATAGGATAGGAATGATTGGGAGAGGTCAATATATTGACATAAAAAACACATAAGATTGGATATAGCATGTAACATTTAAGAGATGAAGAAATTGGCACAGAACAGGGTGGCATGGAGTGCTTCATCAATCCAGTCTATGGAATGATCATTGAGGCAGCAACAATAGCCTTTATTTATACACTCCATATTCATGATTTTATCTACAAATCTGATTAGATAGTTATTTTGTACTTTTCTGGATTCAAATGAATAACAAAGGGACACTGTACCCAAGTTCACGGACAGGCATGTCAGTCATACATTCGGTTCTGTGAACATTTCATATTTAAATATTTTCAGTATAAAGGAGAATGTATTAAATTATGCACTAACTTATCTGATCCCAGTTTGAGCTGGATAGGAAAATTATTCCCAATGATAATCATTAAATTCATATCTGAATATACGTACCATTGTGTACATTACAAATATAGAGATATGCCATTTTGTGTCACAGACATCAATTCATTCCACAAACATGTATATATTAATATTTATACATAACATTCCATAGTTTACAATATTACTACATTTTTGACATAATAGGTCTTTACAAGCGTGAATCTTTAGGAGAATACTAATTTACATAATACATATACCTAGTTTTAACTATATACTTACATGAAGATTAAGTGATTATTTTCGAATAATTTACTCACATTTTAAAGAATTCGATATCGTATAGAAAAGTTTCCTATAAGTGGTCCTTCAAAACCATTGTTGCACTTCTGGCAGAAAAGAAAAAAAGCGTGCTGTTAGTGACAATGATAGATCGTAACATTGATCTAAAAATATATATAATTATTTTTACCTCCTCTCAAATTCCTTTTACAAAACTTTGTTTGACGTGAGGACGAAGAACGACACACTTCTCCATTTAAACCCGTATTATCAAGTTATGTTTATGAAGAGACATTTAGTTCTCCAACCTTAGTATCTATTACGTGATGACACTGACTTCACAACACGTTTTAAAGGCAAATTATAAGTCCTCTCGTTGGAGTACTTTCTGTCGTGGGTATGACAACTCTCAGTGACGGATTCCTGAGGCAGAAGTGAGTTAGTTATCTGTACATAAATCTGATCGGTGAAGGGTTTGCTACTTGGAAGGGTGATTATTCTCTCCAGTGCAGAGCTATTATTCACGATTTCCTCCGAAAAAAATTCCATTCTCTCGAGAGAGGAGCAATAAGATTGAAACACGTCAGTTACCTTCCATAAAACGCGATTGTTTTATAATTCTGTAATACACCGTTGACTGAAACAAAATCACAATCACATTGTATTTGATCTTCGCTTAGTATTTTTTGAGTTCAAACCTCACTGTCGGCAGCCCTGAAGATGGTTTTCTGTGTTTCCCCATTTTTACACCAGGTAAATGCTGGGGCTCTACCGTAATTAAGGCCATGTCCACTTCCTTCCCGCTCCTAGCCCCTTTATATCCCATCGTCGTCATAAGACCTATCTGTGCCAGTGTGATATAAAGCCAATTAGAAAAAAAACTCTTGTTTGAAGGAGTAAATGCCAGTGTTGTAAGTTCTAACGCCAAATATAGCAATTAATTTTGATCTTCATACCTCGACATTTTTTATAGATGTTTTGCATCCAGTACACTGAGATATATAAAAAAATCACTGTTAACTCTCCAGCTTCGACTAAAAAGGTCTATTTCTAAACAAAAAATATTAAACGAATAGAACTGAAGAATTAGATAGCGGAGGGATCACTATTTCACAGTATTGCTATCCCATGTCTTACGAGACACTTACCAACGCTTTTATGTAGGAAAATAAATATAAAATATATTTAGACGTGTTTAATAATTTAACAATTTCAGTTTTAATTAATTCGCATGACTGTCCAACACATCCGATCTAGAAAACCAAGAATAACGGCTGAGATAATTCGGCGCACTGACTATGCATCACCTCGTAATCTAGGCAGCGGTCGATCGGTAGGCTAAGGCCCACCAGGGCTATAGTGCCATGCGATTGGTCAGCATTTGTTTGTAGCCAACAAATACATACGAAGGGAATTAATTTACATCCTTAACAGTCCAAAGTCTGTGAGATGGAAAATTGTTTTCCTTGTTAGGCAATATCACCTATGGAGTATGACTAGCCTATATGATAAACTACTTTAATTTTGGAGAGAATAGGGATGTCCTTATACTGAGAAGGGACTCCGAATCTATTTTAGGAGATAATTGTCGTTGCCCTATTTAGAACTGGGGGTAATTTTACGAAATATATGGAGAATATCCCCAAAATATTGGAGTTCCATTAGAGAATACTGGAGAAAAATCTGATGAGCGAAATTTAGGACTCGTTCAACATCATCCACCATCATATTTTCTACTGATGTCCCTCTTAGTGTTAAAATATGCATCACTGAAAATTAATCTATGTCTCTCCAGTGATTTCAGTTTGTTCTTGGTCTCCACTATATGCAAATTAATTATTCAGGATCCTTGTTGCCATTCACTGCAGATGAACTGATGTTGTTTGAAAAAATATCGTCTGTTATCCCCTATAGAAGACAAGGTGAGACAGTTCTCTTCCGCGCACACGATTTTGCGCTTTTCCCTTTAGCTCTCTCCTGGTCTTCCATATTCGCTGATCTTTCTCCTTAATCGTTCAGGTCTATGTCGGTAAGTCTCTATTTCGCATTCGCTGGGGATTCCAGTGTTGCTTACATCGAACACTGCTCTTCTTAACGTGTCTTACACCCAGTCCCATTTCTTCGTTTCTTTGATAGCATCTTGGCCATTTATGCTCTAGATCTCTTTTTTTTTGCTAGTTGCTTTACGTCGCACCGACTCAGATAGGTCTTATGGCGACGATGGGACAGGAAAGGGCTAGTAGTGGGAAGGAAGCGGCCGTGGCCTTAATTAAGGTACAACCCCAGCATTTGCCTGGTGTGAAAATGGGAAACAACGGAAAACCATCTTCAGGGCTGCCGACAGTGGGATTCGAACCTACTATCTCCCGAATACTGAATACTGGCCGCACTTAAGAGACTGCAGCTATCGAGCTCGATAGATCTCTTTGTCTGTGATGCTGTATTGCTGTATATTTCCTAGGATTCTGCATTGAAAACGGTTTATAAATGTTTGAAGTTTGCTTGAAATGATGCCTGTGAGTTTTGACGTCTCCTTGGAATATAGGAGGACAGATATAAAACATTGGACTGGAATATTCATATCTTAGTTTTGAAATATAGTTTACTGGAGGGGAAGACACCTTCTAGTTCCCGAAAGGTGAGGAAAATGAACCCTTGAAATATTGTGTTGAATAAGCATTGTAGTTAGTAATACATTTTTACATGACACGATATCATGACACCATTTCAATTCTTTGAGATTTATTGTACACGTTTGCATTGTTATATTGTTCCAGTTTGTTAAGTGTGCATCCTATAGAACTGATGCGGAGAAATCTTATCGTGATGATATCTGTGTGAACATGTCCTAATAAATAGTTGGTATTAGCACATGCTATGTTTTATTTTAATATTCCTTGAAATGTACTGGACGATTTATTTGATGTTCAGTTCATTGAAGTTTAGTTTTTAAATACTTGATGATTTGCTCTTGAATATATATGCATGTTGAATGTTACTTTTTGGTTGAATTTACTTAAGGGTTCTGTTCACTCGAATTCCATATACCGGTAACATACAATATTGTAAAAAAATATCTTTCTATGAACAACGGAAAGGACGACTTAATCATTCAAGTATTCATTACGTGGAATTGTTTGCTGAGAATTGCGATATTCACGGCAGAATTTTCTCGAACGAGATACTTCCCTTTTGCCATTAAAACGTTTGGTCAAGTGTTTCAATATCGGGCTCATATTTTCTGAAAACCATTGCTTATAATAGATTCGTGGACTCACCTCTGAGAAATGACCACCTAGCGAATTCTGCATCAATAATATTATTGATATACTGATGTAATACCACTGATTACAACAATTTGGGATTAAATTGTGTAGATTTCATTTAAAATCTGATCTGATATCTAAGATATATTATTATCATTGAATTACTATTGAATCAAATTTATATGATATTATTTAAACCATTTAGAGATGGGTTCTCGATATTATCGATACGTCGTTACTCAAGAAGTATCGATACCAAACGATACCACTACAGACGAGAATGGCACATTTTCGATGCTATGTTAAAAGAATACTAACATTTTTATTAGTACTGTCAACTTGCCAGAAGTAGCATATTTGAAAATTGTCGCAACGGGTACATGTCTCAACTCTTAAGTTTCAAAAGAGCAGGTAGCAGATGTACTGGGTTCGTGTATAGCCGTACTGATCCTATAAAAAAGGACTTTATTTTTGCAAATGTTCTGGTGTCACTATGTCTGAGGTACACATTTCCTTAAAAGTCGAGTACCAGGGCAATAAAATGTGCTGAATTGTAGCTCGAGAAAGATATTTACGAACGTGATATTGCACTAGTTTGTAGAATTATTTATTTTCAGTTTGGACGAGTATGGAAAAAACCGCTTCACCTGCAGAATAATCTAGTTCTGAGTGTAACTAAGAAACTTTAAATAAACACATCTTATGTTCTATTTAAACAATCAGATCACAAGCAAGGAAGCAGCTTACCGGTATTGTATAAATGTCAGCACCTTTAGCATGAAAACTGATCTTATATTACTGTGTTAACATTTCAAGTGAAATGTTATTATAAAGTGATAGAAGTTGGTGCGTTCCGTAATCTACCACTTTTAGATAATCTGAGTGAAGAGCGGAACTATTTCCAAGTGTATCCTGTTAGTGACAACCGTGCCATTTGTCGCATTATTAAAAGAGGGGAAAGTCTCACAAAACTAGAAACCTGGAGAAGCACGTCACCTCAGTTCATAAAATTTCTTACTGAACATGAACATACCAGCATGGAAAAAATCGATACGTGAAAGTGTAAAACGTCAGAACCTGTGCCCGTTCATTCCATTTCGATGTCACTGTCCTCTTCCTCCTCATCCTCCCCTTCATTATCATCAAAATCACTAAAGTACTCAAAAAGTATCCAGCTTAATCTCACATTTTCTATGGACCGTAAATTCAAATTCAGAACGTAAGATAATCGATCGAAGGTAATTACCAGGATAATAGCTTTACTGATGTGCAAAGTCAACCACACAATTAGCACTGTAGAAGATGAAAGATTTAAGCAGTTGATACAAGCCCTTGTGGGTAGATATACTATGCCTACTCGAAAATACATATCAAAAGACATACTTCCAGAAATGAACTATTTTAAATAGTAGAAACAAGAATAAAGAATGAGCTCCTAAATACAGACAGCACAGTTGTTACGACGGATATTTGGACATCAATAGCAACCGACGACTACTTAAGTATCGCCGTTCAGTTTGTAGACTAAGACTACAAACTTCAGCATAAATTCATTGATGTGATACAATTTGAAGAAGTGACACACACACTGGTGAAAATACTGCAAATTTCTTGAATAAGATGTTAGATGCTTGGAGTTTAATGGATAAAATTTTTACTGTGATTCAAGGCATTTGTCATGTGTATTTCATACACTACAACTTTTTCTAAAATACGGGTTTCTTCAATTCAAAGAATGTTAAGAATCGCATAGCGTTATATAGAGAATTAGTCGAAGTTTGAAACATTCCTCAAAATACACACAGGTTCTCAAATCTTCACACAAATATATTTATGTACCACAACATCGTCTGATTCAAGATAAATCAATGCGATGAAATTAATCTCTTCATTTTCTAAAATTTCTTCAAGAACAGAAGAGAGCCATTGTATTTGTATCTACCAATAACACCCTTCCAATAAATCTTAAAATATCGTAATGGGAATATACTGATTTATTGATCAATACATGAAATATTTTTGATCAAGTAACAATCGCCCTAATTTCTTCTACAATTATTGAGTCCGAGACAATCTGCATTGTGAAAAGTGCCATATCTCATCTTAAGAAGCCATATCATAGTGGATCAAGAATTGTGAAAATAAGACAGCCACTCCTGGATGAAATTTATTTGTGGTATAAGGACGATGGAAGGAACGAAATACATTCTATCGCAACGCTGTTGAATCCCCGCTCAAAAAGGACGAGTTTATTGAGTGCTCTCATTCTTGCTACAGAAAAACTGCTGCAGTTTGCTAATCAACAGGACGGTCCAGAAAGTGAAGAGGTAAACGTATAACTAACTTTCTACTCAAATCTTCGGCTAAATTGTATGTTACACAGAAATACTCCGTAAAATAACGTTTTAAAAATATTTCAGGTGACTCATTCTTCGGAGCAAAAGTTCCTGGTATGTATTGCTTGTACGTCAGCATTATGCAAGAAAATGACGCAACAAATTCAGTGCCTGTTAACTTGAAGGTGAAATCACCACATGCCTGAAATAAGATATGTTATTTCTCCTTTCAAATGTTAAAACAAAATTTGTGAAGCTGCGAAAACTAGCTGTGAAATATTTATGTATATCACCAAGAACAGTATTTTCTGAGATATTGTTTAGCACAAGAGGACTCAGCTGTGATAGTAAAAGAAGTAGGGTCGACCTCCTACACAGTGAGAATGCTTGTGTTTTTGAACATTTTATAATACTTTTTAGTTACTCTTTTATCATTCATTTAATTTTATTATTTTTCAATAATGCGGAATAATTTTTTAACATTTGTTTTGTGGAAGGATATGTAATTAACTAACTACTAACCATAAATACATAACAACAGTAAGTAAGAGAAGGGAGAAAACTAGACTTATAGGATTATATAGAGCCTATACAAGAGAAGCAGCATGAGGAGATATCTGTGAGAGGCTTCAGTTGGAAAATAATTATATCGGCAGGACTGACCACAGATATAAAATTAGAAGGAATTTTAGCAGAAGCTATTGGGGTAAATTATCATTTATTGGGAAGGGTGTGAAGGAGTGGAACAGTTTACCAGGGGTAGTGTTTGATCCTTTTCCAAAATCTGTACAGATATTCAAGAAGAGAATAAACAGCAACAGAGGAAATAAATGAAATGTTAGAGGGCATTCGACCAGTGCAGGTTAATATAAATGAAAAATGTGTGTGAATAAATTAATTCCATCTCCTGGTCTAAGGAGTTGTACAGCCAAAGTAGGGGACTGACTGTAGGGGTGAAGTACAGTGGGGACTTCGAGGACCCTGGGACCGTTACGGTAGCTGTGAAGGCCCTTCAGGAACTCTGAAAAGTGGTGGCAAAAGAGGCTCTGGTTAAGATGCAGCAGGTCGTTATGCTACTTAGGTTCCAGAATGGGTAAAGGAAAAAAAAGTAAATAAATGCAATGTAAATTTTAATCTTATACCAGTTGTAAAGTATCATTTGAAGTAATTCCACATACTGTATACCAGTTGACTATATTTGTAAGTAGTACAGGAGATATTATAAGTAGAATTTTGTAAACAATATAAATTTATTAAGGATGAGCTGTGTGTTTAATAGAAAAAATTGTTAGCGTAAATTGTATAATATTGTATTATAGAAAAATTTTCTTCTCTTGTTAATTTAATATTTAGTGCTTGACAATGTATTTTAGTGTACCATTTGCCACCGAGGTAGACACCTCATTTGCAAATAAAGAGATTTTGATTTGATTTTGATGATGAAGACGACACATATACACAGCACCCGTACCAGAGAAATTAACCAATGAGGGTTAAAATTCCCGACCCTGTTGGGAATAGAACCCGGGACCCCTGTAAAAAAAGGCCAGCACGCTAACCATTTAGCCATGGAGCCGGACAGCAGAAACATATTATACAAATAAATTATCATAAAATCAGTTTACAAATTAAGCTACGCGATAAAAATGTCTTGCAAATTAATTGTATGGCTTCAGTGAAATAAACCGATTTTGTGCAACAATTTCCAAAAGTCACTATGTGATAAAATGCTACTACAAGTTAATGTAACTGCAGTCTTCTATGTCAGGTGGTTTAAGATTGGGATTAAAGGTTGCATATCAAAAAAGCCGGGTAATTTGAACGTAATGGACGTAGAATGGAATTAATGATTCTAAAACGAGACTTACAGTAGGTCATACAACAATACGTTTTGGAAAATATTAATTTTGTTTTGTTGGGGAGGGGGTGGGGATAGAATATAAACATCTCCTTAAACTATTTTCTATTTTTATTATTCCCACTTCCCTTAAGCTGAAAAGTGCAATGACTATATCTTGTTAATTTGAAAAGTAATCATGATGGGAAGATCGGGAGTGAAAGATAAGGCCTTAAGTTAGATACCATCCAGGCATTATCCTGGAGGCGAAGTGGAAAACCATGGAAAATCACTTCGAGGATGGCTGAGGGGGAAATCGAATCCCTTCCCCCTACTCTGCTGATCTTCCGAGGCTGAGTGGACTCCATTCCAGTTCCCGCACCACTTTTCAAATTTTGTGACAGAGCCGGGAACCGAACCCGGGTCCGTGGGTGTAGTAGCTAATCACACTAACCACTACACCACAAAGGCGGGCTTTTCCCATATTCCTGAAATTTTACTGCGTATTTTTATTACTTCGTGTATGGTAATTCAAGGTTCCATTTACGTGTATAACAAAATACTATATATGCTTAAATAATTCAATATTTGGTATCGCGTTTATTTCATTAGCTTCGAGACTTTGAAACGAATTTTAAATATCAGACCAGGGTTATTGAAGCTACAGTATACTGAAGATGAATGTTAACGTCTCGTCTTCAGAAGAGCAGATGAGAAACAACACATTTCATAGTTGAAAGAAACTCAACATTGAATAAACAGGGCAATGTTAACGCAGGTGTGTCCTATCCTTTCCCATTTTCATATTAAGTTACACAACCACAACTCTAAAGTGAAGTTAATTATACTGTATTCTAGGAAATGTTTTCTTGACGGAAGGTCCTTTAAGCGGATTGATTCGTAACTCATGACAACTGTTCGTTATGTCCCAAAACTAGAAAGCTTAGATATACCGTACGTCTGTAGGTGTCTTCGTCATATTGCGATCAGATCGGGACATCAATGCAGGATTTTTTTCTTATGAGTTGGTTAAACTTTCAATTTAGTAATGAGATGGAAGGTGCACGGAATAATATCTGGGAAACAGGGAGGATACCGCTGTCACATAATGACTATTATTGGAAGTGTGGTGCCATCAACTGTACCGGTCCGTAACTGATACTAATGAAATATCATTTATTCGAAAGTTGGTATATTTTCATATGGTAAAGGGTAGTTTTCATGTCTTATCAATGGACATTGCATTTAAAGCGTAAGTTACTGTTATTTAGAAGGTAAATTGAAAAAGTTTGAATTTTACGGTAAAATTCTTCTAGAACCATATAAAGTAAAACCACAGTGGTGCGCCATCAGAAAACCAACTATTCTTCGGCCTTTATGGCTAATTTCACATGCTAGGAAACAATAATTCTACTACCTACTGGTTTTTAGAATAGTTATACAGCCTACGAAGGGATATGTCACAAATTTCTTAGCACCTCATGTCGGGACAACTTGCTATGTATACAGGTTACAACTATATACTACAGTACACACACTTTACAGATAATATACGACCAACATATAATGAGCCAACACATCTTTAAGGATAAGGTGACAGTTAATACATTATTTCATCCATAGGAAACTGATCCCTTTTTATCAGTATTTCAGAAAACGTATTTTTAAAAACTTACTAAATTAAAGCACATCTTTATAAGTACAAATTTACACTCCACATACAAAGGCTCAGCGTTGCAATATTTCATTTTCTTGCAATCTTTTCCAACACCTTCTTAAGATCTTATAAACAAGTTTTAATTAGCACATAAATCTGTCTATTACCTTCTGAGTTCCTCGTTTTATTCGTTCAAATATTACAAGAGGAAAAAATCATAATGGTTTACACAATATTGCAAATCACCGAGGTATCCCTAATAGTGTTCCATTGAATTTATAACACTTATGAGATGAGTTAAGCCTTAGTATTTATTATGCAAGTAGAAGAAAAACATACTTTGGAAAATAAAATTGTATTTCATATGAAGTTTAATACAAGAACAAAGCCGACAGAATTTAGCCAGACTGAATTGTTTGGTGTTCTGATCTACAGCGCATTTCTTTTAGACGCTGTAGTCATTTAGGTTCATGCCGTGTAAATCAGTGGTCGGACGACAAATTAATGTATCGTGAATACTAACAGCTCAACACCGAGTGCAGTTTAGAGGTGGGGTTAGTTCATCCTTGTGGGTGAGAACACAGAGGCTCACTGCAGAGGAACTGCCTCTACCGTCAATGTTTACAAGAAAGAGAAAGAAGAGATAAAAGTATGTTTAGTATAAGGCCTATATTCGTTTTATGTTTGTTCATTTTTTCTTAATTTATTTGTCTATACTAACAAATGTACCCGTGCTTCGCTACGGTATTCTACATTGTATACAGATATCGAAGTAAATTACTGTACATGAAGTGAATAAGATTTGTTTAAATTGCATGTCTCTTGGCGTTATCCGAGAAACAGCATAGGGAGGTCCGCAGAAGTTATTTCCAATGTAAAGTACGAGTTGCGGAGTTGTGATAATAACGACAGGTCCACTTGTATACTGCAATTCACTATGCGTAACGTCAGTCATATTTGGATGGGTAAATTTGTTTATAATGGGGGTACCCTTGCAAGGGGGCACCTTTGCCTACTGAAAAACAGAATCGGTGAAGGGGTTTTGAAAAAAATTGCAAGCTCCTTTGCCTTCTGCTAGTAAAATCGAGAAGGGAATTATTCATTACAACGGTACAAAGGAGTTGGAGGAGGACCTCATTCCTACTGCCAGTGGGAAGAACTAATTACAATAACTACATCCTCCTGCTGACAGTCACTATTGATTTGTAAATTATTAATTACAATGGGAGACACACCCCTTCTAGATCGCTACAAATCGACTTCAGTGAATAAATATACATCGAGATACGGAAGCATATGAATGTTCACCTTCATTTTCAGAATAACTGCTGCTAAACGGTGCATCATATCGAAAAACGGATCGTACGATAAGACGCCTCTGGCCGCATTTAGCGATCTAAATGGCTGGTCCTATGATATTTCCTCGTATCTCACCTATTTGAAGATAAGATTGTTTTAGAAACATTGAATAGGGTGAAATTAGTGTAAGGTTTTCACACATTGAATTACTTTTCAGATACTTATGTGACAGATTCAAACATAGAATTTGGCTTGCGTACTGGTTGGGCCAATATTTGTGTAGAATTTGATGATCCCACCTTTCCTTTAAGTGAATCAAACAATCAATTATACGTGTATAAAGTGCAAAATTTAGGTAAATCCAGAAATAAAGCCAAATTTAACGTATATGGGATAGAGATACGACAAAAAGTGATAGGAACAAAGTTGTAGATCACTCCAAATTGAATGGAGATTGTGCCATCAGCTTTGTTATACGACTTGCCGTTTAGCCACCAAATACCTCAAAAGGAAGGTCTGCACTGTCATTAATATTGCCTCCATATTTCGATATTTTTCGGGGTTAAAAATAAAAATTTTTAACATCTCGTAAATTTCCCGTCGGTTATAGGCTAAAAGGTATGATTTTGCCAACTGCCAGTTTTCTAGCTTATCTGGCAGATTGTGCTGCCATCTTGATATGGGGAAGGGGGTTAAAAAATGAGACTTTCAGGAAACTTTTAAGCCCATGAAACCTATAGGTTATCGTTTTGGATAAATATATCCGACTGCGTTCTTATGTAGATTTTAAACTCCCAGCGTGTCCCCCTCAGAGAATGCTGACAATTTCCGATTTTTCTAGGGATCCTAGAGTCATCAGCTTGTCTGGTACCAAGTATTAAGTTTCTATGATGCCTGGAAGTTTCTCATTAATTCACGTGTTTTCATTTTTATGCCATAATTTATATATATAGATCGCTACATACGGTACTACTTCCATTTATTAATATGGATTACATTTCACCCCCTTCCCTAGTGGTTCTAGGAGTGTCTTACTCCCACAGTATATTTTCTAGCTAGTAAGTCATACTTGTAAGTCATGCTGGAACACACACACGTCCATTATCTCGGTCATTTTGTACAATATATTTTTTCACCATTTCTCAGCTCCTATGCCAAAGGGGGCTGAACTCGGACTTAAACAAATTTGGAATGTTACTATTCATCTCAGTGTCCCGGAAAACTATGGATTCGACATTATTTTTGATTATTTTTATATCTCAATCCCCCTCGCCCCCACCACAAAGAGGGTTGAACTTGGATTTTTAAAGAATTCGAAGTGTCACTATTAACCTCAGCGACCCGGAAAACTATGGACTAGACTCTATTTTTGATTATTTTTATACCTGACCCCCTCTACCCCTCACCACTAAAGGGGTAGAGATGGCTAACCCCCACAGTGCTCGTCTTCAGACAGCAAATAATAAGTGTTCAATATTTGATTGAAATTACTCCAGTGGTTTAGGAGGAGATGTGTCATTTACACACATACATACATTTTTATATATAGTAAGATTAGTCATTGCCACAATGGGCCATGCGTCTTAGTTTACAAGACTTTCAAAATTAGGGGTTAGTTACCTCAGGCGTAGCCACAGTTAACTGTGCACTATGACATCGTTAAGCGGGTTTTCCTTTGTGATTTGAGTGTGTTCATTTTGAAAATACACTACTAACAAATGTATGCAGATCAAAAACAGCTGTGATCTGGCAGAAAATAACCTAGGAAAAGTGTATTTCTTAAAATATCTGAACCAATACAATTTTTACACTTGCTTTCTAAAATGGTGTCGTTTCGCAGATGAGCAACTTCCAGTTTTTAAGTGTTGTCATTTACACTAATTTATTTCTATTTCTCGTGGACGATTCTATGTGTTTGAAACCGACATTTTGAAAGATAGGGTAACCTCTACTTAGCAGACATGATCTTGGAACAGCACTGAATGCAGACTGAGTTCCTTTAAAGCTCAGTGAGGAGGAGAGCGGGATGGGGTGTCCTATGACGTATTTGTTCAGAGATAACACGACATTTTGTGATAACCGGTATGAATGAAACATACTTAAAAAATTTTAGAAATTTTACGAAATTCTTGCTTGTATCCCCATGAGAGCTGTTATAACTCGGAAAGTTAAATGTAGTTTCATCAACGTTATGTTTTACGGTAAACTCGTATCCGGAAGTTTTTATAATTGTAAACAGTGCTCTTTTTCTGCCGGTACGCTACGGTACGCAGTACCGTCACCTAATTTCCTAAGCTTAAGAATACGGAAATGCGATTTATTTGCATAGAAATCTATATATATGTAATAACTTGTCCTGACTGACTGACATTGACTGATTCATCATCGCCGAGCCAAAACTACTGGACGTAAAGGAATTAAATTTTGAGGATGCATTTATATTACAATGTAGGTGCTCGCTAAGGGAGGATTTTTGGATATTCCATCGCTAAGGGGGTGAAGAGGGGGTGAATTTTTAAAATGAGTATATCTATATATCGAAATTTTAAAAGTCTACGGATGTAAAAATTGGTATTTCGATTCTCCATTAAAAGTAAAGAAACACGCATTTGGGGGTGGGGGTGTGGGGATCAATTTAACGGGAGTGGGGTGAAAACTGAGTTGAATTCCTTTTGTGAGCATATTTATATCTAAAAGAAAAGGGTTACAGAAGTGAAAATTGGTATTCGGAATCTCCTTTAAAAATAAAGAAACACGTCTTCTTTTGTTTTCGGAAATCCACTTACGGGGGAAAAGAACTGAAATATTCGTTGAATTATTTGTATGAGGACACTTATGTCTATAAAAGGTAAAGATGTCACAGACGTGAAACTTGGTATTTGGAATCTCTTTTAAAAATAAACACGTATATTTTAGTTTTCGGAAAATCGACTTGGGGGGGAGGGAGGAGGGGTGAAAGTAAGTAAGGAAGGAGTCGAATTCTGTCTAAGAGGATACTTTTATCTCAGAAACTGAAGATGTTACAGACGTGAAAGTTGGTATTTAGATTCTCCTTTAAAAATATAGGAACACATAATTTTTTTGTTGTCGTCCACTTAAAGGGAGAGGGGGTGGGAAAAACGGAAAAAAGAAGTTGAATTCATTTTATGAGGATACTTATATCTCAAAAACTGAAGATGTTACAGACGTGAAAGTTGGTACCATATTTTGAATCTCCTTTAAAAATAAAACGCGTACTTTTTGTTTTCGGAAAATCCACTTACGGGGTTGATAGGAATTGAAAAAATGGGTGTATCTCACGAACTGATGATGTTACGGACGCGAAAATCAGTATTTAGAATCTCCTTTAAATGTAAAGGAACATGTGCTTCCCTTTCTTTTCGGAAAATGGGAAGGACTGATAAAGAGGTTAATTATTTATATGGGGATTCTTATAGCCTATCTCAAAAACTGAAAATGTTACAACGTGGAGATAGATATTTGGAATCTCCTTTAAAGTAAACATTTTTTTATTTGAGAGAAGAATGTTTCTCATGTGTACGGTTCTATGTTGCATGGTCATCTTAGCCCCAAAAGGCAATCAAACAAACGTGGTTTACAAGGAGTTTGCGGGGTAAATGAAACTCAGTTTGTCGGTGAACGTTTATACATTAGGGATTTTCAGATAATGTCTTAGTACAGTACCGAAGAATGATTACTTTTATCATTTTACGAAATCCACGCGAGCGAAGCCGCGGGTAACTGCTAGTTTATTATAAATATTCCAGCAGATGGTACTGTGTTAACAAATTGAATTTTCAGTTTTCATTCTCCCAAGTTCGTATCATGCTTACATGCTTTACGGGCTTCATAGGTTGGTAATGCAGCCTGAAAAACAAAGTTGTTCGCTTTGGAATTGTTTCTAATGTCAGACTATCAGTTTTGTATCCACTCTGCAACATTCAGGTATTCACGTGCGCTTGGAATAAATCTATTATAAGTTAAATCAGCGTAATCATTGTTCAAAATGAGTAAAATGAGTAGCTACATTATATCAATGGGTAAAATAAGGAAAGCCGAAGAAGTATAAATTGTCACATCTACTTGTCATCCGTTAAAACACAAAACTAGCACCGAAAATTTATGCGGTGACGAGGACCACGGAACCAAAACCGAAGATTCACGGGGTCAAAAGGAAACACATTCTGGTAATAAATGGCCAAATTTTCGGACACTTTAACAAAAACACCAGGAAAACACATCGTTCTGCCTTCTGCGAGGAAAAGGAAGAAAGGAAGGTATATCTAAGTTTATTTTCAAAGTATGAAAGTTGCTGTAATAGCCCCTACATTGTGAGTACCAGAACCTTTTCTCCCTGAAAAATAGTACTGATTATAAATAGTCATTAATTCATTGAAGACAGATTAGTGTCCGAATCTGAGGATAATCTATCATCCTATTCTAAAAATAAATATGAAATTATCTTCGTAATGGTTTGTATCTATTGAACTGCGCTGATGCTACCTGTAGCAATAAGTGTGCTCATTTACCAGAAACTACCTTTTAACTCGCAGCTCCGCCAGCGTAGATCAGGCTTTGCGAATCTAAGCGATTGTGGAGTTCGAGTTTCGTAAAGAGATCACTAAGTGAAACAATGAAATGTGTCAGTTTTAGTTATTACAGAAGAATGGTTTTGCAGAAACCTTGCATAAAATTTGACTGTCAGAGGTAAGATTGAAAGTTCTAACTAAACTGCTGGCTGAAGTTAAATTTATTCAGCTATTTTTGTTTGAGTTTGTTTATTTGTCACTCAAAGATGAATTATTATATTATGGTGTATTTCTGAAAATATAGAAGTTGGAATATTATTTTCAGTTTATTAAATTGTGTTCTTATCATGGAAATAATGACTCTGCTCCAAAACGGTCTTGAAACATTGATTTGCAAACTAATTTGGTTCATATTGAAAAAAGAGGTGGAAAAATGTAGCTATATTGAACCCTTGCTTGTTTATACATATGCGATACCGTGGACATTGTTTGTAGAAGTCTTTATGCTTGACTATTCATAAGCATATAGTGCGTGGATATATTTTAATGGAGTAGGCAGCGTAAGCCGAAAATTATTCGCGGGCAGTCTCTTTCTTAGAGTTGTTTTGCAGAAACCGTTATTGCTTAGTTTCCTTTCATTACAGTTCAATATTTATGTGAGCACCTTCTTCGTAAGAACGTCTAGGCAAAAGTGAAAACAGCTTAAGAGTCTGTCCAATGGTTCTCGAGAAATGAAATGCTCTTCCCCCACCATAACAGGATTTTAACAGTTGAAGAATATGCAACTTTTAAAGATACTGTAGGGGTGTAGTCCTGGGGACTTTTTGTAGAACATTTCAGGCTCTACAATTCTCATGCATACAGTTTTGGGATATTTTCAGCAGTTTAGGAAGACTAAGCCAAATATTGTCTGAATGACGTTATTTTCTTCGAGTTGTTTCGGAAGAACCGTCCATCAAAGTTCGATATTTAATACACGCAAACCTTCCTCGGGAAAACCTCTAGGCAATTACGAAAACCAAATAAAGATTGGTTCTCGTGTTATAACCCAACACCAGTACACACATACAGAAAGACGTTCAGTTTTATACACGTTGAGAAGAACGCAATATTAGTACTTTATTCATCGTTAAATTAACAGATTGATGTCTCTATATCCTCATTACGTTTTTGATACGTTCAACAGTACATATATTTTCTTAACTGGTAGTTTTCCCTATTCTATTACCGAATAAATAGCTTCGTAAGGAAAATGATTTGTGCCACCGAACATGAATAAGAGTTCTTTGAATAAAAATTATACTTGAAATAAAATTTGATGTAGATCTCTACACTTATTAAAGGTTATACTGCTACGCTTAAAATCTGGTATAATATTTTAAAAACGGCCCATATCACCCGAACTACAGCAAATATATTGAATATCCACAGCCCGTTTCCAGTCTATTGACCGAGTCAGGAATGGAATCAATGAATTAATGAAGCCCCCATCTAGCGGTGAGGATAGGAATTATGCCGGCTGCCGAAGTCTGTCGCACTCCTCTGGGGCGATGATTAATGACTGATAGATGAAATGAAACTATATTGGAGTGTGTTGCTGAAATGAAAGATGACAGGGAAACCGAAGTACCCGGAGAAAAACCTGTCCCACCTCCGCTTTGTCCAGCACAAATCTCACATGGAGTGATCCCACTCGGATCCCACTGGTGTCCGGCTGGCCATTTTTGTTCTGTACTTAACATCTCTTCAACACGTACTACATGTACGTAACACGACCTAATGCGTTGAAAGTCTGTTTCGAATAAATATTATAATCTGACTGTGAAGAGATAATGTAGTAAATGGTTAGGACAACGATCAGCGACACTTTATTTAAACGTTTTATCACTATTAGGTAGACATCTCCTTGTGATGTAAAGAAGATAAACAAATTAAGTATTATATTTAATTTTCACGTCAAATATAGTCATCCACCTGTATTCTGCACTTTATCCTGGATCAGCATCGGTTATTGAATTGTGCCTACGTTAGAGTCACCGTCCGTTCTTTTTTTTTCCAAGACGATGAGAAAATTCCTTTTGAAAACCAGGGTATTTGAGGGTGTATAAATGCTAAAACCATTTTTTCACACATTGAGAAACTGTTGAGGAACCAAATTCCAACATGATAGCAAGTGTTAAAGCTGTTAATGGGACTTTATTTATTTATTTACTTATTTATTTATGAAGTTGCTCATCCTGAGAAATACTAAGGAAATGAGACATTTTAGGCATGAACTTTGGTGACTGGATGGGATGAGATGAGCTTGCTTTTGCGAGAAATCAATCATACTAGTTGACATTTACTTCCACAAATTTTCGAATTCCTTGAGTTTCATTCTTTGAAGATGGAAACTGTATGTTTTTACTTGCATCTAAACCCTTTACCCTTGTAAGTATGAACGTAATAAAAAGAATATATTCAAAAATTTGTTGTCTCATTTAGGCAAAGACAGATTTATGTGAGGCATGAATCACCAGTACAGGCTCTAGCAAATCATTTACGATAAAAGCAAATCATGTGCAGTTGGTGTCCATGGAATCGTGATATAAATTGTACTTGCTCACCAAGCAGACTTGGAGGTAGAATAGCACCAAAGTGAGCCCTAGAGTCACGCACAAGACACAAAACCACACTGCACAGAGAGATGCGTTATTCACCCAGGCATGTTGTGACAGGACTGCCTTATTCGTTTATATTAAGACGTCTTGTTGTAGTAAGTCAAGAACTGTTTTTGCAAGTTTCCGTAGCAAACTAGAAGACGAAATGTCCAACATACCCGCATGTTGTCCGTTGCTCTTAAAAATATGTGATTACAAACCAGATAAAAATATATACACTCAAAAATAGTAAGGTTCAAATTATCAATTAATAATGATTGAATATCTTGACATTGAAAATAGATTACAAAGAACTTTAAAATATTATGTCAGTTAAAATATTTTGATTTGATTTTTCATTATTTTTACAAGAATCAGAAATATTTTCCAAACAAGAAAGCTAATAATGTGGACGATAAGCAAAAAGCGAACCCGAATCCCTCCATTTCTGGTCGAAACTTTGTAAGCAGAATTGACCACTGCGTTAAGTTTCATATTTACAGTTCATTATATTTCAAAAGGGGGATTGGGAAAACTGGTTCGAGTCTCGGATATGTCCATTATTTTAAACTCATCTATAATAATAAACACCTTCTTGAGGAAGAGATAGCCCTTAGATTTATTGTGTTAAGTTTCTTTTACTTAGAATATTGAAAATAAACTATATTCCCTTAATAGTAAATTTAGTATCAAGTTTCAACACTAATGTATCACTAACACATTTATAAGGGTCTAATTTTAAACAGAGTAGTGTACAAATATCGTTTCGTAATTAGCTTTCAAAGAAATTTAACGCACAACTAACATATTATGAATAAAAAAGAAAGTTATTGTCGGTTAATGAGTTAAGTTTTCAATTTTGAATATTATTTTTTGTTGCTACTAATATTGCAGAGAGTCAAAATTTCAAGGTTTTCTAAGTTCTCCAAGATGAAATTACAAAATTTGAAAGACTTTTTAGTTTTATTAGCCATTATAAAACTTGATTTGATAGATTAATCCCAGGGTTATTCACTATAGGAGAGGTGAATCCTTTCACAAGTAGAATGGAAGAAAGACGAAATTGGAAATTAGACTATGATGTTACATGACTGGACTGGATATTCCTTTTTTATATATTGATCAGAAGACTTCTACAATTTTAAATTAGTTTTACAAGGTTGAGATATTGCTTGTTAAAGAGAAAATCATTCCTTGAAATGAAGGTAAATACTTAGCGCTGATACCTTTTGAATGAAATCACATACATATATAAATGTTAAATCTCATAAAAGGTGGCAACTTTTTGTTATTCTAAATGAAAATGATGTTACTTAAGCAAAATATATCAACTGAATAAAGGATCTGTTTGATATTTTAAACTAGCTATAGTATGGATTTAATGAAGTAAATACTAAAATAACTATCTCACATCGAACAATATTTGAACCCAAGACTCCTGGTTGTACCACACACTGCCTTCTATGTAAATGTAATGAACGTCTATATTCAATATTATAGTACAGCACTGAATTTTATGTGCCAAGAATAATGGCTGAGTGTATTCGTCGTGCTGATCACACGACACCTCGTAATATACAGGCCTTCATTCACATCGGTGGTCGTTTGGTAGGCCATGGCCCTTCGGGGCTATTGCGCCATGGGATGTGGTTTATTGAATTATAATGTGAAATAACAGTTTATTAACACGTTCGAGTTCAGCGTGGCATGGTATCTCATACTACGGGTATTCCCGTCTGTCATCACCAGACGGCACCTTTGTATGCCTATCCGAAGAAAATTCAAAGAAAAGTAATTGACGTTAAGATCCATGGAGCAAGTAGATATCTTTAACGTGACTTGCTACGGGAGAAGGTTTAAACTGCTATCATTTTTAATATATGGGAAATGGTTATAATTACCAGTGCTTAAATTTCTGGTTTAGCTTCAATTTAAGAATTTTAAATTCATTACTTTTACAACTTGCTTTACGTCTCACCGTCACAGATAGGTCTTATGGCGGCGATGGGATAGGAAAGGCTTAGGAGTGGGGAAGGAAGCAGTCGTGGCCTTAATTAAGGTACAGCCCCAGCATTTGCCTGGGTTGAAAATGGGAAACCACGGAAAGTCAACTTCAGGGCTGCCGACAGTGAGGTTCGAACCCATTATCTTCCGGATGCTAGCTCACGGCCGTGCACTCCTAACCGCGCAGCCAATTCACTCGGCTTAAATTCATTAGACATTTCCTTTTTTATGAGTTAATTTGTTATCTGTATAATAATAATAATAATAATAATAATAATAATAATAATAATAATAATAATAATAATATGGCTTTAGCTACAACGTGTAAACATTTTAAGTTGACACCATTTAACCACGCTGCGTGACCATTTCGACGTTTTGTTTTACTCTTCGAAGTGGCAGAGAAATCAAACTCTGTTATGTGACTCAGTGCTGACATGGGAGGTATCACAACATTCATGCTGAAATGTACCTTGAAATCTTGCTGACATAACTGATGTGTTCCGAGAAGCCAATATGCGAAATATTGGGAAGCTGTGCCAGTCCAAGTGACTAGCCCAATTGGCACGCTTTGCCCGAAATACTGCACATAAATACCGCCCAAACAACTCTAAAGCTTGTTCTACTTCTGTGATTTTTCAAACTGCGGCCGTGAAGGCATTAACTGACAAAAATATATCCGCCTGTTTCCATTACAAGCCGAGAGTTAAACCCCGAATTACGCATATAAACAATAGGAAATTGATACCAGTTGCTACAGGTAGGATTATAGATACGGTCCTTATTGCGGACACGCCAACAATCGGGTGGCGAGCAGGAAATGCACACCACACAGCTCGCCAGAGAGGCAGAGATGTCCAGCTGCGCCGCGTTACCATCTGGCCGCGTAGGATTCCAGCTCCGATATCGGGGTCTTGTAATGGAAACAGTCAGCAATTAAACATCAGAGATCTTTCACATGTCGACATGGCACGACATGGAGTTCTGGATGGATTTTCTTTCCACCATTCAAAGATACAGTAAAAGCAACGCAAAGCAAAGCAATCTCCGAACAGGCCATGAAGGCCCTTGGAGTTGTGGAAGGTAAAGGCTTCCACTATCCTTAATCTCGGCACTTGATGGGGTAGAGTGGTTAGTTCTACGCCCGGCCGCCTTTGCCTCCAGGAATCAACCTGGTACTCATTCTTAGTGTAGGCTGTGTGAACGTCAGGGCCATGTGCACCTCCGGAAGTGGAAATCTCGTTTCTTCAATTTTACGTCTTCCTGACGGGATTCGAACCCTCGTCCTTCCGGGCGAACCGAGCACGCCTTTAGCGCCTCGGCCAGGCAGCCCCTCAGATACAGTACAGTAATATATTTATAATGGGTATAAACCCATGATCTTAGGATCAGGAATTCGATACTCCATCTTTGATCCGAGAGTTAATAATAATAATAATAATAATAATAATAATAATAATAATAATAATAATAATAATAATAATAATAATAATAATAATAATCATCATAATAATCATAATCATAATCATAATCCGAAGGAGTTGGCCAAGCGGTTACGGTCGCTTAGCTGCGAGCTTGCATTCGGGAGCTCTGTTTGTATGAATTCTGGCAATTTCATACACTTCCCTTGATAAAAAAGTCGTTTTTGTATACGGTAAGGATACTACGGGGACAAATACAGTATGTACGAGGTCGGTGTCTCCTTGTTCACCAAAGGACGTCGAATGAATTTTACGCGAAGGTGCTGTCTCTACTAGTTGATATCCCTGGCGCAGATGTGTTGGACGCATAGAAGTTCTTGGGTTCAATTCATATTCTAGTCGAAGCTGTTCAGTTCTGTACGTGGAAACTAGAAAATGAAATATATGTTTAGTTTAATAATTCAAGTAACTACTTAATTTCACATCTTAAAATACCTCGGGGTTTTAATTTTTACGAAAAATTAGAACCTCAAGATTATCTAGGCAACCTAGCAGTATGCAGTACATAAAATTGAAATCCCGAATATAAACGTTTTGTACACCTAGTTACCTAAGTAGCCACAAGGTGATATATGACTTCACTTTTACTTTTCGAATTCTCTAAAAAAATCCTGCTGAAATGCGAGGGTGCCAGCCATCGTTACGTGGCTTTCCACCAGCAGACAGATACAAGCGGGAAAGATGCTTAGAGATGTCAAATATATATTTCACTTATGCTTCATTCACTGTTTTGCTCTTGTTTCGGTGCGAATAATGATGACGTCTATTTAGAATATAGTGCATCCGAGAGTGAAGTTACAGAAAATATGATGTGCATGAGGAAAGACGAAAGTAATTCCGACTTCTCCGAGCATCAGAGTGTAGCGGGAAGAAGATATGAAAACACGACCGGATACGGACATTTTTATGGCAACGGTTTCCTAAATTTACATTTATTGTTAATAGCAACGAATATATTCGGGCTTTTTGTGTGGGTTCTTTTAAAAATTTCTAATTAACATGTTTTGTTTATTTTGAAAATTATGTCTCAAAAATCAATGTTTATATTCAAAATTACATTTCAGCGATAAAATAATGGTATATTTGATCAATATTTATTAAAAAGTATGTTAAAAGTTTAAAAATAATGTGGCATTGATCAACATATACAACAATTTTAATGGATAGGTAAATTATAATTGAAATCCTTCGATGCATTTTGAAAATTCTCGTTACTAAATGAGAGAAATGAAATATTTTGAAATATTTTTCCTCAGTTATTTCGGGGACTATACAGAATCTAATCTCGATAGTTTAAACATTATACTCTAAACCTAGTCTACTGCTACGTACCACAGGCATGGTGAAGTTCTTTTACAGGAAGCATTCCACCATTCATTCTCTACTCTTATACCACCTTCAAAATATTTTTGATTTATTACATCCCCATACTTTCCAATAACATTTTCTTCTCACAGTTATCCATTACAATTCGTATCATATTCTTTAAGCTCAATACCATTGCTTATCGTTCAATATCAGCTAAGATTTAATTATAGACTGTGACTTAAAGTAAACACTCCCTGTAGTCTGGTCCCGTCCCATTCCATTCTGCTGTCAATGCGCACTGACACGTACTAAAGTTTCATAATTGACTTTCGAGTTCGGATCAATACACCCAAGAACTCTGATTGGCCACGACACCAAGAAACATTACCACATAGTTTACAACATATTTACAAGTACATTCAATTGAGATAGCCTTCATGAAATGTTCTCTTCGTTGATAATTATGTGCAGATGATGTCTATGAATAATTCAGATTTTATGAAATTACTTACATTTTGATTCTAGTACAGGATAAACAATGCATACAGTATTAAATACCTCTACACTTATGATGTGCTCATACGTGCATAGCTCCACTTTACACCCGTCATAAAATAACCACGATTGTGGGGAAGTCAACGTTCTCCATCTTGTTAGCTCACCCTCACCCTCCACATCGACATCACTTACTATCAACTGGGCTGAAGTTCAGGAGTAGTTTTCTGCCCTTGTCAACACCTCCAAATGCAGACCCAAAGAAAACCAGTGTTAAACTTAGGAACTGTAAATTTCTAGACCTCCTGAAACTGGTGATACTTGAAGAAAACATTTCCCCCTAGTCATGAGGAATCGTAGACTATATGGACGTCGTTGAACAGCTTATGATTTGGGTTTTGAGAGATTCAAAGAAAACCCGTAGAAATATGATTTTCTATGAGGAAACACTTCGCGGGACTGTGGTGAACATAAGACGATATGAAACCCGATGAACTGATCATCGTTCCCATACCAGTGCTCATCTCTTGATCTGGCAATGGCTAGCACCATCGTCATAAACGTTGCCAAACTTTGGGCTGACGTATTGTACAACTGTTTAGGTTTTGTTCGCACTAATTTCTATACACGAGAGTAATCCCAGAATTGAGGTCTCCTGTCTTTTATAAATACAAAGAACCGTTCATTTCTATAATATTTACACCTTTTTAAAGTTTGAACATTTATATTTTTTTCTACATAATCATCATTTCGGTCGATATATTTCTGTAGACTCTCTGACAGTTTTTGTATGCCCATGTCCTACCAGACCACCACCGTACCGTTCATCCTTCACCTCGTCGTCAATGTTTGTTTGGATTTTGGCGGCTAGGGCGAAGAGGGATACCGTCACTAGCGTGAGTGTTGTTTGGTCTTCGCCACTCTGCTCACGGAAAGGACGACGTTTTGGACTCGATTGTCACGGGTGACGAAACCTGGGCATTATTCCAGCATTCTCGTATCCAGCAGTATCTTTCAGCTGAAAAGCCGATAATACATTATTATTATTATTATTATTATTATTATTATTATTATTATTATTATTATTATTATTATTATTATTATTATTATTATTATTATTAAGTTTATTATGATTACTGTAATTTGTGTGTATGAAGCTGGTGCTCATTGTTAAAAGGTTAGGGGAATTCATTTCTATTGATGCAACGCAGGGGAATTTAGGGGCATTATTCGTCCTCTTAAAACAGGTTCTGTCAATGTAAGTCGAAAATTTATGTAGATAACTCAATAGTGCCGAGATACCTTTGTCGGATGGACTTTTAAAGTTTTCTCAGGTGCTCTTATACAACATGACGTGCTATGGGTTTGTTGTCTTCAGAAATTACCACCTTCTGCAGGAACCCAACATATTTGAAAGCATGCATCGGCGTCGGGAGGTAATTGAAAAAACAAACACCTTGGATCCTGTGATATCTAGTAAGGCATACTGTTAAAACAACCAACCATTTGTTGATTCACCTTTGTCTGTATCAATCTAGTAAGTTATAGATTTTCAGTGGTTTTGTCATTGTGGTCGCTTTTAACGAGGATCTGACCTTTTGACACATTCGTTTTTTGTGTAGCTTCTTTGGTTAAATGGGGTGATCGTGATCATCATATCCATATACTTCTCGTGTGTCAGATTGAACTGTGTGGCTATTATCTCCTTTTTCAATGTATACATCGTCATTTTCTTGATGTCCTTAGGATTACGAAGTCTTGCAACTGAATAATCATAAATATAAATTAAATAAATAAATAAGAGCATTATGTGTTTCTCCAACCCTTGTTCCGTTTCTCTACGGGGCCGGGTATGAAGTAGATGAATCTTTGTAGCGAGTTTTTACGACCGAATGCCCTTTCCGACATCCGCCTCATCAGAGAAAATGAGATGAAACGAATGACGTGATATATGATAGGGTGAAACCTTGTACCGATACA